>NC_053390.1:400997922-401359238 GCF_905171765.1 Bufo bufo | reverse complement strand
TTTGGTAACAGAATATGAAAGCTGTATATATTAAAGTTGAATTTAACAGGAAAATAGTGTTTTTTGGCAAAAAAGTGTGTTTTTAAAACCCCAGAAAATGATGGCTGTATTTCTAGCTTAAATTGCACACTGACTAATCCAGATGTTGTATATTGCCCAAAAAATTGTGATTTTCAATGTCCCAAAAGTTAAGATGTAGTGCTGGTGCACTGAGCTTGCATAAAATGGCCGCCGCCGCCCACCTAACTGACTTATTAAAGTTATTTTTTTTTGGTCACTGGGCTCAGGGCAGGATAAAGAAATTGTGCCCTGCACCCGCAAAACACAATGTATGTAGATTAGGAATGAGCGAACCCCAACTGTATAGTTCGGGTTCGTACCGAATTTTGGGGTGTTCGTGACCCGAACATTTTCGTAAAAGTCTGGGTTCGGGTTCGGTGTTCGGCGCTTTCTTGGAGCTTTTTGAAAGGCTGCAAAGCAGCCAATCAACAAGCGTCATACTACTTGCCCCAAGAGGCCATCACAGCCATGCCTACTATTGGCATGGCTGTGATTGGCCAGTGCAGCATGTTACCCAGCCTCTATTTAAGCTGGAGTCACGTAGCGCCGCACGTCACTCTGCGCTGATCAGTGTAGGGATAGGATGCAGCTGCTGCTGTTAGGGTGAGATTAGGCAGTGATTTAGTGTCACGGATGGTGTACAGGAAACAAGACAATGTAATACAATCAATGACTCACTGGATCCACAACTAAGGAACAAAAGGGAGACCCCTGCATTAGACCTGCAACTTTTCCTCACTGCTCAGCCTATGCGAACACCCCAAAGGTAGATGGGCGCATATCCACGTACCTCGGCTATCTAATACCTGAATACCCTACAATAGTGAGGGGACACGACCACCGGCTCCCTACACTAGACACGGAGGGAGTCAGGGTCTCCTAAAATCCTGCAGACAGAAAATAACAAATAAAGGAACAACACTTATCTTGCAGAGGACTGGGAAATAGAAACAGCATGTGCACACACTCCAGGAAGTTGTATAAGCCGCATACTACTGCATTATGGGGAGGAACTTAAAGGGCAGCAATCAGTCCAACTGCATGACAGCTGAGATAGACTAACGAGATGAGGAACTAAACCAAAACAAAGAAATTCAAGGAGGAGGATCTGGAAAGCTCCTGTCAGAGCTTCTCAGCTGTCTGGCTGTGACATTTAGTCTTCAAAAACAATCACTGAAGTGATCGATGTACAGCTGTGTATAATTCAACCTCCGCTATTTAATTGCTCACTGTTTTAAGGCTGCCCAGAGCGTTTTTCTGTCACTTTTTTCTGGGGTGATCGGCGGCCACTTTGTGTCTTGTGGTGCGCTAGCACAAGCTGCCACCAAGTACATTTAACCATCAATAGTGTTTTTTTTTTTTTGCTATATCCTACATCAGGGGCTTGGCTGTGCTTGCTATTTTATTGAGGAGTGAAATACAATTGCCAAAATAGCAGTACCCTAAATCTGGTGTTTCAGTTGTGGCTAGCCAATTGTAATAATGTCTGCTGTCTGGCAAAGGATATATTTTTTTCTGGGTTGAAATACAATTCCCAAATTAGCAATTCCATAAATCAGTAGTTTCTGCTGTAGCAGGCCAAGTTTAAATCTATCCATGAAAGGGTATATTACATTGAAGGTGCTGATAGGGTCATTCTCAATAACTTCAAACGCTACTGTGCATCTCCAAGTCTAATTCTGTCCGTAAACGTATACCTGTCATCCAGCGCCTAAATAATAGGCCTACAATTTATATTCAGCTAAATCTGTGTTTACTGCTGTGGCTGGTAAAGTTATTGACTTAAAAGGATGGAAGAACTCTTACGGGCTGACCATCCCTAAACCCATCCCTTATCCTAATACCCACAAACGACACGGAGACCTTCTATGGTGAAACGGGCCGTAGCCATAACTTTATTAACCCAGCATGTTCACATGTTTCTTTAATCAAACAATTAGGCATTTCCAGAATAACATATATATAACATATATATACCCAACAAACTAATCACTTTCACTTGTATCGCCACCTTACCCCTGGCTGCACTCACCGACCCAAGGGCACCAATATTTCTTAATACCAGTAAATATCCCTGTAGGCCGTTTCCCAAACAGGGGCACCCAGCGTACAGCTTCGAAAACACATGAGTTGCACGTTTTCACATGCAGTGCACAATTTTCACCCTTGAATTACCTTCCAGGATCCTTCCCCCTGCCTGCCAAACTTACGAACTGTGAACCACCTTGACAAAAACACGGGCGGGTGGGCGGGAACTTCACTCAAAACTGCAAACCAATCAGATGTACCTCCCCTCAGAGCCCTGCACTATATACTGCCCGGGAAAATTCACATCCACTCCACGCCCCCCTGTCCCACACTTGACCTCCCCAGACACACTAACTTCATTAACCCTTTTGATGCCCTCTGTCTTCCCCCTAAGTCAAGCCGCACTTCACTACGGCTACACCACGCTCCGTTGCTCTTCTGACTTAAAAGGATGGAAGAACTCTTACGGGCTGACCATCCCTAAACCCATCCCTTATCCTAATACCCACAAACGACACGGAGACCTTCTATGGTGAAACGGGCCGTAGCCATAACTTTATTAACCCAGAATGTTCACATGTTTCTTTAATCAAACAATTAGGCATTTCCAGAATAACATATATATAACATATATATATATATCCAACATAACATGACCACGGCCAACCAACCCGACACTGCAACCCCTTGCATTGTAGAAGGACCCCGGAAGGCAACCAATCAAGCTGTAATCTTACTCATCACTTTCACTTGTATCGCCACCTTACCCCTGGCCGCACTCACCGACCCAAGGGCACCAATATTTCTTAATACCAGTAAATATCCCTGTAGGCCGTTTCCCAAACAGGGGCACCCAGCGTACAGCTTCGAAAACACATGAGTTGCACGTTTTCACATGCAGTGCACCATTTTTACCCTTGAATTACCTTCCAGGATCCTTCCCCCTGCCTGTCACAGATGACCAGAGGTGACACCTCACCTATGGGCGTCCCGCCAAACCTTCAGGGCTGTCTCCAAGCCCTCCTGAACACCTAACGCCCATAAATCAGATCCCACATCATTGAGGTGAACACCATCAGACCGTAGGAATTGAGGCGAAGCCGCCTCCAGATCCCTATGACGCACCACAAAACCTCTCAGACGCCTCACAAAACGACCCACCTCCTTATTCAGCTTAGCACGGGCCTTATTAATCCTATCAACAGATCTCGCAAACCGCCACGTTCGTCTGGCAACCACATCGGACCACACGAGCAACACACCCGGAAAATCGGACAATAACCGCAACAGGTCCAATTTAATATCACGAATTACATCTCGTGAACTCCGAACACCTAAATCGTTGCCACCAACATGCAACACCAATATGTCCGGCGGTCTATCTAACGCCACATTAGCCTGCAACTCGGGCAAAACCCGCCCCCACATAAGACCTCGCAAGCCAATCCACCGAACCAATACACGTATGAATGGCCGAATATCCATGCAAGACAACAGTCGGACCCTATAAGAAAAACAGAACAAAACCACATTAACAGACATCCCTAAGAACACAATGCCACAACCCACTTACACAAGATGAGGACGAATATAGGACCGAAAGCAAGACGACTCCCAGTGACCTATTCATTTTATAACATCCTCCCCCAAACCCCACCTGGCCGCATCCGTCGCGGCACCTATGCGAAACGAATGGGCCGCATAATCCAGAGCTGGTAAACCCACAGCCGCCAAGCACTTCCTAAACACCGCCACAAACTGAAACCTCGACAACACAGACCCATCCTGATGAACCAACAGAGATCCAGCGACATCAGGCCGCAACCGCAAAAAGTCCTCCAAACAACGTACCGGACAAAGCACCGACCCCACCAATGGACGCAACCACACACGAACACCCTTGCCCAGCTGATCAGTCTTAGATGGCGTATCAAACAACACAAACCATCCTCACTCAAACACACGTCCTCCCGCAACAAACCCCCCCCCACAATTTTTGCTGCGAGCCAACATTTCAGAGACCCGAAAAGCCCCAAAAAAGGCCAAAGAAAAGGCAGCCCGGAACAAACACACCTCAAAACTAGAAAAGCACACCAACGCAGCCCCATCCCATAATTTCTGCAGTACCTGAAAGGAAACCGGGCACCGAGTATCACGACACAAAGCCCCGCAGCGATAACCCTTCAAAGCCTGCCGCACCAAAAAACTCCTGGACACATCCGGCAAGCCCCGGAGACGCAACCAAAAACCCACAGCCGCAACACGTTTAGACACCACTTAAAAAGAAACCTGGGAAGAAAAAGATTCCCCTAACCAATAGACCAGCAATGTCTGAAAATCCCCAAACAAATCGCTCCCACCAACCTGATCCAGCAACTGCTCCCACAAGACCCATACAGACGAATAAGCTGACCACGTGCTGGTACTCACGGACCGCCGGATCAACCCCGAGGAAACCCCAAGGCCACGTGCCAGAGCCACTGGGGACAAGGCAACCCCTGGACCTCTGCATCTGGAACCAGCTGCCGAAAACGATCCCACTGTAAATGAGAAAGGGAGTCCGCAATTGAATTATCCACCCCCGGTACATGAACCGCTACAAAACAAGCATTCAACTCTAAACCCCTAAGAACAAAATGCCGCAGCAGCCGCAAAACAGGGGGGGAACTAGCCGTTTGTTATCGCAATAAAACCTCACCCGTCTATTCTGCAGCACATCACCCCACAGCTCAGTCGCCAAAACAATAGGGAACAGTTCCAACAATACAAGGTTACCCAACCAACCGGCCGATCTCCATTCCTCTGGCCATAACCCAGCGCTCCATTGCCCTTGACAAAAAACCCCGTAACCGCAAGAGCCAGACGCATCCGACCAAAGCTCCAAATCCACACTAGTTACCGTCTCCATCCACACAGATTTGCCATTAAAACCAGTAAGAAAAACCCCCCACACAGCCAAGTCCGCACGGACTTCAGCCGACAACCGAACATAGTGACTCGGAACCGCCACACCCGCCGTAGCCATTGCAAGACGCCGACAAAAAACCCGCCCCATGGGCAATATGCGGCAGGCGAAGTTCAACTTACCCAAAACAGATTGGACACGATGAAGCTGCACCTTCTTCAACCGCCCCAACGAAGCCATCTCGTTACGCAAATCCTCCACCTTGTCACCAGGAAGTCTACACTCCATCGCCATGCTGTCAATCTCAATGCCCAAAAACCGAATCAACGTGGAAGGGCCCTCAGTCTTTTCGGGGGCCAAGGGAACCCCGAACCGAGCTGCAACCCGCTCCATAGTCCGCAACAAAATCGAACAAACACGTGACCCCCCCGGACCCAAAAACAAAAAATCGTCCAGGTAGTGCAGCACAGAATTCCACCCCGCCTCCTGTTTCACGACCCACTCCAAAAAAGAACTAAACGTCTCAAACAACGAACATGAAATAGCGCAACCCATCGGCAAACAACAATCAACATAAAACTGGTCCTCCCACTTAAAACCAAGTAAGTAAAAACTGTCCGGGTGAATGGGAAGCAAACGAAAAGCCGCCTCAATGTCTGTCTTGGCCATCAAAGCTCCCTGCCCCAACAAACGCACCCATTGAACTGCCGCATCAAAAGACGTGTAAGAAACTGAACACAGGCCATCATCAATGCCATCGTTCAACGACCCCCCCATGCGAATAAGAGAGGTGATGAATAAGCCGGAATTTATTGGGTTCCTTCTTAGGGACCAAACCCAAAGGAGACACCCACAAACCCGGCAAAGGGCACTCAGCAAAAAGACCAACAACCCGGCCCGCAGCCACCTCCTTAACAATCTTCTCACTAACCACAGCCGGGCGTTGCAAGGCCGACCGCAAATTATGGGATGCCACCACCGGCCCCACCGCGGTGCATGGGATCCTAAAACCCTCCGTAAAACCGATGGACAACAAATCCGCCGCCTCCCTATTTGGGTAATACCTTAGAAAGGGGGCCATCTCGTCCACCCTGACCGGCGTCAGCCCTCTTCTGCCCACTCTCAAAACCCTTTCCTCTACCCCGTTTAAAACACCGCGATAAACTGTGGGCCCCGCCGCAGCCCGAGCACTCATGCTTATACCGGCAGTCTGCAAGGAACTTGCAATATCCCTCATTATATTGCCAGCAACAACCCCTCCTACTTCCACCCTGGGAGTCCGAGGCCGAGGAGCCCCCGGCCACTCCTCGAAAGGGCTGCTGCCCCACTTTTGGCGCCGCCATCAGCCGCATCCACAAACTAATGTCCTTGTGGTCCCAACGTATGCTAGGCCGGACCAACTTCCTCTGCCAAAATTGCTCATCATAGCGGAGTCACGCAGACCCGCCATAGACCCTGTATGCTTCCCCAATCGCGTCCATGTAACAAAACAAAGACGAACAATGCTCTGGCGCCTTCTCCCCAACAACACTCGCCAGAATCGCAAACGCCTGTAACCAGTTCACAAAAGTACGAGGAATCAGCCTGTATCGCCGTTTCTCCTCATCCTCCTTCTTGCTCTCATCAACCCTACCCCTACTTCTCCAAAGGTAGTAAAGAAAAAATTTCAACATATTCGCCCTTACAGATTTTTTCCCTCACCTCCATTTTCAAATGGGCCCCCAACGGCCCCTCAAAACATACGTAAATTTCCCCTTTGGCCGAATCCTCCACCCTCACATCCTCCACGACTGCCCCTATTTCAACACCCACAGCACCAACACCAACCGCCCCTGCGGGCACTGCAACCCCCCCACTGCCTGTGGCAAAAAAGGCGCAGAAGCCGAGGGTGCCCAGACCGCCGCCGGGGACGCTCCAGTCCCAGAACCCGCCCCCACGACTAAGGACAATATACTCGCCAACATCTCCCTAGCAAAATTCTCAGCTCCAACACTAGGAAAGCAAACCCCACCCCCCACCCCAGGCACATACGAAGCCCCAGTCGTCTCCTTACCTGGCCGTCCCTGGGTGGTAAGCCCAGCGGCCGTAGAGCCTCCCGAAGCTGCCCTTGGTTGTCCAGCAGAAGACGAAGCCGACTCCACTGCAGGCCGCAGGCCCCCTCGCTCGTCATCGTCAGGTCCCGAGTCCGGATCCACTTCACCCTCTTCCAGGGCCAGCGCCGAAGGCACCTCCTCACCAGTCACCAGGAGATCAGAAGAAGAGTGCGCCAACTGGAGGTACTGCTCCTGTTCAACCAAACCTGAGGGCAAGTTCAAACTCCCGGCTCTTCCAGCCGAAGTGCAGGCCCGCCTCTCACCAACAGGGGCGCAGGAAGACACTCCAGGCCTGGAGCCAGCACAGACACCGCTCCGCAGTGCCACAGCCGCCCGCCGCACAGGTCCTCTCGCCGAGGGACAGGTAACCCGGCGAGCTCGTCGCCGCTCCTCCACAGGCCGGTCGTCGCAATTCCTGGGCTGCCGACCCGAGCTACCAGGCCGCAGCCGCACCGCAGCGGCTCCTCCATCCTCCAGAGGAAGGCCCGCACCGCTACCACTCGCAGCCGGACGCTCAGCCGGCTCACAGGGCTCCACATCCCGTGCAGGTAAGACACGCCGGGCTCGCTCCCCCCGCAGGACATCTCGGGGGGAGGACGCCGCATCAGAATTGGAACCCCCAAATCGGACAAGGGAAACAGGCCGGGTGGAGAACCCGCCTTCTCACGCAGGCCCGCCGCGCCATGCAGGATTCCTCCTGCAGCGGCGGGGTGAGGCGGGCGATGCCTGTACCGCCGCCCGCAGCTGAGGGTCCCCGGAGGGGCTCCTTAGGCGCCGACGAGCCCTGGGGGTAGTATCGGGGCTCCAGCGCTCAGGGGCGCAGATCTACGAGCCCGAGGCCGAACAGAGGGATCCACAGGGGAAATAGCGGGGACACCCAGCGTACCCATCAGGTTCTGTTGTAGCCACTCCATGCCCCGCTGCTCTGCAGCAGCACGAACCGCAGCCAGCATATTGTAACAGTACAGCCTGGATCGCAGCGGCTCCCTGTGACGATACGCTGGCTTGCGCTCCAGCGTGGAACGCAGTGGCCGCTGGGCCGTCCTGTGACTCCGCCCACTTACCTCCGGGCCTTAAATAGAAGACAGGTGCTAAGCAGGGTGTTCCACTAATGGAGTGCGCACCCTGCTAGCTCCATTGCATCTGTGGACTCTGTCCACATATCCAGACCTGGATCCCTAACAACATTGTGAAGGACTGCCTACCTTCTTGCCACTGGCTTCCCCACTGCTGGCTTCCTAGCCAGGACCAACTAACCGCAAGTATATGCCTGTTACCTGCTCTGATTAAGCTCCTGGAACTCAGAGTGGGGTGGTTCCTGCTGGTGTGAGGCGATATTCCCAAACCAACTCTGAACTCAGGACATGCTTTACAAACTCTGAACCTACTGCATATTATATACTAAACTGAGGACATGCTATACTAACTCTGAACCTGCTGCATATTATATACTAAACTGTGGTCATGCTATACTAACTCTGAACCTGCTGCATATTATATACTAAACTGAGGACATGCTATACTAACTCTGAACCTGCTGCATATTATATACTAAACTGAGGACATGCTATACTAACTCTGAACCTGCTGCATATTATATACTAAACTGAGGACATGCTATACTCACTCTGAAACTACTGCATACTACTTACTAAACTGAGGACATGCTATATACTAACCCTGAACCTATGGCATACTATATACTAAACTGAGGGCATACTGCATACTAACTCTGAACTGTGCACAAGCTGATACTAATTTGTGACTCCTGTAATACTGGGGGACCTTCCTTTCCAGCAGTAACTAATTGATGGATAGTGGTAAATGATTTTGTTAACCCAAACTCTTCGCCCAAGACTGAGAGAGACGCCTGGGGTACATACTGAGTAACCGCGAATCCCACAGCCAGAAACAAGGGCGGTGGGATAATAGTGGATGTCCATTGCTTCCGCAGTTGAGATCCTAACTGATCAACTAGGTGCGTTACACATATCTTCCAAGGAGGCCATGACACCAACATCCAACTTCACTCAAAACTGCAAACCAATCAGATGTACCTCCCCTCAGAGCCCTGCACTATATACTGCCCGGGAAAATGCACATCCACACCACGCCCCCCTGTCCTACACTTGACCTCCCCAGACACACTAACTGCATTAACCCTTTTGATGCCCTCTGTCTTCCCCCTAAGTCAAGCCGCACTTCACTACGGCTACGCCACGCTCCGTTGCTCTTCTTAGTGTCCGCCAAAGCACAGTTTTTGTTCTGGGTTGAAATACAATTCCTAACTTAGCAATTCCCTAAATCAGTGGTTTCTGCTGTATCAGGCCAAGTTTAAATCTATCCATAAAAGGGTATATTAGATTGAAGGTGCGGATAGGGTCATTCTCAATAACTTCAAACGCTATCGTGCATCTCCAAGTCTAATTCTGTATGTAAAAGTATACCTGTCATCCAGTGCCTAAATAATAGGTCTACAATTTATATTCAGCTAAATCTGTGTTTACTGCTGTGGCTGATAAAGTTATTTAGTGTCCGTCAAAGCACAGTTTTTGTTCTGGGTTAAAATACAATTCCCAACTGAGCAATTCCCTAAATCAGTGGTTTCTGCTGTATCAAGGCCAAGTTTAAATCTATCCATAAAAGGGTATATTAGATTAAAGGTGCGGATAGGGTCATTCTCAATAACTTCAAACGCTACCGTGCATCTACAAGTCTAATTCTGTCCGTAATCGTATACCTGTCATCCACCGCCTAAATACTAGGCCTACAATTTATATTCAGCTAAATCTGTGGTTACTGCTGTGCCTGTATTAGTGTATTACGGTACTTAAGTAGATAGCCAGGTAGTGTTAGGTGCCTGTAAAAAAAGGCCTGAATTTGAATTCAATACATTGGGCCAAATAATTTTTTTCTTATTGTGGTGAACGGTAACAATGAGGAAAACATCTAGTAAGGGACGCGAACATGGTCGTGGTGGTGTTAGTGGACCCTCTGGTGCTAGGAGTGGACGTGGCTGTTCTGCCACAGCCACACGTCCTAGTGTACCAACTACCTCAGGTCCCAGTAGACGCCAGAATTTACAGCGATATTTGGTGGGGCCCAATGCCATTTAAAGGATGGTAAGGCCTGAGCAGGTACAGGCATTAGTCAATTGGGTGGCCGACAGTGGATCCAGCACGTTCACATTATCTCCCACCCAGTCTTCTGCAGAAAGCGCAGAGATGGCGCCTGAAAACCAAGCCCATCAGTCTGTCACATCACCCCCATGCATATCAGGGAAACTGTCTGAGCCTCAACTTATGCAGCAGTCTCTTATGCTGTTTGAAGACTCTGTTGGCAGGGTTTCCCAAGGGCATCCACCTAGCCCTTCCCCAGCGGTGGAAGACATAGAATGCACTGACGCACAACCACTTATGTTTCCTGATGATGAGGACATGGGAATACCACCTCAGCACGTCTCTGATGACTGGGTGGAAGACGATGCAGGGGACGATGAGGTCCTAGACCCCACATGGAATGAAGGTCATGCCACTGACTTTCAGAGTTCGGAGGAAGAGGCAGTGGTGAGATTGAGCCAACAGCGTAGCAAAAGAGAGAGCAGTGGGCAAAAGCAGAACACCCGCCGCCAAGAGAGTCCGCCTGCTACTGGCCACCGCCATCTGGGACCGAGCACCCCAAAGGCAGCTTCCAGGAGTTCCCTGGCGTGGCAGTTCTTCAAACAATGTGCTGACGACAAGACCCGAGTGGATTGCACGCTGTGCCATCAGAGCCTGAAGCGAGGCATTAACGTTCTGAACCTTAGCACAACCTGCATGACCAGGCACCTGCATGCAAAGCATGAACTGCAGTGGAGTAAACACCTTAAAAACAAGGAACTTTCTCAGGCTCCCCCTGCTACCTCTTCTGCTGCTGCCTCGGCCTCTTCCTCCGCCTCTGGAGGAACGTTGGCACCTGCCGCCCAGGGATGTACCACCAACACCACCACCTCCGTCACCAAGCATCTCAACCATGTCACACGGCAGTGTTCAGCTCTCCATCTCACAAACATTTGAGAGAAAGCGTAAATTCCCACCTAGCCATCCTCGATCCCTGGCCCTGAATGGCAGCATTTCTAAACTACTGGTCTATGAAATGCTGTCATTCAGGCTGGTGGACACAGACAGCTTCAAACAGCTCATGTCACTTGCTGTCCCACAGTATGTTGTTCCCAGCCGCCACTACTTCTCCAAGAGAGCCGTGCCTTCCCTGCACAACCAAGTATCCGATGAAATCAAGTGTGCACTGCGGAACGCCATCTGTGGCAAGGTCCACCTAACCACAGATACGTGGACCAGTAAGCACGGCCAGGGACGCTATATCTCCCTAACTGCACACTGGGTAAATGTAGTGGTGGCTGGGCCCCAGGCGACGAGCTCTTTGGCGCACGTCCTTCCGCCGCCAAGAATCGCAGGGCAACATTCTTTGCCTCCTGTAGCCTCCTTCTACTCGGCTTCCTCCTCCTCTTCTTTCACCTGCTCATCCAGTCAGCCACACACCTTCACCACCAACTTCAACACAGCCCGGGGTAAACGTCAGCAGGCCATTCTGAAACTCATATGTTTGGGGGACAGGCCCCACACAGCGCAGGAGTTGTGGCGGGGTATTGAACAACAGACCGACGAGTGGTTGCTGCCAGTGAGCCTCAAGCCCGACCTGGTGGTGTGCGATAATGGGCGAAATCTCGTTGCAGCTCTGGGACTAGCCGGTTTGACGCACATCCCTTGCCTGGCGCATGTGCTGAATTTGGTGGTGCAGAAGTTCATTCACAACTACCCCGACATGTCAGAGCTGCTGCATAAAGCGCGGTCCGTCTGTGCGCGCTTCCGGCGTTCACATCCTGCCGCTGCTCGCCTGTCTGCGCTACATCGTAACTTCGGCCTTCCCGCTCACCGCCTCATATGCGACGTGCCCACCAGGTGAAACTCCACCTTGCACATGCTGGACAGACTGTGCGAGCAGCAGCAGGCCATAGTGGAGTTTCAGCTGCAGCACGCACGGGTCAGTCGCTCTGCGGAACAGCACCACTTCCCACCAATGACTGGGCCTCCATGCGAGACCTGTGTGCCCTGTTGCGCTGTTTCGAGTACTCTACCAACAAGGCGAGTGGCGATGATGCCGTTATCAGCGTTACAATACCACTTCTATGTCACCTTGAGAAAACACTTAGGGCGATGATGGAAGAGGAGGTGGCCCAGGAAGAGGAGGAGGAGGAGGAAGAGGGGTCATTTTTAGCACTTTCAGGCCAGTCTCTTAGAAGTGACTCAGAGGGAGGTTTTTTGCAACAGCAGAGGCCAGGTACAAATGTGGCCAGACAGGGCCCACTACTGGAGGACGAGGAGGTGGAGGAGGATGAAGATGAAGCATGTTCACAGCGGGGTGGCACCTAACGCAGCTCGGGCCCATCACTGGTGCGTGGCTGGGGGAAAACGCAGGACGATAACGATGCGCCTCCCACAGAGGACAGCTTGTCCTTACCTCTGGGCAGCCTGGCACACATGAGCGACTACATGCTGCAGTGCCTGTGCAACGACAGCAGAGTTGCCCACATTTTAATGTGTGCGGACTACTGGGTTGCCATCCTGCTGGATCCCCGGTACAAAGACAATGTGCCCACCTTACTTCCTGCACTAGAGCGTGATAGAAAGATGCGCGAGTACAAGCGCACTTTGGTAGACGCGCTACTGAGAGCATTCCCAAATGTCACAGGGGAACAAGTAGAAGCCCAAGGCGAAGGCAGAGGAGGAGCAAGAGGTCGCCAATGCAGCTGTGTCACGGCCAGCTCCTCTCGCCAATGCAGCTGTGTCACGGTTAGCATGGCAGAGATGTGGAAAAGTTTTGTCACCACGCCACAGCTAACTGCACCACCACCTGATACGGAACGTGTTAGCAGGAGGCAACATTTCACTAACATGGTGGAACAGTACGTGTGCACACCCCTCCACGTACTGACTGATGGTTCGGCCCTATTCAACTTCTGGGTCTCCAAATTGTCCACGTGGCCAGAGCTAGCCTTTTATGCCTTGGAGGTGCTGGCCTGCCCGGCAGCCAGCGTTTTGTCTGAACGTGTATTCAGCACGGCAGGGGGCGTCATTACAGACAAACGCAGCCGCCTGTCTACAGTCAATGTGGACAAGCTGACGTTCATAAAAACGAACCAAGCATGGATCCCACAGTACCTGTCCATCCCTTGTGCAGATTAGACATTTATAACTACCTCCCCTTAACCATATATTATTGTACTCCAGGGCACTTCCTCATTCAATCCTTTTTTTATTTTCATTTTACCATTATATTGCGGGGCAACCCAAAGTTGAATGAACCTCTCCTCTGTCTGGGTGCCGGGGCCTAAAAATATCTGACAGTGGCCTGTTCCAGTGTTGGGTGACATGAAGCCTGATTCTCTGCTATGACATGAAGCCTGAATCTCTGCTATGAGACCTCTCTCCTCTGTCTGGGTGCCGGGGCCTAAAAATATCTGACAGTGGCCTGTTCCAGTGTTGGGTGATATGAAGCATGATTCTCTGCTATGACATGAAGCCTGATTCTCTGCTATGGGACCTCTCTCCTCTGTCTGGGTGCAGGGGCCTAAAAATATCTGACAATGGCCTGTTCCAGTGGTGGGTGACATGAAGCCTGATTCTCTGCTATGACATGAAGCCTGAATCTCTGCTATGGGACCTCTTTCCTCTGTCTGGGTGCCGGGGCCTAAAAATATCTGACAATGGCCTGTTCCAGTGGTGGGTGACATGAAGCCTGATTCTCTGCTATGGGACCTCTCTCCTCTGTCTGGGTGCCGGGGCCTAAATATCTGACAATGGCCTGTTCCAGTGGTGGGTGACGTGAAGCCTGATTCTCTGCTATGACATGAAGCCTGATTCTCTGCTATGACTTGAAGCCTGATTCTCTGCTATGGGACCTCTCTCCTCTGTCTGGATGCCGGGGCCTAAAAATATTTGACAGTGGCCTGTTCCAGTGGTGGGTGACGTGAAGCCTGATTCTCTGCTATGCCATGAAGCTTGATTCTCTGCTATGGGACCTCTCTCCTCTGTCTGGGTGCCGGGGCCTAAAAATATCTGACAGTGGCCTGTTCCAGTGTTGGGTGACATGAAGCATGATTCTCTGCTATGACATGAAGCCTGATTCTCTGCAATGGGACCTCTCTCCTCTGTCTGGGTGCAGGGGCCTAAAAATATCTGACAATGGCCTGTTCCAGTGGTGGGTGACAGGAAGCCTGATTCTCTGCTATGACATGAAGCCTGAATCTCTGCTATGGGACCTCTTTCCTCTGTCTGGGTGCCGGGGCCTAAAAATATCTGACAATGGCCTGTTCCAGTGGGGGGTGACATGAAGCCTGATTCTCTGCTATGGGACCTCTCTCCTCTGTCTGGGTGCCGGGGCCTAAATATCTGACAATGGCCTGTTCCAGTGGTGGGTGACGTGAAGCCTGATTCTCTGCTATGACATGAAGCCTGATTCTCTGCTATGGGACCTCTCTCCTCTGTCTGGGTGCCGGGGACTAAAAATATCTGACAATGGCCTGTTCCAGTGGTGGGTGACATGAAGCCTGATTCTCTGCTATGACATGAAGCCTGATTCTCTGCTATGGGACCTCTCTCCTCTGTCTGGGTGCCGGGGCCTAAATATCTGACAATGGCCTGTTCCAGTGGTGGGTGACGTGAAGCCTGATTCTCTGCTATGACATGAAGCCTGATTCTCTGCTATGACTTGAAGCCTGATTCTGTGCTATGGGACCTCTCTCCTCTGTCTGGGTGCCGGGGCCTAAAAATATCTGACAATGGCCTGTTCCAGTGGTGGGTGACATGAAGCCTGATTCTCTGCTATGGGACCTCTCTCCTCTGTCTGGGTGTCGGGGCCTAAATATCTGACAATGGCCTGTTCCAGTGGTGGGTGACGTGAAGCCTGATTCTCTGCTATGCCATGAAGCCTGATTCTCTGCTATGACTTGAAGCCTGATTGTCTGCTATGACATGAAGCCTGATTCTCTGCTATGGGACCTCTCTCCTCTGTCTGGGTGCCGGGGCCTAAATATCTGACAATGGCCTGTTCCAGTGGTGGGTAACGTGAAGCCTGATTCTCTGCTATAACATGAAGCCTGATTCTCTGCCATGAGACCTCTCTACAATTGATATTGGTTAATTTTAATTTATTTTATTTTTATTTTTATTCATTTCCCTATCCACATTTGTTTGCAGGGGATTTACCTACATTTTGCTGCCTTTTGCAGCCCTCTAGCCCTTTCCTGGGCTATTTTACAGCCTTTTTAGTGCCGAAATGTTCGGGTCCCCATTGACTTCAATGGGGTTCGGGTTCGGGGCGAAGTTCGGGTCGAGTTTGGATCCCGAACCCGAACATTTCTGGGAAGTTCGGCCGAAATTCTCGAACCCGAACATCCAGGTGTTCGCTCAACTCTAGTTATGGTGTCTCTGGCGTGGTGGGGAGGGAGCCAAAGGGGCTCTGGACTCCCCAGGTATTGGATGTTGGGGTGTGATATGGCGGATATCTGCCCCACGGTTGTTGCCCATGGTTACCGGTTCTGCCTCCGAGCTGGCGTTTATCGGCTGGAGGTAATTTAATTGAGGGCACGGGCTGTTATCCGTCAGGTTTTACGGGGCTCCAAGGACCCTCTCCGTGCTGGGCATGTTTCTCTGTGGTCTGGAAGTTTTTTCTTGGGCGGGGGGCCTTCAGGTGGGAAGGCCTTGGATTGGTTATGTTATATGTTATTTATGCTTAAATTATTATTATTAATAAATAAATGGCTGCTGTGGCCAATAAAATCCACCGGAGGAGTTGTGTCTTTATTTGGGGAAAGAGGGGAGAGTGGGAGGTAAAACGACTTGACAATACGCTGGTCAAGCACAGGCCGGACTTAAGGCTGCAAGACTGGGGGTAGGCCTGGCATGACAGGCATTTGGAGGGAGTGAGTTGGGGGGCTTAGGGTTAAGGGGTATTGCAAGGATGGGGGCGGGGGGACGTTAGAGGAGGAGTGTATGGTTTAAAAAGGGCAGCGGGAGGCGGGATCAGGGTCATCTCGTGTGGGACAACAGTCTTGCAGCAGCCCCTTCCCACCCACCCGTTGGTTGCTGGTTGGGTAGGGAAGCTAGCGGCGGTCAAGGTTGATGTGGTTTATGGGTGGATTTTGGTCCAGCAGGGACGACATTGTCATAGCGGCCATGGCGGGGGTGGGTCCTTGGAGTTGGTGGTTATGGTGGCTCTGGCATGGTGGGGATGAAGCCAAAGGGGCTCTAGACGCCCCAGGTATTGGATGTTGGGGTGTGATATGGTGGGTATCTGCCCAACGGTTGTTGCCCATGGTTACCGGTTCTGCCTCCGAGCTGGCGTTTATCGGCTGGAGGTAATTTAATTGAGGGCAGGGGCTGTTATCCGTCAGGTTTTACGGGGCTCCAAGGACCCTCTCCGTGCTGGGCATGTTTCTCTGTGGTCTGGAAGTTTTTTCTTGGGCGGGGGGCCTTCAGGTGGGAAGGCCTTGGATTGGTTATGTTATATGTTATTTATGCTTAAATTATTATTATTAATAAATAAATGGCTGCTGTGGTCAATAAAATCCACCGGAGGAGTTGTGTCTTTATTTGGGGAAGGAGGGAAGAGTGGGAGGTAAAACGACTTGACAATACGCTGGTCATGTATCCCTTCTCTATGTCGAGAAGGGGTAATACAGGGTGGCCCACGAAAAAGTAGACAGTCTCCAGTCATAGTAGGACAAAATGAATGAGCAAGTGGATTGTTTTTTTTAATAACCCACATGCCACACGATGCAGAAAGTGGTCCCCATTCATATCTATGCATTTTTGGGCACGTCGGATTATGTCGGCTGATACTACTTGTAATGTTGCAGATAGTGTTTGTGATATTTTCCTTCAGTTCATCCAGGGATGTGGATTGTTAGCGGACACTTTCTGTTTTGAATTTCCTAACAGATAAAAATTGCATGAGGACAAGTCTGAGGAACGTGGTGGCCATAACCCCTTGCTCACAGTTTGCTCCTACATCAACAGTTCATGAATCCGTGCCAGTGAGGTGTGGCATGTTGTCCCATCTTGTTGGAAAGAGCAGGACATTTTTGTTTCTGCAGCATCACTGCTGTAGAGCTGCAAGCAGTATCGGCCAACATAATCCGATGTGGCCAAAGATGCATAGACCGGAACAGGGACCACTTTCAGTATCTTTTGTGACTTGTGGGTAATTAAAAAAATAACAATCCACTTGCTCATTCATCTTGTCATACTATCGCTGGAGGTGGGTACTTTTTCGTGGGCCACCCTGTATATAAGATAGGGGTAAACGTGGAGCCCAACAGTCATTATTTGCTGCACCTTATGTCTGAATGAAAATGCATTTCTGGTATTTTACAGTAGAAACCCATACTCTTCAAAAAGTCTCCCAAGGTGTCCAGGCCAAATTTATTTATTTATTTTATGCATTTATATAGCGCTGCTATATACCGCAGCTCTTTACAGACATTAGCATCCAACTGTCCTTAATGGGGCTCACAATCTAAGTTCCCTATCAGTATGTCTTTGGAGTGTAGGAGGAAACTGGAGGAAACCCACACAAGCACAGGGAGAACATACAAACTCCATGCAGATGTTGTTATTGGTCAGATTCGAACCTAGGACCCCAGCACTGCAAGGCACCAGTGCCAACCAGTGAGCCACCGTGTTGCCCACTCATGGTGTAGCCTTAATAAAAATAAATGATGCCATCTATCTCTATGAACGTATCTATGCTTCAAGAGGGACAACTGATTAATTCCTTAAGATATGGAAGCTCAAAAACTCTCAGAAGAATCTTGTCACCCACACTTTTGAAAATATGAGGTTCTTAGCACACAATCTGATGACATTGTGTGAGCCCATCTGCCACGTCAAGGCGACCTCATTCAGATAGGTCCCTACACTAAGACTCTTTTTTTTTTTTAATAACATGATTTACACTGGTTTGCACTATTAATTTGAAAGCCAAACTGATAAGCAGTATATTGGTGTTTCTCTATAACAACTGACTACTGTATATAAAATAATGTAAAAGCACACTGCAAGTGATAACACCAGTTACACTCAATAT
Organism: Bufo bufo; assembly: GCF_905171765.1. Classification (NCBI taxonomy): domain Eukaryota; kingdom Metazoa; phylum Chordata; class Amphibia; order Anura; family Bufonidae; genus Bufo; species Bufo bufo. Next base: position 401,341,007 of record NC_053390.1, on the reverse strand, counting down.
ATCCTGTTATATGTATAACGTGTTAGTGTAGGGACCCACCTAAACAAGGAGGGATTAAGCACTGCAAAAGGGCTAACAAAACAGATGTGAATTTAATATATGAAATAGAATTCAACCCATGTAATGTTATAACAATATTGATTGCAACTGGTACACCATGCAATGTTTGTATAGTCAGTCACTGCAGAAGAAAAGCTTTTTTGTTTTTAGTGCATTATGTGGCGGAGGCCAAGCTTTGATTTTTCTAAAATGTAAAATTTAGAACAGAACTTTTCTCCTATTACTGTGTAACATTTTATGGATATCACGCAGGAAGTGATATCATACACTATATACACTACACTTAACCTATATACAGACACTATATAAATTACACTGATTCTATATACACACTGCATACATTTACCCTATACATATACTACACTTACCTTTCACATACACTATATACACCACACTTACCCTGTGTATGCACAGTATATATATACTACATTACACTTACCTGATATACATACTATATAGACTACACTTACCGTAAATATACACTAGACTATTCTTACTCCATATATACATTACATAGAGTACATGTACCCTAAATATACACTATATACATTATACTTGCCTTATACATACACTATATACTGTACACGTACCTTATACACTAAATATTGACGACACTCACCCTATACAAGCACTATATACACGATATATACACTGTATACTCTACACATACTCAATATACAGACTAAGTATAAAGATTACACCTATATACACACTACAGAGACTACACTATACATATACTATATACACTACATTAATCTTATATGCTGACACTATATAGATTGCTTATCCTATATACACACTATATACACTACACTTATCATATGTAACGCTATAATGACTACACATCATATACATACACTATATACACTAAACTTACCCCATATACAGAAACTATATAAATTACACATATCCTATACATACAATATATACATTGCACTTACCCCACATATAATATATATATAAATATATATACTACACATACCCTATATACAGATAATATATAAATTAAACACTTACCCTGTACAAACACTATGTACACTATACATTTACTATATACTCTACACATACCTAATATACAGACTAGTTATAAAGATTACACTTATCATATATACAAAACATAAATACTACATTTATGCTATATACATACTACATAGACTACACTTTGAAGATATACTATATACAATACACTTACCCTATACATAAACTATATACACTATGTTTATCCTATATGCAGACACTATATAAATTGTTTATCCTATATAAACACCATATATACTACACTTACCTTATATACAGACATTAAATAGATTACGCTTATCCTATAAGCACACTATATAGAATATACCTATCCTATGTACACACTATGTAGAGTACACTTACCTTACACATTCACTATATACACTACACTTACCCTAAACACACACTACATACACTATACATACACTATATATACTACACTTACCCTATATACAGGCAATATATAGATTAATTATCCTATATATACACACACTAAATGCACTACACTTACCGTATATACACACTGCATTGATGAGACATATCATATGCATACACTATATACACTAAACTTTCCCAATATACAGAACCTATATAAATTACACTTATTCTATACATACAATATATACATTACATTTACCCTACATATATACACTATACTTACCCTATATACAGACACTATATAGAATAACTATCATATATGCACACTATATGCACTACACTTACCGTATGTACACACCATATAGACTACATATACCATATACATACAATATATATATATATATATATTACACTTAGCCAATATACAGGCACTGTATAAATTACACAACACTTAGCCTACAAAAACACTATATATACTCTACACATACCCAATATACAGACTAACTATAAAGATTACACTTATCTTATATATAAAACTTTAAGACTACAGTTATCCTATATATACACTACATAGACTACACTATATATATGCTATATACAGTACACTTACCCTATATATAAACTATATACACTACCTTTATCCTATATGCAGACACTATATAGATTGCTTATTCTATATAAACGCTAAATATACTACACTTACCTTATATGCAGACATTAAATATATTACGCTTATCCTATAAGCACACTATATAGATTACACCTATCCTAAGTACACACTATGTAGACTACACTTACATTACAAATACACTCTATTCACTACACTTACCGTGTGTACACACTATATTAATTACACATACCCTATACATACACTATATACACTAGCCTTATCCAGTATACAGACACATTATAGATTACACCAATCCTATATACACACTACATAGACTACACTTAACCTACACATACACTAAAATCGTTGCACTTACCGTATAATACAATATATACACTACACTTACCCTATGCACAAACACTATAAAGATTCACTTATCCTGCATACACACTATGTAGACTACACTTACCTTATATACACACACTATGTAGACTACACTTACCTTATATACACACACACTATGTAAACTACACTTGCCCTATGTACATACTGTATAGACTACATTTACCATATATAGAAACTTTATAGACAATACTTACCCTATATATACACTACATTTATTATAGTTACCATATACATACACTATAAACACTACACTTACACTATATACAGACACTATATAGATTACACTTATCCTACACACATGCGCTATATACACTACGGTTATCCTATATACACACTATTACACTGCACCTTATTCATACGCTATATACACTTACCCTATATACAGACTAACTATAAAGAATATACCTGTCCTATATACACAACATAAAGGCAACACTTATCCTATCCTGTGGTCTGTGAGAAGGTTCTCTGTGAAGACTGCGGAGACTGAAGATTGTGTCTGAATTAAAAAGAAAACATGACATAAATATTGGAGCAGTTGTTGGACTCTTTAACACATACTGTCTATCAGGATGGACCCCGTGTCTCAATCTTGTATCAAACAACGAGTGACCCCGATGTCCATTGTAACTTGTCACACCTCACCTTTCATTTGCTAAGTGAACTGGACAACTGCAACTTCTGATACTGACTCATTTCCAACATTCTGTCATTTTCTGTGAGTTTGTTGATGTCGTCACATAAAATATGTACATGTAGTCTCAGCCCAATGGAGATTCTTAAAGGGTTGCAAAAAGAAGTATAAAAAGTATTCCCAAATCGTGCACCAAGACCCTAATTAGCATATTTATTAAGATATCTCTGCAACAGCAATTTGGGTAATAAAAGTATCAAACGGAAAATGCAAATGTGATCGCACACTACATCCAGCATTATGCCCTGCCTCCATGCTGGATGAGACATTGGTGTACATTTTGGCCAAAGCGTAATAAGCCACTCACCGCATCAAGGTCGTCTCATTTGAGTGGTCCCTAACGCTATTTCCTACCTGTTTATGGGCCATGACAGCCACACAAAGTCCAGGGAATGCAGGTCAGCATGCAAGCCAAGCACATTCTGCTTTTAACCCCGTCCGGTGCCATTACAGCTTTCATCGGATCCAGGGATGCAAGTACCAACATGCATGCTGAGCCCACCATATACTTCTCCTGGAGCCAAATGGCTACTGGTAGGTTCTATACAAGCAGACTCAGTTTTATACTGACTTTAAAACCAGCCTCCAGGACAGATTGACTGGTCAGGTGTGCAGGACTCAAAGGAGATCGCCACGCCTCCAATATATGCTACAAAGAAAAAAAATGTGGGGGGTTGAGTCCGCACAACCTGTCTGTAGGTGCAGATCACTATGGCGAAATACATATACAAACGGAAAATGCAAATGTGATCGCACACTACATCCAGCATTATGCCCTGCCTCCATGCTGGATGAGACATTGGTGTACATTTTGGCCAAAGCGTAATAAGCCACTCACCGCGTCAAGGTCGTCTCATTTGAGTGGTCCCTAACGCTATTTCCTACCTGTTTATGGGCCATGACAGCCACACAAAGTCCAGGGAATGCAGGTCAGCATGCAAGCCAAGCACATTCTGCTTTTAACCCCGTCCGGTGCCATTACAGCTTTCATCGGATCCAGGGATGCAAGTACCAACATGCATGCTAAGCCCACCATATACTTCTCCTGGAGCCAAATGGCTACTGGTAGGTTCTATACAAGCAGCTTCAGTTTTATACTGACTTTAAAACCAGCCTCCAGGACAGATTGACTGGTGTGCAGGACTCAAAGGAGATCGCCACGCCTCCAATATATGCTACAAAGAAAAAAAATTTGGGGGGTTGAGTCCGCACAACCTGTCTGTAGGTGCAGATCACTATGGCGAAATACATATACAAACGGAAAACTCAACCCCCCACATTTTTTTTCCGATCTCCTTTGAGTCCTGCACACCTGACCAGTCAATCTGTCCTGGAGGCTGGTTTTAAAGTCAGTATAAAACTGAGTCTGCTTGTATAGAACCTACCAGTAGCCATTTGGCTCCAGGAGAAGTATATGGTGGGCTCAGCATGCATGTTGGTACTTGCATCCCTGGATCCGATGAAAGCTGTATTGGCACCGGACGGGGTTAAAAGCAGAATGTGCTTGGCTTGCATGCGGACCTGCATTCCCTGGACTTTGTGTGGCTGTCATGGCCCATAAACAGGTAGGAAATAGCGTTAGGGACCACTCAAATGAGACGACCTTGACACGGTGAGTGGCTTATTACGCTTTGGCCAAAATGTACACCAATGTCTCATCCAGCATGGAGGCAGGGCATAATGCTGGATGTAGTGTGCGATCACATTTGCATTTTCCGTTTGTATATGTATTTCGCCATAGTGATCTGCACCTACAGACAGGTTGTGCGGACTCAACCCCCCACATTTTTTTTCTTTGTAGCAATAAAAGTATCAAGCATATTTATATTTTTTATTCACATAGCCGTATCAGGGCTTGTCTTTTGCAGTACAATATGTACTTTCTAATGGCGCCATTTATAGTTGCATACAATGTGAATGGGAAGCGGAAACAAATTTCAAATGGGGTGGAATTATAAAAAAATAAACAATTCTGCAACATTTATATTAGTTTTTTTAACACCGTTTCCTATGCATTAAAACTGACCAATTATTTTTATTCTTGGTCATTACGATTACATTAGTCCCAGGTGCCTGCAGTTTAAAACAGAAGGCACCTGGCGGATATGGCGCCCGCTCTGCTCATGCGGTTTTTGTTGCAGAAGCGCACAGAAATCCGTACAGAAATTTGTGCTGATTTTCTACACCTTACCCTACACCTGTGTACAGGCACCCTAAGGCTTGGAGGGGAGAATGCAAATTAACTCATACCAGCCCAACCAACTATCTGAATAAAAAATTTCCCTTTTTGGGAGGGTTTTTCCGATATTTATATGACTGTGCCTGTAGTAATAGAGCAAGATTTGCATTTAAGGGTTCAATCCAAAAAAGCTGGTTTCACAAGCTAAGGCCTCATGCACACGACCGTGCCGTTTTTTGCGGTCCTCAACCGCGGATCCGCAAAAAACGGAAGCCGTCTGTGTTGCCTTCCGCAATTTGCGGAACTGAACGGGCGCCGGCAATATAAATGCCTATAACAACGGTCGTGTGCATGAGGCCTAAACCGCAATGCATATGAAGAACCTAACTTACAGGCAACTACATGAGATGAGTTTAAAAACGCCAAGAATTTTCACATTTTAAAGGGTTTCTGTCACCCTGCAAAACTCTTTTTTTTTTTTTTGGATAGTTAGATTGCTCATAGTGCGATATAGCAGAATATAATGCTCTTACTTACTTTCATGCGGCCGATTCTTTATAAAACGAACTTTTATAATATGTAAATGAGGGCTCTACCAGCAAGTAGGGCGTCTACTTGCTGGTAGCTGCTGCAGAAATCCGCCCCCTCACCGTGTTGATTGACAGGGCCAGCCGTGATCTCCTCCTCCGGCCGGCCCTGTCAGTAATTCAAAAATCGCGCGCCTCGCGTCATTCGGCGCAGGCGCTCTGAGATGAGGAGGCTCGTATCCTCAGCACTCCCTCAGTGCGCCTGTGCCGATGACATCACCGAAAGAGAAGACGTCATCGGCGCAGGCGCACTGAGGGAGTGCTGAGGAGACGAGCCTCCTCATCTCAGAGCGCCTGCGCCGAATGACGCGAGGCGCGCGATTTTTGAATTACTGACAGGGCCGGCCGGAGGAGGAGATCATGGCTGGCCCTGTCAATCAACACGGCGAGGGGGCGGATTGCTGCAGCAGCTACCAGCAAGTAGACGCCCTACTTGCTGGTAGAGCCCTCATTTACATATTATAAAAGTTCGTTTTATAAAGAATCGGCCGCATGAAAGTAAGTAAGAGCATTATATTCTGCTATATCGCACTATGAGCAATCTAACTATCCAAAAAAAAAAAATATGAGTTTTGCAGGGTGACAGAAACCCTTTAAGTCTTCATTCACACAGTCAGTGTTTGGTCAGTGATTTCCATCAGTGATTGTGAGCCAAAACCAGGAGTTGATCCTACACAGACATAAGGTAGAAGGGAAATATCGCCGCCTGTTCTGTGTTTTGGACCCGCACTTGGTTTTGGCTCAAAATCACTGATGGAAATCACTGACCAACCACTGACTGTGCCAATAAGGCCCTAATGCAATCATCTGCAGTGTCTGCCATTCTTTATACTTCACCGTTCTTTAGGTAACTTCACCACAAGTGTTGTAGACCTGACCAAAAGTCCTATTTTTCCTAGACACATAATAAACCGTTCAAATTTAGGGAAAACGCTAAACATCTTTCCCTGTTTTATTGTATTTATTGTAGCTTACTAAAAACACACCAGTGTTATACGGAGATATCCCGCACCTGAATATAACAGTTAGATATATCTCAGTATCTTACCCCAGAAATCCCACCGTGAGCAGTGGGCGTAAGCGCAGCTCCTCCGGGTGTCTCCGAAATTCATCACAAACCATAAAATCAGTTTCATCTCCCAAGGAGCCAACTGATGATTTTTAGATTCAAGCCGACCAACAGCTGTCTGTTTACTGCAGTTGCCATGGTGATGTCAACATCAGAGTTAAAGGGGACATTACCTTCCTGATCACTTTTTTCTTTTCAAATACTAATCTTGATGAATTCCTGCACTTATGTCAAGTGTTAATGAAATCCAATAATCCTGATTTTTTTTTAAAGTAGTGGCAATCTCCAACGGGATCTTAGTGCTGGAGTGCCTGTTAGGCCAGGTTCACATCACCGTTTAGCTTTCCGTTCTTCTGTATTTTAAGCATCCGTTATGCTCAGTTATGCACGTGTTGCATCCTTTTTAGCCATTTCCATCTGGAATCCGTTATTTTAGAGGGGAAAAATTCCTACTAATTTTGCAGTCTAAAATAACGGATCGTAGACAGAAATGGCTAAAACGAAGGCAACATGTGCATAACAGATGCTTAAAATACATGTGAACTCAGCCTTAGGCCTCATGCACATGGCCGTTGTGCGGTCGTTCCGTGCATTGGGGACTGCAATTTGCGGTCCCTAAAGCACGGGCAATCACCGTGCGGCGGCCATGACGAATCGAGACCTATTTAACTTAAATTCCTTTGCTGTCTGGATTCATTTTTCCATCACATTATACACTGCTTTTTCCTATGGTTACAAAAACCCTGTAAACCATCAGTGGTGGCCCTGCTTGCACACTATAAGAGAAAGCACCAGCCTATGTGAGTTTCCACAGTCCTGGTCACCAGAGAGGATTACAGGGTGGTCATAACCATGGTAACGAGCAGTGTATATGTAACGCCCCAGAGTGGCATTACCACTTCTTCACGCCGCTACTATCTCTAATGTGCTAATATCATGTCATCTTGTGTATTTATTTCAGGTCCACTACACTGTGCATTTCTAATGTTTGCAACTGTTGTGTTTAAATGCAATTTGCCTGGTTTACCAGCAGGTGGCAGCAAATACGGCAGAGCTATATTTAGGTAGAATGGAGCTTTTCATTCCATTTTATACCCCCTCGGTGGAGGAGTGGGCCAGTCCCACTTCCTGCAGGAAGGGTGGGGATTAGTGAGAGTCAGTTCCAGCTTACCCCCTGCCAAGGGAGGGTGTGCTGGGCACGTCTCTCCTGAACATGCCCAAGCCAAGCCATCCAGAGCACCCTTAGCTCTGCTGGACATGGAGGCCAAAGCTTAAAGCCTCAGGAGCCAGGAGGAGTATTTCCTTGCCAAACATAGAGTCAGACTACTAAGTGTTGTGCAGCATAAAGAAGAAGCAAAGTTATACAGCCAGCCTGATAGTACAGCAGAGCCAGAGAGCAACAAATGTAGCAGTGATGAGTTTGCCTGCCAGAGTCCTAATGCTAAAGCCTGCTGGGACCAAGGCAAAGTTGGAACTGCATCTCAAGATCTGGACTCAAGTTATTCTTTTATCCCTCAACTATTCCCCCTATTTGTTTCCTTCGGAGCCAATGCCTATGGTCCAGCCGTATCCAGGTAGGAGCACCCTGACACTCACACCTCATATAAAGGGACATTTTAGGCCACCCTATACCACTCGGCCGTTCCTACACCTGGGACGCGACATAGAGGGCCCTGTGGCGCGGCCACCCATTGCAAATATTGTTATACTCACCTCATCCACTTGCACACAAAGAGACAGTAACTCCTCTTTTGATTAAAGAGGATCTGTTGCGCTGGGAGCGTGCAATGACGTCATCACGCTGAGCGCCGGTCCTTCGGCAGGTCCTTTTTATTCAATAGAGGAGCAAGAGGATGAGGTAAGTATATATATATTTTCTTCATTTTTTTTGCTGAAATGAAACATTACAGCAGGGAGCCACTATGGGGCATTATTACTGCAGGGGTCACTATGGCAAACATTATGGGCCACCATGGGGAACATTAGTACTGCTAATGGCCACTATGGGAGACATTATTTCTGCCGGGGGGCACTATGGGGGATATTATTACTGCTGGGGGCCACTATGGGGACATTATTACTGCTGGGGGGTATTATGTACACTGAGGGCACATACGTGGAACACTGAGGTGTGAATGAGGTTTTATAGAGCTTAGAGCGTTTAGGATTGTACGGTAACAGAATTCAGACATGTCGGTTCAGCATGTTAGGGATCAGCTCCCTGAAAAGATTGCACTGAAAGGCTCAATAGCCTTGTGTAATTTCCACTAATTAGTAGCTACAGTAGATGCATTTCTCCAGTGTGGAAATGGGGCAGTTTTTTCCTTTGTAACTAAAATGTATTTCACACCTCCACTAGGTGGCAGCAATGTACTGGTTACCTTTTCATATGACAGAAAACACAACACAGGTGTGAATACAGCCTTAGGCCTAGTTCACACGAACGTATGGCTTTTATAGTTTTTTGCGGTCTGTTTTTCACGGATCCGTTGTTCCGTTTTTGAGTTCCGTTGTGTTTCCGTTTCCTTTCCGTTTTTACGTTCCGTTTTTACGTATGCCATGTACAGTATACAGTAATTACATAGAAAAAATTGGGCTGGGCATAACATTTTCAATAGATGGTTCAGTAAAAACGGAACGGATCCGGAAGACATACGGATGCATTTCCGTATGTGTTCCGTTTTTTTTGCGGACCCATTGACTTGAATGGAGCCACGGAACGTGATTTGTGGCCAAATATAGGACATGTTCTATCTTTGAAAGGAACGGAAAAACTGAAATACGGAAACGGAATGCTTACGGAACACATTCCGTTTTTAATGCGGAACCATTGAAATGAATGGTTCCGTATACGGACCGTATACGGAACACAAAAAAACGGCCCGTATACTAAATGTGCAATAAAAACGTTCGTGTGAACTAGACCTTACCATAACTTGTTAACCCCTTCTCACCCTGTGAGATTTTAATACATCATGGGAACTATGTAGTTCCAGCCAATTGACATAATAGCAGAAGTTGTTCCTGTGGGGTCGCTGTGGGAGGCCAGTTTTGACTGAAAACCAGGCTCCAGGCCTGGCTGTTTAATGCCTTGGATGCTGCAAACAATAGCAACCGTAGCATCTAAGGAGTTTAAGAGACGAAAGGGGCTTCCTATGTCAGCACGTTGCAACAAAATTGTGTGGTGCCATTAACAAAGGCCTCCAGGTCAGACATGTGCAGAAGTGTAATAGCACCTATGGCAGAGTCTAATAGTATACTTTTTTCTTTGTATTTCCCGGCCTGACCACGGTCATCTTAAAGGGGTTGTCTCACTTCAGCAAATAGCATTTATTATGTAGAGGAAGTTAGTACAAACCACTTACTAATTTATTGTCATTATCCATATTGCTTCGTTTGGCTGGACTCATTTTTCCACATTTCACATTATAAACTGCTCTTTTCCATGGTTATGACCACCCTGAAATCCATCAGTGGTGGCCGTGCTTGCACACTATAGGAAAAAGTGCTGACCTACATATTTGGTGGTTGGTACCGTAAGACCTAACATAGGCTAGTGCTTTTTCCTATAGTGTACGAGCACGACCACCACCACTGATGGATTGTAGGGTGGTCGTAACCATGGAAACTAGCAGTGTATAATGTAATGGAAAAATGAATCTAGCCAGCAAAGGAGGTAATATGGTGAATCACACTACATTAGTAAGTGCCTTGTATTTACTTTCTCTACATAAGAAATGCCACTTGCTGAAGTGAGACAACCCCTTTAAGCCTAATTCACATGTCAGCATACCTCTCAACTTTTTGGACTTGAACTGGCTGGTTAGGCGATAGGGCTGATCTGGCTGGCTAGGCGGACGTCCCCTTCCTCCCTCTACAGATGGTGAAGCTCCAGGTCTCCAGACACATCAAGCACGGCTCTGCAAATGGCCGTTTGTCCTTCTGTTATGGGACATTCATCTGTGGGTTCTTTATGTCATAGACTTATGCATCTATGACATCAGCCGCACAGTTGCCATAGTTACTACAGGGGCTTATTATTGGTACCTACCTCATGCACTTTAACTGTGAAGTCAGCCACAGTGGTCCCAAGTATTAACCCTTTCTTGACTGACTGGAGACTCTACAATATACTTGTCACTAGAAAGGCCCCTAATCACTATGGCATTTAAAAGCTGCCCTACCAATAGTAAGTTAGGGAGTGTAATGACAGATTTGAGGTGTAATATGCACACCCATGCCCTCAAGTCCATTTGCTACATCTGAATTTACACAGATTCCAGTGGACTTTTCTTTTGGTGCCAATAAGTAGCGATCGACCAAACTATCACATTAACAAGATTTTAGTATAACCAGTTTCTTATACATTGTCTTTGAAATGACCAATACCTCATCTAAAAAAAATCTGCATGGAAGCTTCCACAAAGAGTACACATTCAAAACGAATAGGAATCAGGATTGGTACAGAGAAGAATTAAGGGGGTCATTTATCAAACTGGTGTAAAGTAGAACTGGCTTAGTTGCCCATAGCAACCAATCAGATTCCTCATTTTATTTTCCAAAGGGGCTGTCCAAAATAAAAGATAGAATCTGATTGGTTTAATTTATGCTACAGATTTCCACTGTATATTTCACCGTTTGCAATGCGTAGGGTTAGATCTTTGGTAAATCCGCACCGAAATCCACTGTGGAATGTCAGCAAAATCTGCAGTAAAATTTCCAAGAAAGGGACCCTGTCACACACAGCCAGGAAAGGGGGAAGTGGCCGACGTTGGGCTGCTCTCTCCTTTCACTTTAGTGGGGCTTAAGAAAATAGCCAAGTAGGCGAGCTCCGCTCTTTTCGGATGGGACATTTTTTATATGGATATGCCGTTAATGGGCAGATATTTTACCCCGCAGGTTTTGTCTATCAATCTGAAACAGTTGGTTTCCAACCACATATTTAATATGCTTTTCTGTGCTTCTATAGGAACTCGACTTTATGGATTAAACACACAGCAGCCATAGCATCACCAAAATTTATGATGCAGCGACCAAGCAGGTTCAATCACCAACCACACAGAGACGGTTACAACAGTCTTCCTATCTGCGTGGCATGCCGGTGGACGCCAGGCTGATAGTTAGGGCAAGAAGCTTTCAGGATACAAGCCCCAGACCAGCATCCCAGATGGAGAAACCAAGAGTCAACAGAATCAGCTGAATCTGGGAGGCTGTGTGGTGATAGGAACATCTATTTTTTGATCCAATTCAATTATGCTAATACCAGATGTTGGGTCAACTGGGCCATTGTGGTATTGTTTAATAAGATAAGCACCAATCTTCACACAAGCAAATCACTTAATCCCATGGAAATGTATGGAGGTCTAGAGATAAAGGGCCAGATTTATCATTAGCTCAAGTCAGAATAATGGAGTGAAAAAGTCGCAAATTTTTGCGCAATCGCTTAAACTGTGCAAAAATTTGCGACTTTTATTGGCTCTTCGTTCATCACTACACCCGGGACCCCCGCCGATCATCTGTTTGAGAAGGCAGTAGTGCCACAGCTTTCTCTCAGCTTTCCCTAGGCCATGTGACATCACATTCATTGGTCACATGGCCTAGGCGCAGCTCTATACAATGTACAGCGCTCTGATTGGTAAACTGTGAGAAGGTCTGTTGCATTCTCAAACAGCTGATCAGTGAGGGTCCCGGATGTCAGACCACCACTGATCAGATATTGATGACCTATCCAGAGGATAGGTCATCAGTGTAAAACTCCCAGAAAACCACTTTAATGTGTGGAGGCTGACTCAAGAAGGAAGATGTTGAGCCAGACTAGAATTATCAGAAATGTTTGGGCACAGGTAAATCCAGCCTCTGTTTTCTTATAGTATATCTATGTTGGTTTAGGCGTGTTTTAACATCCCAAGTTGTTTCACCAACATACCACAGGTTACACGGACATGATAATAACATAGATATACTATAAGAAAACAGAGGCTGGATTTACCTGTGCCCAAACATTTTAAGGAAGCAGGACACTGTGAACGTGATTTGAAATTTAGAGTACTTGAGCAAGTGCCTTTGTCCAGAAGGGGTGGAGATAGGACGATACGTTCAAAGAAGAGAGCTCTACTGGATCTTTGAGGTACAAACTCTCAAGCCCAGAGGCCTCAATGTGGATTTCAGGGTTATATGAATATCTCTCATTGTCTTTTTTCTGTTCTTTTTCTGTTTTTCCTGTTTTGTTTTTTCTTCCTTCTTCGCTTCTTTTCTTCTTTTTCTTTTTTCTATGGTTCTGATGAACTCTGCCCTTCTCTCTCGTATAGGTTTTATACATGTGCAAGCATTGGATTTATTCCAATAACTGATTCCTGTTTTATCTATTATTTTCTATATAGATGGATATACAAACCTGTTCAATAATGAATTACCTCCTTGGAAGCTACAAGACAGCAGGACCATATTGGTGGTTATGGATATGTGAAAAAATAATTGTATTAAAAAATTTTGTGCTCACTGATGCATGTATGTAATCACATTGGGACATATGACGACACAGACAAGATCTGACCTTGCAATTTTTTCTAATATTATGGGACCTTTGGCACAGTGCAGATGGCCACTGGTTTTAGGCCATGTATCTGTGTATATTGGATCCCTAGGGCATTATACAGTCTGCGTGTGATTGGATGTTTTTTTCAGGATGGGGATCGGGATGCAGAGTCGCTTCATGGTGAGGGCTGCGTCTGTGGATCCCATTTGGGCATGCTGCCTCCGAACGGGTGACCCCCGGTGGAGATGCCACACCCCCTGAGATAAAGTGTGACTGCCTACGACAGGTGGACCATTAGATATATAACCATTGACATATGATGGTATGGGAGTATGTTTATAGGGGTGATATTGGCGGGATGCCATTAGCCCCGTTTGCATTGTTTGACTCCCTCCTTTTGAGTAATCATTAAAAAAAATGGTGCAGTATGATAGGTCTGCTGGAATAAATGGCGGTCATGTGACTTTGTCATGTGAGATGTGTGTGTCAGACTGTTTCCACCCTACTTTGGGAATGAGCATGCTCGGTCGATGTTCAGTGCCAGGTCGCCATCTTGAATGTGGATGAATTATCTGTTTTTAATCAACACAATTATGTACACCTGATTTGTGATATTGAATAATGATGTTATGCACTGTAATCATATGAATTTATGGACACATTTTTGGCACATAGCACTTTATGACTTATTGTCTGCTTTTAGTGAGATTTGATTTGATATATATTGTTTTTAACATTGTTTTTGTAAAGATTAATGTATAATTATGTAATCACTTTGTTAATCATGTATGCTATATAAGCACTTGATTTTGCACTATGTATTATGGCTTGACAAAGGCTCCATGGAGTGAGTTAAAACGTTGCTGTTACCACATGGGTGATTAAAATAGCCTTATTTTCACGGATATTTGAGTGCTGCCTTGGCCTTTTTTACACATATCTAATAGGACCAGGTCCGTGGTCTGCTTCAAGGAATTGCACCAGTTTGGATTTGTGTGCTGCTCTTCAACTTTTTTTCTACATATTGTGTTATTTTTGGTCACTCCATACCAAGAGTATGCTGCATTTGTAAAAGACATGCCATGGAAAACAAAAAACTAAGCAATATGCATGATACCTCCTGCATAAAATGACATCAGAACACAACACATTGATTGAGCATAAGGAAGGTCAAAAAGTTGTATTTGTTTAGTGTATAACTTTCTTCATGATCACGTAAGTAACATTCAGAAAATCATGGTATCTTCGAAATGTACATATATTTGCTCAGTTTTTATTGTGATAATAACGTGTGATGTAGGTATAAAATTCTACAAGCAGTATTCATCTTAACAGATGGCAAGCCATAGTAATGTAAACTGTATACAGACATATTTAAACTTGTATAATTGCTTTTCCGGTATTCTCTCCACGAAGCATTCCTATGAATCCAGCCGGCATGTTCTCGAAACCTTTGGTGATGTGTTCATGATATTTCACCTTACCCTAAAAGAAAATAATGAATGTTACTGTATCTTATAATAGTGTACATCTATATTTAATCACCAGATTCGGTGATGTCTAACCCAACTATACAGTATGTAATGAATTTTGTAGTTTTATGTGGAAATTTCAGATCCAAAAAGAGTTCTTTTTTTCATATTGTTTGTTAATATGTTAAATTTACATTGATAAAACCCATATAGAGTATCACAGGTAGGGATGAGCGAAGCGAGCTTTGGATCCTAGATCCGTCTCTGTACAGCATTAAAATGTATGGGCTCATGAGACTTCCGTGAATAACTTAGGCATTTGATTATTAAACTTGAAAACCATTTAAAAAAAGGTATACAAAGTCAGCTTCAGTACCGACACCAACTTTGGAACCAAGTTTTAAAATGGCTTTCAAGTTGAGAAATTAAATCCCGAAGTTATTCACCATATTCAGTCATATCAATTAAAGCTGGCCATTTCTGGTACTGCAAGCCCAGTGCTATTGAAGCACTGAAGCATCCATTTTAGATTCATTCGGAAGCTGCATTCTTAGTGAGAGGGGGGACAGTGTAGCTGCTGCTGATTTAATAGGGAAATCGATAGCTAGGCAAGCGTATTCAGTCTCCACTGCAGTCCTGAAGGACTCATCTGATCTCTGCTGTAAGGACAGCACCCCAAAAAGCCCTTTTTAGGGCTAGAACATCAGTCTGCTTTTTTTTTTCTTCTGTGTAATCAAATTGCAGTTGCCTGCCTGCCAGCGTGTGTGTCAGGCTCCCAGCCCTGCAAGTGCATAGTGTCACCAGCGCAACTCATATCTGGTGTCACATTCGATTCCTTTTAAAGAAAAAAAAACAATTTTGACTGAATAAATAGCAGTCAGTTACACACGTGTTTGTGTGTTTAAGGCCCAGTGCAGTGCATAGTGTCACTTCAGCGCAACTCATATCTTGTGTCACAGTAGCTTGCACGCATAGTACAACTTAACTTATCTAAAAAAAATGACAGGCAGACCACCCCGCAGGGGCCGTCATGGTAGTGGTGCTGTGATTCCCTTTGGCCCTAGACTAATGCCCAGTGTTCAGAGGCCATGTACCCTGAACTCGAAAAGTTCTGAGGACATAGTTGACTTGCTAACACAGGACACCCAATCTACTACAGCTTCCGCTCGGAACCTTGACGCACCACCCTCCTCCAGCTCAGCTTTGTGCACCTCTCAAGTTACCACTTGCCCGCCTGCCGCCACCACCAACACTAGCACCACAGCCGCTTCACTTGATCTGTCAGAAGAGTTATTTACACATCAGTTGGAAGAAATGAGTGATGCGCAACCATTATTGCCAGAGGATGTAGATAACAGGGATATGTCTCAGTCAGGCAGCATTACACACATGGACGTACGGTGTGATGATGATGATGTTGTACCCGCTGCTGCTTCCTTTGTTGAGTTTTCAGATACAAGTGAAGCGGTTGATGATGACGATGTGTCCGTGGATGTCACGTGGGTGCCCGCTCGAAGAGAAGAAGAACTGGGGGAAAGTTCGGATGGGGAGACAGAGAGGAGGAGGAGACGAGTTGGAAGCAGGGGGAGGTCATCGCAAGGAGCTAGTGGCACAGTCAGACAGCATGCATCGGCACCCGGGGTCAGCCAGACAGCACGCCAATCAACGCATGCTGTTGCCACCACCAGAATGCCGTCATTGCAGAGCTCAGCAGTGTGGCATTTTTTTTGTGTGTCTGCCTCTGACAACAGCGATGCCATTTGCAACCTGTGCCAAAAGAAACTGAGTCGTGGGAAGTCCAACACCCACTTAGGTACAACTGCTTTGCGAAGGCACATGATCTCACATCACAAACGCATATGGGATCAACACATGATGAGTACAAGCAGCACACAAACTCAAAGCCAAAATCCTCCTCCTGATCCTGCATCTTCAGCCACGTCAACAACTGCTGTCCTCCTTGCCCCCTCTCAACCATCCGCCACTCCGCCTCTCACCTACCGCAGTTCCTGCTCATCTGCCCACAGTCAGGTGTCTGTCAAGGAAATGTCTGAGCGTAATAAGCCAATGTCACAAAGTCACCCCCTTGCCCGGTGTCTGACAGCTAGCTTGTCGGAACTCTTAGCCCGCCAGCTTTTACCATACAAGCTGGTGGAGTCTGAGGCCTTCAAAAAATTTGTAGCTATTGGGACACCGCAGTGGAAGGTACCCAGCCGAAATTTCTTTTCACAAAAGGCAATCCCCAACCTGTACTCTATTGTGGAAAAGGAAGTCATGGCATGTCTGGCACACAGTGTTGGGGCAAGAGCCCATCTGACCACTGATACCTGGTCTGCAAAGCACGGTCAGGGCAGGTATATCACCTACACTGCGCATTGGTTAAACCTGCCAAGCATGGAATGCGTGGGTCTGCAGAGGAGTTGGTGACACACCTCCTCTACTCCTCCTACTCCATCCTCTTCCATAACCTCCTCGGCTGAGTCCTCTTCTGCTGCTGCCTCTTGCTCCACATCAACGGCACCCCCCCAGCTCCCCAGGGGCTATTTCACATCCCGGATATGGCAGTGTCACGCCGTCTTGAGGTTGACTTGCCTGAAAGCTGATAGGGGACGAAATAGGGATTAAACTGATAAGAATAGAACAACATAACACACCACAACTATCTGGCGGCACATTAGATTGCACGCGCAGTGCCCCAAATTTGAAGTAGGAGGACCGACCAAGCATCTTTTTCCATCTCCCCGTTCCTAAAATCGATGCCATATACACGTCCCCTGATAGGGGACGTAACAGGGATTAGACTGATAAGAATAGAACAACATAAAACACCACAACTATCTGGCGGCACATTAGATTGCACGCGCAGTGCCCCAAATTTGAAGTAGGAGGACCGACCAAGCATCTTTTTCCATCTCCCCGTTCCTAAAATCTATGCCATATACACGTCCCCTGATAGGGGACGTAACAGGGATTAAACTGATAAGAATAGAACAACATAACACACCACAACTATCTGGCGGCACATTAGATTGTACGCGCAGTGCCCCAAATTTGAAGTAGGAGGACCGACAAAGCATCTTTTTCCATCTCCCTGTTCCTAAAATCGATGCCATATACACGTCCCCTGATAGAGGACGTAACAGGGATTAAACTGATAAAAATAGAACAACATAACACACCACAACTATCTGGCGGCACATTAGATTGCACGTGCAGTGCCCCAAATTTGAAGTAGGAGGACCAACCAAGCATCTTTTTCCATCTCCCCGTTCCTAAAATCGATGCCATATACACGTCCCCATATAGAGGACGTAACAGGAATTAAACCTATAGTAATAGTACTACTTAAAACACCTTATAATAACGCAGAGAGAGGCAACGCAGAGAGAGGAGTCTGAAGAAGAGGAGTCAGAGGAGGAAGGTGGCTTTGAGGAGGTGGAAGACCAACCACAGCAGGCGTCCCAGGGGGCTTGTTGTCACCTTTCGGGGACCCTTGGTGTTGTACGTGGCTGGGTGGAGGAAGAGACCTTCAATGACATCAGTGAGGATAAGGAACGGGACATTGCTAGCTTGGTATCCAACCTTGTGCAAATGGGGAGTTTGCAGTTGTGCAAATGGACTGTTTGCGGTGCGTTAAACGGGGAGTTTGGTCTGTCACTGTGAAGCGGGCGTAACCCTTACACTACCTGATCGATACAACATCATACCTGATGTTTTAAGGCACGTTATTCCAAACAATTTAGGAATGTTAGGTGATTTATGCCCTTTATGGATTAAAACCCGACTCTGCGTCAACTACGTAATTTTCCATGGGAGTTTTGCCATGGATGCCCCTCCGGCATGCCACAGTCCAGGTGTTAGTCTCCTTGAAACAACTTTTCCATCACTATTGTGGCCAGAAAGAGTCCCTGTGGGTTTTAAAATTTGCCTGCCTATTGAAGTCAATGGCGGTTCGCCCGGTTCACCCGTTCGCGAACATTTGCGAAAACTCCCGTTCGCCGTTCGCGAACGGAAAATTTTATGTTCGCGACATCTCTATCTGCAAGCAGCATGATATAGAGCAGGAGGAGCTGAGAGGATTGATATATAATTTTGTAGGAAAAGATTCAGTATAACTTGTAATTTATACATTTAAACCTCTGCATTTTCTCACTTCAGTTGCATACAGGGGAGATGTTATCAGTGATTGCATTCTCTGTGTAAGTGTGTATACATATATAGCTGTCAGTCACTGATAGTGGTACATGGGGAGGTATTATCAGTGATTGATAGCATTCTATGTGCAAGTGTGTATATATAGATAGCTGTCAGTCACTGATACCTGTACACAGGGGAGGTATTATCAGTGATTGATAGCATACTCTGTGTAAGTGTGTATTGTAGGAAGGCGCAAGGGTCCGCCATTGACGGAAGGTATGTGTCACCGAGATTCCTGGCCTTGGTGAGGTAAGAGCCGGTAATTTCATGTGTCAGCGGCAGCTAGTGCTGGCTGACATGGTTTTGCTATTTAGAATGGCTGTAAAGCCGATCCGTGCTGGCTCTTACTGGGAGAAGCCAAAGTGCAGGGTGGGTGGCTTCTCCCCACGTTTCAGGCCGGGTCAGCACTGTCAGGTGGTAGGAATTTACTCCTCTCTGACAGTGAAACTCTGTCAGTCTCTGTGTTGGGACCTGGGAGTTTGGGTCTGGGTAAAGGCCTGCTACCTTGTTGGCTTGAGAGCAGGTGGTTTCTGCTATGTCCAAGGACTTCTGCATGGTGTGAACAAACACCAGACTTAATGTGACTGTTTGTTTTGCTTATCCTTTTGTGTGAATAAACACCGAACTGTTTAAGTTAAAGACGTTGTCGTTGCCTCTATACTGCGTCCGCAAGCCTGTCTACCAGAGCAATTCCCACAGTATACAGAGATAGCTGTCAGTCACTGATAGCTGTACACAGTGCATTTTCTCTAGCGTATATGCACACTATCTACCAGAGCACACTACTCCTTGTTTTCAATCTACATTTCTAAGAAGCAACAGTTTGAAAAAGGCCTGATGGTTGAAACGTCATGATTTGTACAGCCGCCCTCCAATAAGTATCACTTTGAATTGCACAAGTTCTGTTTCGTGCTGGAGTTCTTCTTATTGCATAGCTGTACACGGAAGCAGTCTTAAAAGGGTATTCTCTTCACATACAATGGGAGCATAACCCTAGGATATGCCCCCATTGTCTGATAGGTGCGGGTCCCACTTCTGGTACCCACACCTACAACGAGAACGGAGCAGGGAGAGCTGTGGCTGGAGGACCCCATCCTCCACCAAGCGCTGCCCCTATAGAAGTAAATGGAAGCGCACCGCGCACGCGCAGTCCCTGC
Source organism: Bufo bufo (assembly GCF_905171765.1). Classification (NCBI taxonomy): domain Eukaryota; kingdom Metazoa; phylum Chordata; class Amphibia; order Anura; family Bufonidae; genus Bufo; species Bufo bufo. The sequence goes on along the minus strand of NC_053390.1, from coordinate 401,320,647 downwards.
TCCAATTTATTTCTATGGGGCAGACGGAAATAGCTGAGACAGCGCTCGGCTATTTTCGGCGGCCACATAAAAATGAATGGAGGGCAGCTGCACATGCGCAGTGCGCCCTCCGTTCATTTCCCCGCTCCGTTCTCATTGTAGGTGTGGGTCCCACCTCTGGGACCCGCACCTATCAGACAATGGGGGAATATCCTAGTGATATGCCCCCATTGTCTGTGATGGTAAAACCCCTTTAAGTAAGAAAAAGCAGAGATAAAGGTATTAAATTAAGTTTTACTGAATCTTTTCCCATAAAGTTATATATCAATCCGATCAGTTTCTCCTGTTATTTAACATGCTGTCTGAAAATTGCACTGCACTTTGTGGTTACAAATTCTCTTTAAACCAGTCCTCTGCCTTTGACACTGTCGACCACTCCCTTCTGTTACAAACTCTCTCATTTCTTGGCATCACTGATCTGGCCCTCTCCTGGATCACATCACAACTCACAGAATGGACAATTAACGTCTCCCACTCTCACACCACCTCCTCGTCTCATTCCCTCTCTGTTGGTGTCATGCAAGGCTCTATTCTAGGATCCCTGCTCTTCTCTATCTACACTTTTGGCCTGGGACAGCTCATAGAGTCTCATGACTTTCAGTATCACTTTTATGCCGACGACACATCAAATCTACCTCTTTGGCCCTGACATCACCATCTTACTATCCAGAATCCCACAATGCCTATCTTCCATACAGTGGCGTCGCCAGGGGGGGACCAGAGGGGGCCACGGCCCCCCCTACATCATGCTGTGCCCCCCCAACTAAAATACCCCCCCCCCCCCCCAGTGAGCCGCCGCCGCCGGGCACAAGGAGATGAGCGCTTCCATTGCGCTCATCTCCATTGTAAACTGCCTGTGCCAGCGGAGCAGAGGTGCAGGGGAGGGAGAGGCGTGTCCCTTCCCCTTCCTCTGATAGGCTGCAGGCAGGCCCGAAGTGGAGGAGAGGCCCCGCCCCCTAATGGCTCCTGTTTATCTTTCTAAAGCTAAAGGACCTTTGATGATGTCATCACAGGTCCTGTAAGGGAACTGCACAGTGTAAAGTGTAGTTCCCAGGTTAGAACGGTGCATCTGCCAGGACCTGTGATGACATAATCTTCAACATCACAGGTCCTGCAGAATCTAGCAAAGGAACTGCACCAAAAATGGTGTAGTTCCTAGGTTTCAAAGGTATATCTGCCAGGACCTGTGATGACATCATCACAGGTCCTTCAACCCCTAACAGCAAGTATTAGAAGTTCACAAGCAGCTCTGCATTGATCCATACAGACTGGAATGGAGAGGTAAGAGGAGGTCCTCCACTTCTCATCATTTACCCCCCCCCCCTCCATGCCCTGTTTTTACTCATTGCTCACTCATGTATAATACTTCAGACAGTTACAGTGACCACTACCCCATGTACCTCACACACAGTGACCATAATGTATAACTGACCACATATTTCTATAAACACTGCATCCACAGTATTATACCTTGTATGCCTCACATCTATATATATATATATATATATATATATATACATACACACACACACTGCATATATTAAACAGTATTATAGATGCAATATGTACAGATATATAGTATATACCGCAGTGCACTGATATGTGAGGTATGAGGTATAATAGATGCTGTGTGTACAGATATCAGTACACTTCTGTATATACTATATATGTGAGGTACGAGGTATAATAGATGCAGTGTGTACAGATATCAGTACACTTCTGTATATACTATATATGTGAGGTACGAGGTATGATAGATGCAGTGTGTACAGATATATAGTATATACAGCAGTGTACTGATATCTGAGGTACGAGGTGTCAGTACACTGCTGTATTTACTATATACCTGTACACACTGCATCTATTATACCTCGTACCTCACATATTACACTACTGTATACCTGTATACACTGCATATATTATACCCCGTACCTCACATATCAGTACACTGCTGTATATACTATATACCTGTACACACTGCATCTATTATACCCTGTACCTCACATATCAGAACACTAGGGAATATACTATATACCTGTACACACTGCATATATTATACCGCGTACCTCACATAACTGTACACTGCTGTATATAATATACATCTGCATCTATTATACCTCTTTTGTGTGCCAGGGCTGTTTTGTAATCCCAATCCGGCCCTGATGGCATAAATTATAAAACGCAGCAGCAAGAATAGTTCATGGAACAAAGGGAGGGGCTATAAAAGGGGAATGGGGGCCCAATTTAGATTCCTGCTATGGGGCCCAGTGATTTTTATGTACTCCCCTGGCTGCAGGCACTAGGCCGGCAGCCTATCAGAGGCCGGTGCAATGACGTCATCGTGCCGCCTGAGCCTTACATTACAGCGTGGGACACAGGAAGAGGCTGCATCGCATCGCTGACACTTAGGTAAGTATAAGTGTTTTTTTTTTTTTTTACAATAGTGTTACTGGCACATTGGGGGGGCTTATTACAATACTGGCACATGATGATGGGGGGGACTTAATACTGGTACATGATGATGAGGGGGGACTTAATACTGGCACATGATGATGGGGGGGACTTAATACTGGCACATGATGATGGGGGGGGGACTTAATACTGGCACATGATGATGGGGGGGACTTAATACTGGCACATGATGATGGGGGGACTTAATACTGACACATGATGATGGGGGGACATAATACTGGCACATGATGATGGGGGGACTTAATACTGGAACATGGGGGGGCTTAATACTGGCACGTGATGGGGGGCTTATTACTGGCACGTGATGGGGGGCTTATTACTGGCACGTGATGGGGGCTTATTACTGGCACGTGATGGGGGCTTATTACTGGCACGTGATGGGGGGCTTATTACTGGCACGTGATGGGGGCTTATTACTGGCACGTGATGGGGGCTTATTACTGGCACGTGATGGGGGCTTATTACTGGCACGTGATGGGGGCACTTATTACTGGCACATTATTGGTGGGCACTATAGGGGCATCTATTGAGGCCACAAAGAAGGGGTGTTTAATATGGGAGGCTCTGTACAGTAGCATTTTATACTGGGACACATTATGGTTGGTACTATGGAGAAGGGGACTGAGGAGTACTATGGAGTCATCTACAGGGGCACTAAGAAGGGGTATTTTATACTTGCATATTATGGGGGACACTGAGGGCATCTACTGGGGCACGATATATGGGACATTTTATACTGGTACATTATGGGGGGCACTAGCAGGAAGGGGGGAGAGGAGCACTATGGAGGCATTTACTGGTGCACTATATAGGGGTATTTTATACTGGCACATTATGGGGGATATTAGCTCAACTGGGGGCATAAGGGGGTATGTTTTGCACATTATAAGGAGAATTATTTCTACTGGGGGGCATTATGGTGGGTTTTATTACTCCCCCATGGTATGACCCCCTAGTAGCAGCACCAGCCTCTCCCTGCTCTGCTATCCCTCTGCCCCTTCTCCAAATCCTTATTATGAAATCTTTCTCATTAGGATAAATCACAACATCAGCTCCGCCGAGCCCCCGGCCAAAGTGTGGAAGTGGCGTCCGAGATCCCCAAGGGCCAAGCCAAGTAACTGTAAGTGTTCATGTGAAATATGTTTATTTTATATATGTACACTCCTGTGAGAGGCGGGGATGGAGATCTGTGGATGACACTGTTATAGGGAGGGAGATCTGTGGATGACACTGTTATAGGGAGGGAGATCTGTGGATGACACTGTTATGGAGGGGGAAATGGGGATGACACTGTCATGGGGTGGATCTGTGGGTGACACATATAGCATAAGATGCTATATACGGTATGTGGCATCCACAGATCCCCCCATAGCAGTGTCATCCACAGATCCCCCTCTCTATAAAAGTGTCATCCACAGACAGCTGGACTTTTCTTCCCTGTTGCGGTTTTAGGTATTGGGTAAAGTATTGCAGCATTTCTAAGCGTACTTGTTTAAATGTATCGTTGTTATAGCTGCCCCCCCTACTTTTGTCCTGGCCCCCAGTGTGCCCCCCCAAAATTTGAAAGCTAGAGACGCCACTGCTTCCATATCCTCCTCCTTCTCCTCTTACTTTCTAAAACTTAACATGGATAAAACAGAATTCATCATCTTCCCCCCCCCCCCCCCAACAGACCTATCTATCACAATCAATGGCTGCACACTTTCCCCGGTCAACCAAGTCCGCTGTCTTAGAGTGACCTTGGATTCTGCCCTCTCCTTCCGACCACACATCCAAGCCCTTTCCACCACCTGCCGCCTCCAATTTAAAAACATCTCCCACATCCGCGCTTTCCTCACCTTTGCGTCTGCAAAACTAATTGTACATGCCCTCATCATCTCCCGCCTAGACTACTGCAACATTCTCCTCTGTGGCCTTCCATCTAGCACTCTCATACCCCTCCAATCTATCCTCAACTCTGCTGCAGACAGGACCAGTGCAAGGATTTTTTGACACCCTTGACTCCGCCTATTGACCACGCCATTTGACCCGCCCCTTTTTTGTCGCCCACCTATTTATACAGACTGTACCCTTCATTGTGGTAAAGCCATGTTTTCTCCCTCCAGCTACATACCATGTCATCCACAGATCCCCATAAGTGTCATCCACAGATCCCCACAAGTGTCACCCACAGATCCCCACAAGTGTCACCCACAGATCCCCACAAGTGTCACCCACAGATCCCCACAAGTGTCACCCACAGATCCCCACAAGTGTCACCCACAGATCCTCACAAGTGTCATCCACAGATCCCCTCCCCTCCCAGCGCCGCCTCCTAGCTAATTTATCCACTTCACTTGCCGCTGAGGTAAATGCAGAGAAGCGGCGTAATCGCGCACAGGCGCACTGGATACAATAGTCTGTGCCCGGGCCGTGCGGACTACTGGCAGAGGCATCGTCGAGCGAGGTGTGCTGGAAGACGGCGCATGCGCACTTCACTCGATGATGCCTCTGCCAGTAGTGGCCCGGGTGCAGACTACTGTATCCAGTGCGCCTGTGCGAGATTACGGCGCTTCTCTGCAATTACCTCAGCGGCAAGTGAAGTGAATAAATTAGCTAGGAGGCGGTGCTGCGGGCCGGATAAAAAGGTCCTAATGCTAAGCCTGGCCAGAGCGGCACTGGCTGCACGACTGATCCACCTCTCACCCTGTTACTCCCCTGCCTCTCCCCTCTGCCAATCCCTTCACTGGCTCCCCATTGCCCAACAAATTCAGTTCAAAATACTAGCAAATACATACCAGTCTGTCCACAACCTGTCCCCTCCCTACATCTCTGACCTACTTTCCCGATACATCCCTACATGCAATCTCCAATCCTCACAAGAACTCCTTCTCTCCTATCCTCTTATCACCTCTTCCCACAATCGCCTCCAAGATTTCTGCCGTATGTCCCCCCATTCTCTGGAACTCGCTACCCTAACATATCAGACTCTTACCTGCAGTGGAATTCTTTAAAAGAAACCTAAAAACCCACCTCTTCAGATAAGCCTACAACCAGTGACCCTGCTGCTTCTATACCATCATGACTAGCTTCACCCTCACCTACTGTGTCCTTCTCCCATACCATGTAGATTGTAATCCCTCACGGGCGGGGCCCTCTCTCCTTCTGTACCAGTTTGTAACTCGTCTTGTTCATGCTTAGTGCAATTGTCTGTATTATGTATGTATACCCCTTTTCATATGTACAGCGCTATGGAATGAATGGCGCTTTAATAATAAATAATAATAATAAAAAGGGGTTGTCCGACGAAAAATATTCAACAGTTTTCAAACCAGCACCTGGATCTGAATATAATTACAGTATATGCAATTGCAAAAGTTAATTTAGTGCAGCCACTGAGTTATTCAATAAAATGTACCTATAATAGTGCCACCTGCTGTTTGCTTTTTTATTTCTCTGTCCACCTCGCTTAGGTGGACGCACATGCTTAGTTCCACCCTACAACTGCCTCTTAAACTGTGATAGGGAGAGATTTGCAACAGAAGGTACATGCTCCCTGAGCTGCCAGCTTGATATAAATCCTGCAGAGTGACTGGAACAATGAATGGGGAGAGCTCGGGATCCATGGGAGGTACAGGACTGGTTCTAGCTTTGTTAGAAAGAAATTGTCATGTACTATATGATGTCCGGTATTTATTTTTTACATTAACCATGGGATAACTCCTTTAAATAGGTTATCCGGCTATGGTAACTGATCCAGTGAATAGGTCATCAGCATCTGATCATTAGGTATCTGACACCCAGGACACCCTCAGATTAGCTGCTTACCATAGGCAAGTGACATCATGACCATCGGTCACGTGGCCTTGTCTCAGCTCAGCACCAATCAGATGCTGATGACCTATCCAGAGGTCATCAGTTACAGATAGCTGGATAAACCCTTTAAGTGACTGGCCACAAGTAGTGCCACTCTTTACTTGCATAACTTAACTCTAGATCATATTGTCATAGTGTATGCTACCATGGAATAATTATTTTAAATTACCATATATAACATTACCATATACCGTATGTATAACATTACCTCTAAAACCCATTGCAGGAGCTGTTTTTGTCCTTCTTGATATCTGTCTGACCAGCGCGTCACAATGAAACCTTCCATTCGGAGTTGTTTGAAGAGAATGGTGGGTTGTATATAAGGTCCTATAAAAGACATGCAAAAGAAATTTTAATTAAAGACTAAAAGTAAAAAGTTATCTGCAGAGAAATAACACATTTATACAGGGAGTGCAGAATTATTAGGCAAGTTGTATTTTTGAGGATTCATTTTATTATTGAACAACAACCATGTTCTCAATGAACCCAAAAAACTCATTAATATCAAAGCTGAATATTTTTGGAAGTAGTTTTTAGTTTGTTTTTAGTTTTAGCTATTTTAGGGGGATATCTGTGTGTGCAGGTGACTATTACTGTGCATAATTATTAGGCAACTTAACAAAAAACAAATATATACCCATTTCAATTATTTATTTTTACCAGTGAAACCAATATAACATCTCAACATTCACAAATATACATTTCTGACATTCAAAAACAAAACAAAAACAAATTAGTGACCAATATAGCCACCTTTCTTTGCAAGGACACTCAAAAGCCTGCCATCCATGGATTCTGTCAGTGTTTTGATCTGTTCACCATCAACATTGCGTGCAGCAGCAACCACAGCCTCCCAGACACTGTTCAGAGAGGTGTACTGTTTTCCCTCCTTGTAAATCTCACATTTGATGATGGACCACAGGTTCTCAATGGGTTCAGATCAGGTGAACAAGGAGGCCATGTCATTAGATTTTCTTCTTTTATACCCTTTCTTGCCAGCCACGCTGTGGAGTACTTGGATGCGTGTGATGGAGCATTGTCCTGCATGAAAATCATGTTTTTCTTGAAGGGTGCAGACTTCTTCCTGTACCACTGCTTGAAGAAGGTGTCTTCCAGAAACTGGCAGTAGGACTGGGAGTTGAGCTTGACTCCATCCTCAACCCGAAAAGGCCCCACAAGCTCATCTTTGATGATACCAGCCCAAACCAGTACTCCACCTCCACCTTGCTGGCGTCTGAGTCGGACTGGAGCTCTCTGCCCTTTACCAATCCAGCCAGGGGCCCATCCATCTGGCCCATCAAGACTCACTCTCATTTCATCAGTCCATAAAACCTTAGAAAAATCAGTCTTGAGATATTTCTTGGCCCAGTCTTGACGTTTCAGCTTGTGTGTCTTGTTCAGTGGTGGTCGTCTTTCAGCCTTTCTTACCTTGGCCATGTCTCTGAGTATTGCACACCTTGTGCTTTTGGGCACTCCAGTGATGTTGCAGCTCTGAAATATGGCCAAACTGGTGGCAAGTGGCATCTTGGCAGCTGCACGCTTGACTTTTCTCAGTTCATGGGCAGTTATTTTGCGCCTTGGTTTTTCCACACGCTTCTTGCGACCCTGTTGACTATTTTGAATGAAACGCTTGATTGTTCGATGATCACGCTTCAGAAGCTTTGCAATTTTAAGAGTGCTGCATCCCTCTGCAAGATATCTCACTATTTTTGACTTTTCTGAGCCTGTCAAGTCCTTCTTTTGACCCATTTTGCCAAAGGAAAGGAAGTTGCCTAATAATTATGCACACCTAATATAGGGTGTTGATGTCATTAGACCACACCCCTTCTCATTACAGAGATGCACATCACCTAATATGCTTAATTGGTAGTAGGCTTTCGAGCCTATACAGCTTGGAGTAAGACAACATGCATAAAGAGGATGATGTGGTCAAAATACTCATTTGCCTAATAATTCTGCACGCAGTGTATAAGAATATATATCATGGTGACTGCCATATAGCGTATGGGCACTGCAATGCTTGACATACTTTTCACTATGTTCCCTTTGGGAACTGCTATGTGCTGTTAATATGACCTTAATTTTTTTTAACCCCTACGCCCATATCCATTAGGCACCTTAGTGACTAAGCAGCAGTTATTTCATTTTTTTGATCGTCGCATTCCAAGAGCTATAACTTTTTTTTTTTTATGTCGATGTAGCCGCATGGGAGCTTGTTTTTTGTTTTTCAGAATAAATTGTAGTTTTTAATGGTACATTTATCACACGTAATAATCACTGATTATTACATGTAACTCTTTCAGGGGAGGAATGTAAGAAAAACATCAATACTGCCTTTACATTTTTACACTGTGAATTTTACAACATTCTTTTGCGTCATATACTGTAGGTCTTTTTTTACGTTTTATTACTTTTGCACGATAAAAAACCTTTAAAAAAATGGTTTTGCATCTCTACATCCCAAGACATATCCTTTTTATTTTTCTGGAACTGTGTGAGGGCTTGATTTTTGTGACTTGTAATTTTCACTGGTATCATTTTGGTGTACATAAGAGTTATTGATCGCTTGTAATTGATCGCTTTTTTTTGGTGGTGGATATGCTAAAAATTCTGGCTTCTTTTTTTTATTTAATAATCCTAAAGATAGCCTAAACGTAGGCAGACTGTCTAGACCTGCATCAGATTTATCACAATGTCTTAGGCTGGATGATAAATCTGGTGCAGGGATAGACACTTTTCTCTGATTATATACCAACTATTGGTTGGCTTACTTTGATGTAGATTTTTTAGACAGATTCTGGCTCAATTTTGGTGCCAAAATGGTGCATATTAGGCCCTTCACCCTTTCCCATGAATCTCCGTCCCTATACACTAAGCACTGCCCCTTGTCATGTATTTGGAAAAAAGTGTAGAAACATAGATGCACCAATCTTTGCAGACAGATTTCTCTAACAGACATTAATAAATCTAGGCCACTGTGCCTCTTAAAGTGGTGGTAACAAATACATCTATTTTCAGTTGAATTTACTAAAGTTGAAAATCTTGACATTCATTAGGTCTGCAGATTTCTTTTGTTAAACTGAAGGAAACATGCCACATGTTACATATGTAAATATGCCTTTCATTTTCATAACTACTACCACGGTAGAGCCATGGATAGCTTGACCCTAACCATACTAACCCAGCAATTTTATTAGGTGACTTAAATGTTAGCTGGATATACTACACAAGTTTTAATTTAGAGGTGATCTCCCACATTTGGGTTTTTCTAACAAGTAGAGAGAATGAATTACATGAATGTGTCTTAGATGTCATTATGGGACTCTCTATAGGACCTTTGCTGTGTAGCTGGAATGCTTTCAGGATCATTAAAGATGAATTTAGCATGCACCTGAAATTGGATGATATAACTCTGACTCCGAATGCCGAAGTTCAGTTCATTCAAGTAATTATGAAAAAAATATGTGCAGCAGTATCTTGGGTAATAAATAGTGCAATTCAGTTTCTGCCACACAACCGGTGAAGCCTCAAATTAAGTAGTGTAGCCTAGTCCTTAAATGGGTTGTGCAAGAATTGTTTTTTTAGTCAACCCCTCCACTTGGCTGGACCTGTAAAAGTTGTGCCACTGTGCTCCCTCTCTGTAAACATCCGGTTTGACATTGCCTGCAGCCAATCACTGGCCATGGCAATGTCAAAGTAAATGTTTTCAGCAAGGGAGCCCAGCAGAGCTGGAAGAGAAGGAGCAGGGAGCCAGCACCAGGGAGCAGGTAAGTAAGCTTCTCTTTACAGGTCCGGCCAAGAGGTTGCCAAAACCCTCCCCATTTTTGCACAACCCATTTAATACATGAATTAAACTGATTAACAGCCATACAAATTTACCTGATGGAGGCACTGCATCATTATACATGGATATCGCACCACAGACAGAAATTCTTCCAAAATCCTTCATTTGTGGTAGTGCAGCATCGGAAAATTTCCCACCAACCTACAGAGCAAAGAACAAAATGTGTTTAATATATTTTGTATTTGTATTCACATTTATTGTTTGTCCCACATCAATTTCTTGACATTGCTACTTCATTCTTCAATGTTCTTGGATATTTAAAACTAATCTAATTCATCCATAAGGTCTTACTGCACCCTCAGACATAGGAGATGATAGCTACAGATTACATCATTCCTTAGAACTCCCAGAACAGTACAGACATGATTCAGCAGCTAACAGTAAATGTTATATAGCACGCAAGTGCTTTATTCACATCTATACTAGCCCAATACTTCTCTATGATATCCCATACTGTACTGTACTTTTGCGCGATTCTGAGTGAAACAGAATTATGGAGCCAAATTTGTTATCTCTAGGGGTATTATATGGGGAGCAGCTAGTTTCCACCCACCAGCTTAGATTCAACTGAGACTTAGAGATATAGCCTGCAAAAGAGAAAGCTGCTAAAATATGCCAAATTAAAGTCATACTATGGTCAAATATAGCGTTATCACTCATGTACACATACGCACATTTTATTCTAAATTCGAGTGGCTTTGTTTTCCCCCTGCCTCCCCAATACAAGAGAGAGCAAGACTCACATTCTCAAAATAGCAGTCATAGCCTTCTGGAGATGCCTTCTTCAGGGCTTCTTCCAAAGAACTCACTGTTTTATAGTTAAAAGCTTCATCAAAGCCAATTTCTTTTAAATATTGGATTTTGTCATCTGAACCAGCAGATCCCACTACCTTACAGCCCTAAGGAGAAATACAAAAATTGCATATGATATTTTGATATGGGACGGGCCCACACTCCACTTTAAGGCTTCATGCACACGACCGTTGTTTTATTCCGTGTCCGTTGTTCCGTTTTTCATGATTTTCTGCGGACCCATTGACTTTCAATGGGTCCGTTGAAAACTTGGCTAATGCACCGTTTGTCATCCACGTCCATGATCCGTGGTTCCAGTCCGTCAAAAAAATATAACCTGTCCTATTTTTTTCCACCTTTAATTTTCCAAAGAAGCTGTGAAAAATGAAAGGTGGAATCTGACTGGTTGCTATGGGCAACTAAGTCAGTTCCACTTTACACCAGTTTGATAAATCACTCCCTTTGTTTCTGGTGTCATAATGAACACAGCTTAGGACTAAAACATTCACACAAATTTGTCTAAAAAGTGGCATAAGTTGGTGCAATTTGGAGCATGTAGGGCTGCTACACTTTTTTTTGACACGACAAGAAGATGAGACTTAGTGGAAAGGGATGGATCTTTGTGGGAAAGGACAGAGCTTAAGATGCACAATTTTGCGTAAAAATCTGTCTGAAATGCCAACCATTAATTGATACAGAGTCAGAGTGGCTATCCCTGCACCACATTTATCATCCTGCTGGAGCCCCTGTGATAAATCATGTGTAGGGCTAGACATCCTGTCTAAGCTTACGCCATCTTTAGGATTAGTAAATCTGGCCACTGTGCAAGATCCCAAGCTGACCAGAATATAGCACCCAGCCAGAAAGAAATAAAGGCTCCGACTTACCATTCTAGCACAGCCAGTACACTTTAAGGACACCAACACCCTATTGAAGAGCTCACTCCTGTGCTTAAAAGGGTTTTCCAATTTTTTTTTTTAGCTGATGGCTTATCCTTTGGATTGGCTATCAGTATCTGATCAGTGGGGATCCAACACTCTGGACCCCTGTCGATCAGCCGTTTGAAGAGACACTAGCACTCGCAGTAGCCCCACCACATTCTCGCAGCTTTCTCTAGGCCATGTGACATCACGTTCATTAGTCACATGGCCAAGGTGCTGCTTAGCCTCATTGAAATGAATGTGGCTGAGCTGCGATACCAAGCACAGTCACTATACAATGTGTAGTGCTGTGCTTGTTGAACTGAGAGAAGGCATCAGCGCTACTGGGAGCACCGCTGCCTTCTCATGCAACAGATCCGTGGGGGTCCCAGGTGTCAGACCCCTACCGACCAGATACTAATGACCTATCCAGAGGTACAGTATTAGAAGTTTTATGTGAATAGACTTCGGATGTTTCATCCGAAGTCGATTCGCTTATCCCTAGTCATTAGTAAAAAAAAGTTTTGCAAAACACCTTTAATCAATGTCCTTGCCCTTGGATGTCATTACTATAATGACTTATTTTTTTAAGCTGGCCACTTCTATACCTCAGCCTGTTCACCACCCTGAGGTTTAAAAATAGAGCAAAGCTGGGACAGTTTATAAAATATGCCATGCAACATGTAACACTTTCTTATCTAAAAATTCACCTCAATTCTTTTTTTGTATATTTTTTTTTTATTGTTAATCAACAGAACACAGAATCTAACATTTCAAACAGGTGATATCACAGATCCGGAGTCAATTAAGAGAAAAACACACAAGATCAAAGGTGATACATCCCTCTAATTGCATAAACTTAATTCATCACAATTAAAGAAGAGTTTTTAGGGTGTTCATATAACACTAAACATTTAAGAATTTTCTCACAAATGGCCCTTCCAGAATTCATAAACTATTTGGGACATAAAAATGTGCTATCAATAGTGATAATCGTGGTAACTTATTGCTGCCAGTTATGGTGACTTTCATCAAAAGAGGTCAAGCAACAGTGTTTGGTCACAACAATGTAACAGTAAGTTGTCTGTGATGCTTGCAATGTGAAACAGAATAGCATTAAAGGGGTTGGTCCATCTCACTCTTTGGTGGCATATCACTAGGATATGCCACCAATGTCCAATAGATGTGTGTCCTACCTCTGGGACCAGCACCTATCTCTAGAATGGGGCCTGCAAAGTGAAGGAGAGTGCACTGCACATATGCGACATGCTCTTCATTCATTTTTATGGGAGTTCTAAAAAGAACCGAGTATTCTTGGCTATTTCTGGAACTCCCATAGAAGCAAATGAAGAGTACTCCCATAGAAGTGAATGGTAGCTGCGCTTGTGCAATGCACCCTCCTTCCTTTTGGCAGCACCTGTTCTAGAGATAGATGCAGGTCCCAGAGGTGGGACCCGCACCAATCGGACATTGGTGACATATCCTACTGATATGCCATCAAAATGTGAGATGGCCCAACGCCTTTGACTATTAACTACAGGACAGTAAAACAAAATGCTATCTTAATTTTACCAGGTTTGAAATAAATTTCATTTTAAAGAAAAATTTGCTTTCACATTTACTTACTTTTATCTTGGCGATCTGTCCTACAACTGATCCGACTGCTCCAGCAGCACTATTGACAAGAACTACATCTCCTTCCTTAGGATTGCAGATTTCCAAAAGGCCAAAATATGCAGTTACACTAATAAAATACAGAATAGTGTTGATAAATCACAAAGTCTAAAACACACCAGTGGCACAGTCAGGGGCGGACTGGGAACTTAAAGTGGCCCTGGAAAAAATACTAAAAGTGGTACCGTTTTGAAGTCAGGTCCAAATTGATGGAAGGCAGAGCCAGCAATTGTGGCACATTATACCACCCCAACAGAGCCAAATACCATAGTCCTTCAGAAAATACTGCCCGCAGCACAAAATACACCCCTAAAAACTTCCACTGACTGGCCATGAGGAGGGCTCAGGCGGCTCCCTGGGTATCGACCCACCGGGAAATTTCCCTGTAAAGTCTATGGCCAATCCACCCCTGGGCACAGTACAAACAGCGTGGGTGGGGAGTGTTATATGTGGAGAGTTGCAAGCAAAGAGCTGCCTTCCCTGGCATATAATACTAACTAGTATTATGTAAGAGCTGCTGCTGGCACATGCTGAATGGATAATAGGGAAAATCTGTCAATAAGCTGCCGGCAGGGGATTTCCTGCATATCATGATCATTGTTGGACTCCTTGCAGGCCATGGAAAAAGTTCAAAGTATCAAGTTTTCAAAGTTTGCTAACACATAAGTGACTGACCTATGATGTCAGCATGTCTGTCATTACTTTATTCCGCCTTTAGAAAGGCTAGCACAAATAACCTGTCAGGTTCCCTTTAAAATTCCCTCAAAACCAAAACTGCCCCGTGTAAACCAGATCAAATCAACATTAAATAAAAGCTTACCCAGGCATGCCTACTGTTCCGAGAGCCAATGATCTGGGCAGAGATCCAGGCCATTCAGAAGGCAGTGGAAGCAGACCTTTGCCGTTAGATATAAAGTGTGTTGTCCAGCCAGAGTTTCCAACATAATATCCACCCACTGCGAATGCTGAATTTTTGCTTTCTATTATCCTAAATGACAAAAAAGTTTAAAGTTTTCAAAACAAGCTCCCTTTAACATAATTTAGGATACCAGGAACACTTTATTGTTTTACAATTTTATAAATGACTGCAACTGTATAAAACTGTTTGTAAATATGTTGGGTAGAAAAGATGAGGCAGACAAAGTACATTTATGATTACCCTAATGTTACAGGTCTTTAAACATGAACAACCATGTCTAGAAAGATGCAAATGTCGTATGATTCATTGTTAGCCAGTTTCAATACTACTACTACTACTACTACTAATAATATTTAAGCTATGGATAGTAAAAGTATCATCTATTGTATGGTATATTCAGATTAGCTATCTTCCAAGAAAATAAAAGCTGTCTCTGTAGTGCCACCTAGTGCAGACAGATGCACTATAGTTAATGTCCAAAATGTAGCAGGCCTTGCTTGACAAAAAATATTACACCAGGAGCCTTCTTCAAAAGGAAAAAAGGACCAATCAGTAAATAACTGTTTCAGTGTTGTTGCCTCAGTACAGAGTAACAGAACAGGGTGGTTGATTAGCCTGATGTGAGGTCTTTGACATAAGGTAGGTCTTGAGAGTACTAGTTCTCCTTGTGAAGAACACTAGAACTAGTATTGGAAGTTTTATAGGCCAAGGGCACATCCTCTACATATTCTGGAGAAAAGAAGGTTTGTACACAAACATAGAAGAGGATTCTTTGCGGTAAGAGCGCTGAGACTATAGAACTCTCTGTCTGAGGAGGTGTTGATGGTGAGATCACTAAAAGAGTTCAAGAGGGGCCTGGATGTATTTCTGGAGTGTAAAACTATTACAGGCTATAGCTACTAGAGAGGGGTCGTTGATCCAGGGAGCTATTTTCATTGCCTGATTGGAGTTGGGAAGGAATTGAGTGGGGAAAATTGGCTTCTACCTCACAGTTTTTTTTTTTGCCTTCCTCTGGATCAACTTGCAGGATAACAGGCCGAACTGGATGGACAGATGTCTTTTTTCGGCCTTATAAACTATGTTACTATGTTACTAAGTTACTACAGATGTGGCAGCACTAGAGATCACAGCGGAATCGCGTGAGCACAGAGCGATATCGTGTTTCATTAGAGAATGTAAATATACTTATATACTTTATAAAAACAAAACAAATATAAAAATATTGAATATGAATATTGAAGTTGAATATGGTATATTATTAATCTGCTTACCAGTGTTTTGGTGCGATTGTCCGCTGTTACTGGTGGCAGTTACTGTATATACATACGTGGCTGACTTTACTATACATGATGGGCAAAGGTTCCAGAAATTACTACAAAGTGCAATAAATTGCTAAATAACATTTATTAAGGAAATTATTTATAAGTATATATGTGGAGGAAAAGGCCACAATGTTTATTCTTTAACTAACTAATTAACTGTTAAATAGATATAATAATAAACAACACGTCCACTCAAATAATGAGTGACTTCACCCAATGAATCTAACATTGCGACAATATAGAGGAGGGGGGGCGGTAGTTGTTTGTTGTCCATTGCAGTGAATGTGCCCTAACCGTTGTTTCCTTCTTTTATAGGTACCTGAAACGTCCATTAAAGAGCAGGACCAATCATCATTCACCAATGGCACCTGCAACTTTCCCCAGACGTCATTCGCCGATGACTTCTCCAATCAGATCCTGTTGCCAGGTAAGAAATTATTAACTTCATTATACACCACATACACCTATACAATGAACAGAACCATGCCATCAAGTGTTCTCTTCATTGTATACACAATTACGGGCCCATACAGTAGTTGTCTTTCTTCCAGTAACAGCGGACAATCGCACTAACTAACACTGGTAAGCAGATTAATAATATACCGTATTCAACTCAAGCACATAGAAGGTACTGAACACATTGAAATATAAAGTGGCAAAAAACATATAAAGAGGAGGCATATAACAGCAGGAGGACTTACTCTGCTCTGTAATTTAACAGTGACTTTCACAGTGACCGCCCCTTTAACAGTGACTTTCAAAGTGTCCGCCCCTTTAACAGGGACCTTCATAGCGCCCACCCCTTTAATAACAGTGACCTCCACACTGCCCGCCCATTTAATAACAGTGACCTCCACAGTGCCCGCCCCTTTAATAACAGTGACCTCCACTGTGCCTGCCCCTTTAAAAACAGTGACCTTCACAGTGCCCGCCCCTTTAAGCAGTAAAGAAAAATGGTTGGGTTGTTATGGAAACCTGGAGTAAAACTTTGTTTATGGCAGTTGGGATTTGAAGAGAAAGACTTGCAGGCTTGTATTGGCTAATGTGGGTAATTTTTGGGGAATATCTCAGGAATGGTACGTCCTAGAGAGCGAAGGCCCGGTCTATATCCTTCCCGGACACCTAATGTACCTGTGTGCCAAATTTGGTGAAGATCTTTCCAGTCGTTTGGTTGCGCATAAAGAACGTCCAGACAGACAGACGTCTAGACAGACAGACAGACAGAAATTAATTTTTATATATATATAAGAGATTTATATTTTTCAGAATTATTGTGTAGTAGTATTGTGTAGTAGACAGTAATAAAATAGGTATAAATAAATAGGTATATAGCTCGGGTGCCCGCTCGGCCATCCTGAAATGGGGCACATCAGGAGCTGCGGGGGGATTAAGTAATAAAATAACAATGTGTATATACTGTATATATATATATATATATATATATATATATCTACATATTTAACAAGGTTCTGATCCCCACATGGACTGTGTGGATCAGAACCTTTCAGCCGGCATTGTTCTTAGAATAAAGGATATATGATTTTAGATATAGATCCGGCCATCTAATTTAATATTAATTATAGCAGCTGAGTGGTAAAGCAGGCTGGGGGGATCGCGCGCCCACTCAGCCATCCTGAAATGGGAACATCAGAAGTTGCAGGATGGGGGGATGAAGTATTATACCTACTGTAAGGGGTTACACTCTCAGGTAGGGCGGCGATGACAGATTCTCTTGCATACCAAAGGGTTAAAGTCCAAATGTTGCTTTATTTATCACACTCCGGCAATACAGGCAACCTCAGTTATAATTCACTGGGTAAGGTGAAGGACCAGCACCACAAAACATAAACCAAACTAAAATAAACACCTGCCCGTCTGGGCTCTGGCTAATACAGTGAAGTTCCTAACTCACCTATTGAACACCGTTCACACAGAGAATTTGGCTTCTCTAGCCAGCAGGGCAGCCAGCTTCCCAGACTTTCTCCAGGCATTACTCTCCCCAGACTGATAGCCTGGACTGTGCTTTATTTCCCCTTGATGATCCCAGCTGGCTTCAGCTGGGATCCCTCAGGCTAGGGAAAAACCTGTCCCGGAATGGGGTGGACTGGGGAGGTCCCTCTACCAATCCTACCTTCTCCCAGTCCAATAAAATCCAGCCCATAAACTTAACAAAGCTGTCTCAGCAACCTACACATTGCTGAGACCATTTTAACCTTCTGGATCTTATTTACCTCACCCAGTTGAGGAAGCTGGGTGGGATATCCACCCCTGCCAGGACTTTACCATACACTTTTCTGTTCACCTTACCACACTACATATACACTTTATAATGTTACATTTGTGGAGAAAGGTTGCAGAGAAGGATCGGGCATAGTGTAATGTAGTGTCATTATGTACTTTAGGTTAACACTGCCATCTACTGGCCTTGTTGTGTACTGCTGTTAGAATTGTTATTTCATTCGGAATGAAAGAGGAGAAGTCGCGATTCGTTAGTAACGCAATGTGAAACCTGTGTTTGCAAGTGCTACTACATCTGTATGCATTGTAAACGCACAAATTAGCTCTCCTCCTGTGGAATTAAACGTTCTGACTAACCTGTGGGTAACTACCCTGTAAGTCAACATCTGACCTATGAAAGAGCCTTGAAACGTGACTTTGGATATCAGGCAAGCCAATATCTCCTACAAAATAGCACTGTTTCAGAGATCCTGTTCCCCTTCAGTATAAAGCAGGCTACTGATTGGCCAGGTGATAGGCCTTTGATGTAGCATTGCTCTGTTGATGAGGACAAGAACCCCAAAACAGCTGATTCCAACCAGAAAGTCATTAGTCCATTTTTTAACTTTTTTTTTACATTTTTTTATTATTCACAATTTAGCTTAAAAAAAAATGATTGATAAGGTCCTGCAGCAGTGAAATTATTTAAAATGACCCTCTGGTTCAGTAAAGGAGTTATCCATGTAAATATAATGATGATCTATCCCCAGGATAGGTCATCATTATCACATCGTCAGGGGTCCACGTTCCGGCACCTCAGCTGATCAGTTAAATCAGGGAGCCGCTGTGCTCACTGTAGCTTTGGTGAGCAAATCCGGCTCCCGGCATCTTTCCAAGCACCGCTAAGTACATTGTACAGCGTCTTTTCTTTGCGTTGCAGCTCAGCCCTATTCACATCAATCCGGCTGAGCTGCAATTAGGCTGATGTTACAGATTTATGGTGACATCACATGGCCTCTTCTAGCGGCTGATCAGCAGGGGTTTCCCTGCGGACCCCTGATGATCTTATATTGATGACCTATCCTGAGGATAGATCATCAATATCAAATTACCAGACAACCCCTTTTGGATGACAGAGGAGCTTGAGAACTAGCAGGATCTGCAACTAAAAAGATGAAAAGGAGAGCACCACGAAAGTATTCTTTTTGTTACCGAGTTCATGTGATTTTGTTTTCTTAAAATGGAGGGTTACTTTTATTACTTTTTTACTGTACATTATCAAACATATTAAACATATATACTCCTTAGTTAACAGAAGTGAAAAATGAATAGGAATCTCGTAACCTGCTGTCTGACAACCCAAGACCCATCTGTCCTGAAAGGCATGGATTATATATAGTACCTGGCAACTTGGGATCCTATCATTACATCCCCTCCTTTCATAGTCCGGCTACTATACGGCCTGTAAGATATAAAAGAATTAGGTTAGTGCTGCTTGCATGTCATCATGAGTATTCACTAAATATTGTTTATCCCTTCAAAAATGCCAATTTCTGTGGTATTTAACAATAAAATCTGACAAAAAGAAAATATGTATTACCAGTTTCTTCAGACTCAGAAATTAATTTTCACTGCCAATCAAATGTACCCAATAAATGGCACTCTGTGGCCTTCTGCTGCAAGTATTGAAAAGTGGGTGAGAATCTGAGACTGGGATTTCTAAGCTTTGATTGTCACCATATTTACAGTAATGTTTTCAGGACTTAGGGCAGGTTTTTGAGGATTTTCATTGTGGATTGTATTGCAAAGGGTGAATTTCAGGGCAAATCCGCAACTAACACATGCAGATTTTGCTGCGGATTCATTACGGAATGGCAGTGAAATCCATTCTGCTTGGAAAATATGTATCAACATTTTTCCATGGCTGAAACCATCAGTTTTTGTGACAGTTTTTGACCCAAAGCCAGAAATAGATCCAGCAATGAAGTATAAGTCTGTCCTTTATCTTTCTCATTCATTTGGAATCTATTACTGGCTTTAGCTAAAAAGAAATGCACCAAAAACTGCTGTGTCTTAAACAACCCTTAACCCCTTTAATCCAGGAGGATTTTTTGTTGAGCGTTTTTTACTCTAGACCTTCCCGAAACCATAACTTTTTTTCCCATTCACATATTTGGGCTTGGTTTTTGCAGGACAAGTCGTGCATTCTAATGATACCATTTACTGTTGCATACGATGTAGTGGGAAGCTGGAAATATTCCAAATAGGGTGAATTGGGAAAAAAAAAAATGCTTTATGGGTTTCATTTTTACAGAATTCCCTGAGTGGTAAGCTAACCTGTTCTTTTCATTCTCCAGGTCAATACAATTACTGCGATACGACATTTGTATAGTTTTTCTTGTGTTTTAATCTCTAAAAAAGAACAAATTTTTTTTTTTTGCATTACCATATTATAACCCCCGCAACTTTACTTTTATGTCTATGGAGCTGTTTGAGGGCTCATTTTCTGCTGAATGATCTGTACTTTCCAATTATGTCATTGGGTTGTGTAGGACTTTTTTTATCACTTTTTATTACATTTTTTTGGGGAGGTGAATCAATGAAAAGAACAAATTGGCCATTTTAATATTTTTTTTTATATGTATTTAAATAGTACATGTGTTTTCATACACACTGATGACTATGATGTTTATTTTTTATATTGTTCGTTTATTTTTATTTTATTTTATTTATATTATCATTTGTATTCTGTAATGGATTTTTATCCATTAGGCCTCTTTCACACGGGCGTGTCCGGATTAGGACCCGCGCGAGTAGGAACTCAATTGCAGTCAGTTTTGACAGCGATTGCGTTCCGATGTTCAGTTTTTATCGCGCGGGTGCAATGTGTTTTGCACGCGCATGATAAAAAACCAAATGTGGTACCCAGACCCAAACTTCTTTACAGAAGTTCAGGTTTGGGTTAGTTGTAGTGTAGATTGTATTATTTCCTGTTATAAGGGAAAATAATAGCATTCTGAATACAGAATGCATAGTACAATAGAGCTGGAGGGGTTAAAAAAAAATAATATAATTTAACTCACCTTAATCCACTTGTTCGCGCAGCCGGCATCTCCTTCTGTCTTCATCTGTGAGCAATAGGACCTTTGATGACGTCACTGCGTTCATCACATGGTCCATCACATGATCCATCACCATGGTGATGGATCATGTGATGAGCTTAGTGACGTCATCAAAGGTCCTATTGCTCACAGATAAAGACAGAAGAGATGCCGGCTGCGCAAACAAGTGGATTAAGGTGAGTTAAATTATTTTATTTTATTTTTTAACCCCTCCAGCCCTATTTTACTATGGATTCTGTATTCAGAATGCTATTATTTTCCCTTATAAACATGTTATAAGGGGAAATAATAATGATCGGGTCCCCATCCCGATCGTCACCTAGCAACCGTGCGTAAAAATCGCACCGCATCCGCATTTGCTTGCGGATGCTTGCGATTTTCACGCAACCCCATTCATTTCTACGGGGCCTGCGTTACGTGAAAAACGCACAAAGAGGAGCATGCTGCGATTTTCACGCAACGCACAAGTGATGCGTGAAAATCACCGCTCGTGTGCACAGCCCCATAGAAATGAATGGGTCGGTATTCAGTACGGGTGCAATGCGTTCAACTCACGCATCGCATCTGCGCGGAATACTCGCCCGTGTGAAAGGGGCCTTACAGAATTCAGTATACTGTATTACAAGGCATGGTTGCCAGCATTGGAATATACTCGTAATAAGCATGGAAGCCTTGTACAGGCTCAGGCCTATTACTACTATGGAATACCTTCCCCGATCTCAACCAGGGGAAGACATACATCCTGGGCTGGGAAGCATTGGGCTTCTGGTTTTAGTGATGCTGTGTTCACGTTTTACCATGGCATCTGAGGGTTAAATATCTCCATCAGCATCATCACTGAATGCAGACATTAGGGTGTCTGCTGTTGAAAATAGCAGGCACCCGGTGGCTATGGGGCCTGCTGCGCTCAAAAATGGGTGCCCTCTTTAAAACACCCACATCTGCTGTATATTTATGGTGCTGTAAGAGAAGGGAGTTAAAGGGGTTATCCCACAATTTTAGAGTTAATTAAAACATATTTTATATTGGGACACAATACAGGGATTCTGTCACCAAGTTTTAGGCTATAGAGATACGGACATGCACGGTTAGATTGCCGCTAGCATGTCCGCAATATACCTGTCCTATTGGGCTGTGTACTTTTATTTTCTTTAAAAAAGGATTTTAGAGATATGTAAATTAGTCTTGTAGGTGCCCAAGGGGCTATACGAACCTTCCTGGTGCCCAGCCACGCCCGCCTGTGAAGGAGCCCAGCACAACCTATGTCCTCCGAATTTCCTCCTTTCATCAACGATAGATTGCCCTAATCTCGCGATGCGCGAGCTCGCGCATGCGCATCGCAAGACTAATTTACATATCTCTAAAATCCTTTTTTAACCACTTAAGGACCACAGGTTTATACCCCCCTAGTGACCAGGCCCTTTTTACAAATCGGCACTTCACAACTTTAACGGTTTATTGTTCGGTCATGCAACTTGGCACCCAAATGAATTTTACCTCCTTTTCTTCTCACAAATACAGCTTTCTTTTGGTGGTATTTGATTGCTGCTGAGATTTTTCATTTTTCTGATATTAATCAAAATAGACCGCAATTTTCTCAAAAAAATAGTATTTTTAACTCTCTCTGGTTAAATTGTTCAAATATAATTATATTTCTATACAAGTTTGTGTCAGAATTTATTTATAATGTCTTTGATAAAAAAAAATCCAATAAGTGTATATTTATTGGTTTGCGCAAAAGTTATAGCGTTTACAAACTATGGTACAAAAATGTGAATTTCCGCATTTTGAAACAGCTCTGACTTTCTGAGCACCTGTCATGTTTCTTGAGGTGCTAGAATGCCAGGATAGTATAAATACCCCCCAAATTACCCCATTTTAGAAAGAAGACACCCCAAAGTATTCGCGGAGGGGCATGGTGAGTTTATGTATGATTTAATGTTTTTTCACAAGTTAGTGGAAAATTACACTTTCTGAGAAAAAAAATAAAAATAAAGTTTCCATTTCTGCTAACTTCTGGCAAAAAAAAAAAAAAAACTCCCACGGACTCACTATGCCCCTCAGTGAATACCTTAGGGTGTCTACTTTCCGAAATGGGGTCATTTGTGGGGTGTGTTTACTGTTCTGGCATTTTGGGCGGGGCTAAATTGTGAGCAACCCTGTAAAGCCTAAAGGTACTCGTTGGACTTTACGCACCTAGGCTGCAAAAAAGTGTCACACATGTGGTATCGCCGTACTCAGGAGAAGTAGGGCAATGTGTTTTGGGGTGTATTTTTACATATACCCATGCTGGGTGAGAGAAATATCTCTGTAAATTGACAATTTTGTATAACATTTTTTTAAAAGTTGTCATTTACAGAGATATTTCTCACACACAGTATGGGTATATGTAAGAAAATACACCCCAAAACACATTGCCCTACTTCTCCTGAGTACAGAGATACCACATGAGTGACACTTTTTTGCAGCCAAGATGCGCAAAGGGGCCCAAATTCCAATGAGTACCTTTAGGATTTCACAGGGCATTTTTACGCATTTGGATTCCAAACTACTTCTCACGCTTTAGGACCCCTAAAATGCCAGGGCAGTATAAATACCCCACAAGTGACCCAATTTCCGAAAGAAGACACCCCAAGGTATTCCATGAGGGGCATGGCGAGTTCATAGAAGATTTTTTTTTTGGGCACAAGTTAGCGGAAATTGATTTATTTTTTTGTTTTTGTTATTTCTTACAAAGTCTCATATTCCAGTAACTTGTGACAAAAAGTAAAATTTTAACATTAATAAAAACATTACATTTTACAACTCACCATACCCTCATGGAATACCTTGGGGTGTCTTCTTTCTAAAATGGGGTCACTTGTGGGGTATTTATACTGCCCTGGCATTTTAGGGGCCCTAAAGCGTGAGAAGTAGTTTGGAATCCAAATGCGAAAAAATGCCCTGTGAAATCCTAAAAGTACTCATTGAAATTTGGGCCTCTTTGCGCACCTAGGCTGCAAAAAAGTGTCACACCGGTGGTATCGCCATAAGTAGGGCAATGTGTTTTGGGGTGTATTTTTACATATACCCATACTGTGTGTGAGAAATATCTCTGTAAATGACAACTCAATTTACAGATATATTTCTCTCACCCAGCATGGGTATATGTAAAAATACACCCCAAAACACATTGCCCTACTTCTCCTGAGTTTGGCGATACCACATGTGTGACACTTTTTTGCAGCCAAGATGCGCAAAGGGGCCGAAAGTCCAACGAGTACCTTTTAGGAGGGCATTTTTAGGCATTTGGATTCCAGACTTCTTCTCACGCTTTAGGGCCCCTAAAATGCCAGGGCAGTATAAATACCCCACATGTGACCCCCATTTTGGAAAGAAGACACCCCAAGGTATTCCGTGAGGGGCATGGCGAGTTCATAGAAGATTTTTTTTTTGGCACAAGTTAGCGGAAATTGATTTTTTTTTTGTTTTTCTCACAAAGTCTCCCTTTCCGCTAACTTGTGACAAAAAGTTCAATCTTTCATGGACTCAATATGCCCCTCACCTTGGGGTGTCTTCTTTCTAAAATGAGGTAATTTGTGGGGTGTTTGTACTGCCCTGGCATTTGAGGGTCTCCGCAATCATTACATGTATGGCCAGCATTAGGAGTTTCTGCTATTCTCCTTAGGCCTCATGCACACGACCGTTGTTTGGGTCCACATCCGAGCTGCCGTTTTGGCGGCTCGGATGCGGTCCAATTCATTTCAATGGGGCCGCAAAAGATGCTGACAGCACTCCGTGTGCTGTCCGCATCCGTGGCTCCGTTCCGCGGCCCCGCTAAAAAAATATAACATGTCCTATTCTTGTCCGCGCTTTGCGGACAAGAATAGGCATTTATATTGCCGGCGCCCGTTCCGTTACGCAAATTGCGGAAGTCAACACGGGCACCTTCCGTTTTTTGCGGATCCGCGGTTTGCGGACCGCAAAAAACGGCACGGTCGTGTGCATGAGGCCTTATATTGAGCATACGGGTAATGAGATTTTTTTTTTTTCGTTCACAGATTTCTTCATTCGCATCGATCAATGTGGATGAAAAAATCTCTGCCAAAAATCTGCAAAAAAACAAAAAACCTGCGATCGCTAATAAAGATCCAAAAAGCTCAAAAGTGATCTTTATAGCGCCGCAGCGATTTTGATTGCGATCAGTCTTGATCACTTACAGATACTATATAGTAATAGTGCTGATTAGCGACAGCGATGACGCTAATCAGCGACTAATCAGTGACTGCAGTGCGGTGGGCTGGGCGCTAACTACCTAACAAGTAGCTAACTAACTGGCGGGGATAAGGGACCCTTAGGCCCCATTCACACGTCCGCAATTCTGTTCCGCATTTTGCGGAACGGAATTGCGGACCCATTCATTTCTATGGGGACAGACTTTGTCCCGCTCGGATCGGGAATTGCGGATCTGTACTTCCGGGTCCGCACTTCTGTTCGGCCAAAATATAGAACGTGTCCTATTCTTGTCCGCAATTGCGGACAAGAAAAGGCATTTTCTATATAGTTCTGGCAATCTGCGGATCCGCAAAATGCGGAAAGCACATTGCCGATGTCCGTGTTTTGCGGATCCGCGGATCCGCAAAACACATACGGACGTCTGAATGGAGCCTTACAGGGGGGTGATCAATGACAGGGGGGTGATCAGGGAGTCTATATGGGGTGATCAGGGGTTAATAAAGGGTTAATAAGTGACAGGGTGGGGTGTAGTGTAGTGTGGTGCTTGGTGCTACTTACAGAGCTGCCTGTGTCCTCTGGTGGTCGATACAAGCAAAAGGGACCACCAGAGGACCAGGTAGCAGGTATATTAGACGCTGTTAACAAAACAGCGTCTAATATACCTTTCTGGGGTTAAAAAAATCGCATCTACAGCCTGCCAGCGAATGATCGCTGCTGGCAGGCTGTAGATCAACTTATTAACTTTGCGATCCTGTGAACGTGCGCTCCTGTGAGCGTGTGTTCACAGGAAATCTCGGCGTTACGTGTGCGGCAAGCGGTTAAAGAAAATAAAAGCACACAGCCCTATAGGACCGGTATATTGCGGACATGCTAGCGGCGATCTAGCCGTGCATGTCCGCATCTCTATAGCCCAAAACTTGGTGACAGAATCCCTTTAAATACACTCACCTAAAGAATTATTAGGAACACCATACTAATACGGTGTTGGACCCCCTTTTGCCTTCAGAACTGCCTTAATTCTACGTGGCATTGATTCAACAAGGTGCTAATAGCATTCTTTAGAAATATTGGCCCATATTGATAGGATAGCATCTTGCAGTTGATGGAGATTTGAGGGATTCACATCCAGGGCACGAAGCTCCCATTCCACCACATCCCAAAGATGCTCTATTGGGTTGAGATCTGTTGACTGTGGGGGCCATTTTAGTACAGTGAACTCATTGTCATGTTCAAGAAACCAATTTGAAATGATTTGAGCTTTGTGACATGGTGCATTATCCTGTTGGAAGTAGCCATCAGAGGATGGATACATGTTCTCATTCTGTTTACGCCAAATTCGGACTCTACCATTTGAATGTCTCAACAGAAATTGAGACTCATCAGACCAGGCAACATTTTTCCAGTCTTCAACAGACCAATTTTGGTGAGCTCTTGCAAATTGTAGCCTCTTTTTCCTATTTGTAGTGGAGATGAGTGGTACCCGGTGGGGTCTTCTGCTGTTGTAGCCCATCCGCCTCAAGGTTGTGCGTGTTGTGGCTTCACAAATGCTTTGCTGCATACCTCGGTTGTAACGAGTGGTTATTTCAGTCAGCTTGAATCAGTCGGCCCATTCTCCTCTGACCTCTAGCATCCACAAGGCATTTTTGCCCACAGGACTGCCGCATACTGGATGTTTTTCCCTTTTCACGCCATTCTTTGTAAACCCTAGAAATGGTTGTGCGTGAAAATCCCAGTAACTGAGCAGATTGTGAAATACTCAGACCGGCCCGTCTGGCACCAACAACCATGCCACGCTCAAAATTGCTTAAATCACCTTTCTTTCCCATTCTGACATTCAGTTTGGAGTTCAGGAGATTGTCTTGACCAGGACCACCCCCTAAATGCATTGAAGCAACTGCCATGTGATTGGTTGTCTAGATAATTGCATTAATGAGAAATAGAACAGGTGTTCCTAATAATTCTTTAGGTGAGTGTATGCCCCCCCTCCCTTCCCCGTACTGAATAAACCTATGAGTTCAGATGTGGATAAGTATATGCAATTTGTAATCTTTAGAAGTGGGGTGATGCCTGCTGCGGGGAAGGCTGTCCCATAATCTGCATTGTCTTCTCTGCTTGTCAGAGGAAAAGAACGTCATTTTCTTTTTCTCTGCTTGTGAGTATAGATGCTGAACATGCACAATGACATTCTCCTCTTCTGACAAGCAGGGAAGGCTTAAAGGGGTTGTCCAGCATTAGATAAACATGGCTGCTTTCTTCCAAAAACAGCACCACCCCTGTCCATAGGTTGTGTCGGGTATTGCAGCATACCTCCGTAGGAGTAAATGGGGCAGAGCTGCAATACTGCACACAACCTGTGGACAGCGGTGGTGCTGTTTTTCGAAGACAGCAGCTATGTTTTTCTAATCATGGACAACCCCTTTAGGCCTCTTTCACACTACCGTTTTTTTCTTCCGTTTTGCGGTCCGTTTTTTGCGGTCCGTATACGGTCCGTATACGGAACCATTCATTTCAATGGGTCCGCAAAAAAACGGAATGTGTTCCGTATGCATTCCGTTTCCGTATTTCCGTTTTTCCGTGCCGTGGAAAGATAGAACATGTCCTATGTTTGTCCGCAAATCACGGTCCGTGGCTCCATTAAAGTCTATGGGTCCGCAAAAAAAACGGAACACATACGGAAGTGCATCCGTATGTCTTCCGTATCCGTTCCGTTTTTTGCGGATCCATCTATTGAAAATGTTATGCCCAGCCCAATTTTTTCTATGAAATTACTGTATACTGTATTTGCCATACGGAAAAACGGAAACGGACAAACGGAACGGAAACGGAACCACAACGGAACCAAAAAACGGAACAACGGATCCGTTTAAAACGGACCGCAAAACACTGGAAAAGACATACTGTAGTGTGAAAGAGGCCTTAATCTCAGGGATCCTTCCACACCAAAGATGGAGAAATAGAGCACAGAAACAGCTCATGTATGTCCATCTCTGACCATGTAGAAAAGAGGGTGTACTATGGGGCTGAACTGCTAGGTGACGCTATTATATGTCTTAAATGTAATCTCTAAATATACATCACTACAAAAGATGCTCAGAATTACGGAGGATATTTATCAAAAGTGTTGTAAAGGAAATCTGGCTTAGTTGCCCATATTAACCAATCAGATTCCACCTTTCAGTTTCCAAAGTAGCTCTGAAAAATGAAAGGTGGAATCTGATTGGTTGCTATGGGCAACTAAGCCAGTTCTACTTTACACCATTTTTTTTTTAAATCTCCCACATTGAGTTTTTTTTGCTAAACATAAAATTATTGAGCTAACCCCTTTAAAATGTAGCTTAGCATATTAATCATGGGTCTGCCTCTTCCCCTTTTGACTTTGATGGGAAAAACATTATTTAACAACCACATGATCATGGTTTTACATGAGGTACTGCAACATGGTTTTCCATAAAAGCAGTACTAGGAATATTTTCCTTGGACTGCCCACGTTAAAAAAACGCAGTAGCAAAACTGTAAAGAATAAGATATATTAACATGTGGTACTGGCCATTGTTCCTTTAATGATTTCTGCCATAGTTAGTGCTGTTTTTCTGCATTTTTGTGATTTTTTCACAACAGTTTTTTTTGTTGTTGTTCTGGCTTCTTTCTTTTCAAAAATGCTTAAGCTCTGGTGTTTTCATCCCATTCTCTATAGGGGAAAAATGCTAGTGGTAAGACACATTGGGGAGACATTTATTACGACCAACATTTTAGACGCCAGTCTTAATAAAGCCCTAAGCTGGCTGTGGATCCGGCGAAGTTAAGAAGAGGCGCCGGCCTCTCCATAGCGTCGGCAGATCCTCAGACAGTTCTAAATGTAAGACCGCTTTCGAACTGTCTTACATTTAGACCTTTTTCTACCCCTAAAACAGGTGTAGAAAATGGTAAATGAGATAAGCCTAACGGCCCATCCCCTTCCCAATCCATAATTTTAGACCTGGCCTGAGCAGGGAGAAGTCGCAGATTGCAGCGCCACTAACCGTTGCGCTGCAATCTGCACCTGAAATACACCTAATTTAGGCATATTTCAGATTGATAAATGACCCCCAATTGTGTGCCTAAAAAACACCAGAGAAACCACCACAAAAAAAAAAAGAGGGGGGAAAATGATCATTGCTGACATATTCATGTATGTAGAGAATCTAATATATATATATATATATATATATTCACATTCATAATATTTGTTCTGGGCCGTTGTGCCATTTTAGCGGCTTCTCACCTAGTTCTCTACTCAGCATTTAGTTGTACACCAACAACCCACAAATGACAAAATTGGAATCAAATTGACCAACAAAGTATAACTTAGGGCTCATGCACACAAATGTATTTTCTTTCCGTGTCCATTCCGTTTTTTTTGTGGACTGTATACGGAACCATTCATTTCAATTGGTCTGCAAAAAAACAGAAGTTACTCCGTGTGCATTGCGTTTCTGTATGTCCGTATTTCCGTTCTGCAAAAAAAATAGAACATGTTCTATTATTGTCCGCATTACGGACAAGTATGGTACTGTTCTTTTAGGGGCCAGCTGTTCCGTTCCGCAAAATACGGAATACACACGGACGTCATCTGTATTTTTTAAGGATCTATTTTTTGCGGACCGCAAAATACATACGGTCGTGTGCATGAGGCCTTACTATAATTATTATTAAACTTATTTACCTCATATATGGGTCCACACTTAAAAAGACTGATTCCAGCAAAATTTCTGAAAATATATACATGTAAAAAATATGTTATTATGAATTCAGGTGGAAAATATATCCAGTAAAAAAAATAACAAATAAAATAGGTACCTCACCTCTCCAACCCCATCGTGGCCATTCTGATGGTGCCTAAGTCTCCACTGTCATCTATTCCCTGCGGAGATCCTCACACAGCAGGAAATGGCTGGGAATGTCGCTCAGCCAATCCCAGTGATTGAGTGAGCAACATTCCCGCTATGTCAGCAAAAAGCTGCACACATTGTGGACCCGGGCACCATCTGAATGGCATCAGTGGGGTATGAATCTTTTTTTTTTAAACCATTAGCATCCTACTGAAATTTTCTTTTTCTATGGCTGCAAAAACCTTTTAAAAAGGTAAAATTCTGACCACATACAGCCACCAGAAGCTTTGGAGCTGACTGTACACTGTGTATATATTGGCCCAGCTTTACTAAGGTGTATACACCTAAAACCTGTCTAAAATGTGGTGCAAGTTGGTGCAACTAGGGTTTTTACACTTTTTTTGACTTACTCGACAAGGGGGTAGGGCTTAGTACAAAGAAGTCCTGTATTAATGTAAGCCAACCAATAGTAATTATAGAGTCAGTGAAAATGGTCTATCCCTGCACCAGATTTATCATCCAGCCTGAGCCTCTGCGGTACGTCTGGTGCAGGTCTAGACAGGCTCTCTAAGATTACACCATTTACAGGATTAGTAAATTTAGGCATTGACTTCAATAATAAAACACTATATACTTTAGTTTAGACTGGGTTCACAAAAAACATATACAGTCAGGTCCATAAATATTGGTCCCTTAACAAGTGGGAGGCACATATGCAAACTGTTGTAATTCCTACAGCGTTCACCTGATTTGGATGTAAATACCCTCAAAGTAAAGCTCACGGTCTGCAGTTAAAGCACGTCTTGTTAATTTCATTTCAAATCCATTGTGGTGGTGTATAGAGCCAAAAATGTTACAATTGTGTCAATGTCCCAATATTTATCGACCTGACTGTATGTTAACAGATGGCATACAGAAAGTATACATTACCATATACAGTTTTACTGGACTCTGCAGAATAGAAAAGCATGGTGTGCTATACTTTTGTATCTTTTTATCCCCCCCAAAGTATAAGTTAAACAGACTGCAAAAACATGATGTGAACCCACCCATGAAAGATGAGCGAATGTCTTGAAATTTGAATGTCTTGAAATTAGATTCGGACCCAAATCAATTCTGGTGTGGCAGTATGGGCAATGGAAGGGGCAGTATGGGGATTAGCAGCAGGGAGTAGTAGCTGTGGCAGTAGCAGCAGCCATACCATACATAACATGATAGTAGGCAGGCAGACAGCAGCAGTGACATGATGGTGGCAGCCGTCATACAGTATGGAACATGATGGTAGGCAGGCAGACCACGGCAGTGGAAATATAGCGGCAGCAACCATGTAGTACAGAACATGATGATAGACAGCAGATAGCAGCAGGGGCTTGATGGGGCATCTTCAGATCTATTCATTGGCCTCAGCCAGAGGAATGTGAAAATCTTTATGGATCCACTCCCTGTTCATTTTGACAAAAGTGATGTTTTGTACCCTGGCGGAGGACAATTTTGTCTGTTTAGGTATGACAGCACCAAATGCCGCGATGAAAACTCTCTGAGATGACATAGAGAGAGCATACTGGGCCAGTTCAGGCCACTGCTTCAATCTTCCTGCCCAGAAGTCCATGGGGTCAGTGAACATTGTACATGGATGCCCAGAAAGACCAGAGTCCAGGTAAGGATGAACCTGGGTGTTGAGGCAGTACATCTTCATTTGCTGATTTGAGTCAGCCTGGCATGGTACTTGAAAAAATTGCTCCATTGTACTAGCTACTGCAACTTCTGCTGCTTGTGGTAGCAAAGATGGGAGAAGGTGGGTGGTTCATCAGGAGACAGAGATGGGCCTCAGCCAAAAGCTGCATATACCGTGTTTCCTTGTAAAAAGTAATTTGACCTCTCTTTCAACATGAGGAAAATATTCCCCCATTTTGCTTTCATAGCGAGGGTCTAAAAGCATGGCTATCCAGTGATCATCAAATTGCTTGATGGTAAGTATGCAGCTGTCTTTACTTAAGCAAACAAGCATACAGCTTGCCATTCTGGCTTCCACTGAGATAATTGATCATGGCCAGTGTCATCATCTACAGCCTCTGGCTCTACCTCTACCATGGCACCACTCCTCCTCCTCCAGTGGTAGCTACTCATCCTTCATGGGACTCTCTCTGTGTGGGTCCCCAACAGCTACAAGACAGCCAGCAAAATGTGTAAGCTTTTCTTTTTCTGCCCTCCCTTGGTGCATGAGCGTCTGCTCCAAGATAAATATCAGGGGGATGACATCATTGATGCCGCAGTTGAACCTAGTGACAAATCTGGTGGCCTCTTCGAAGGGACCAACACATGCTCCCAGCTAAGGTGGTATGGTGCATAACGGAAACATTCACTAGTCTACGCTGGTCGTGCAGAAGCTCTAGCATATGCAAGGTGGATTTCCAGCGAGTTGGAATTTCCAGCGAGTTGGAATGTCGTAAATCAAGTGGTGCAATGGCAGACCGTTCTATTGGGAGGGGATTCCTTTCCCCAAAAGAATTGCTGAAATGCAAGAACAGAGTGTGGAGAGTGGCAGTAGTGGCAGTAACAGTGACAATATTGGCCCTATAACATAGTGGGGGCAGAAAGTGGGAGTAAGGCAGTTTTCAAATCACGGTTTATTTTTCAGTTTTTCTGATGCGTTAGAAGAACAGAAAACTAAAAAAAGAAAAAGAATACTGCATTTTGAGCATCTATAAAGCCTCTTTCAGATGGTCAGTATTTGATCAGTCATTGTAAGCTTTTAGTTTACAAATACTGATCAAATACTGATGCAAAATACTGATCATGTGAGAGACCTCATGCTCAATTTACATCCATTTTGGCCATTTATGTCTGAAATCAGTTTTCTTTTAACAAAGAAAAAAAGCCATGATGCAGGACTTTAATGGCCTTTTTCACACGGTCAGTATTTTGCATCAGTATTTGATCAGTATGTGTAGGCCAAAAATAGGAGTGGGTTCAAAACAGGAGATAAAAAGTAATGGAAATATTTGCTTCTCATCTGTGTTTCAAACTAGCGTTAGCATTTTTCGGTATTGAGATCCGTCATAGGGTCTCAATACCGGAAAAAAATGCTTTAGTTTTGTCCCAATTCATTGTAGATGGGGACAAAACGTAACTGAACAGAATGGAATGCTCCAAAATGCATTTCGTTCCGTTCTCATACCGGAGAGCAAACCGCAGCTTTCGTTCCTGGGATGCGGACCAAAACGGATCCGTCATGACCCACAATGCAAGTCAATGCGGACGGATCTGTTTTCTCTGACACAGTAGAAAACTGATCCGTCCTCCATTGACTTTCCACAGAGTTCATGACGGATCCGTCTTGGCTATGTTACAAATAATACAACCGGATCCGTTCATAACGGATGCAGATAGTTGTATTATCAGTAACGGAAGCGTTTTTGCTGAACCCTGCCGAATCCAGCAAAAATGCTAGTGTGAAAGCAGCCTAACAGATGCATAAAATAAAAGATCCTTTTTTCCTGTTCTTCTGGCGGATAAGAAGAACGGAAAAATAAACAGTGATGTCAACACAGAACATCAGGCATCAGTATCTGGAAGTCTGGGTTGATCCACGCCCAATTCATCTTTATAAAGGTTAGTCTCTCAACATTTTGGAGGTAACTATGCCCCCCCGCCGCAATGAACACCCGCTCTGATGCCACACTGCTAGCCAGGCAGGAAAGCATGGCCATGGCCAACTCAGCCAGTTATAGCTACAATTCAAGTTGGCATTTCCAGTAGTAGTGTTGAGCGATGCGAGCTTCAGATCTTAGATCCAAAGTCGCTTTGGTCATAACTTCATTTGAAAGCTGTATGGAAATTTGTCTCCGTACAGAATTCATATGTATGTGCTCTGGCGAGCCAAAGTGAGTTATCACCGAAGTCCCATGGGACTTTAGTGAATAACTTCGAGATTAGATTTTTTAACTTTATAATCATTTTGAAACATGGATCCAAAGGTACTAGTCTTTACCAAAGCTGACTTCGGATCCATGTTTTAAAATGATTTTAAAAGTTAAAAAAAAGTTGGCTGAAACTATTCACCGAAGTCTCACGAGACTTCGGTGATGACTCACTTCGTCTCACCGGAGCCCATACATTTTAACAGCATTAAACCGTCTCTGTACAGCGTTTAAACTAATTTTGGAGCAAATCGACTTCAGATCTAGGATCCGTCGCTCGATTTGCTCAACACTACACAGTAGTCCAGGGAATCTTGGATCATGGATGACAGGGTGCAGTCCAAGTATGCCACTATGTTCTAGTTGAGGTTCTGTTGCTGGTGGATGGT
Source organism: Bufo bufo (assembly GCF_905171765.1). NCBI lineage: Eukaryota > Metazoa > Chordata > Amphibia > Anura > Bufonidae > Bufo > Bufo bufo. The sequence continues at coordinate 401,286,079 of NC_053390.1, read as the reverse complement.
TTCTTCAGTATGCGGCTAAAGAAAAGTGCTCATAAGAGACTCCAGACTGAAATTGCTAGTAGTAAAGGGCGACACAGCTTGTCAAATCAAAAGTGGCAGGTCGACACGCCTCTTTCCCTGCCTATAAACCCGCCCACTCCAGCCACAACCCCTCCCAGTCCTTCACAAACCATGCCTAAATACCGCCCCAAACCACGCCTAAATACTGCACCATTCGACGACGCCCTTATTCTGTTAGATCTGATATCGTGTTAGTAATTCAATTAAGTTTTAATATCTTTAAAAATAAAATGCTATTAAAAGCTGTATGAATCTATTAAAAGCTCTATAAATTTATTAGAAACTGTATTAAAAGCTTATCAAACTCTTAGAATCTTCAATAAGCTAAAGGACCTTTGATGCCCCCCAGAAGAAGGTGTTTCCGCCAAAACGCGCGTCGGGGAGTGTGATCCTCCTTGTGGTGACAGCAACATTATGGGTAAGCTTGATTTGTACTATGTGAATACACTCTGTTTTATGTGGGCGCTATTATAAGTCTTTGACTGATTCCTGCTTTTGTAGGTTGTATACTTGCTGCACTTGGCACTTTATAATTGTTTATCATATAGACATTTGCAGGCTTTTTCTATATGTGCTCACCCCTCACTCATTTTCTTATGTACACCCTGTCCGCTAGGAGGCACCACACATTTTGTGTGTGTTTTGTTATCTCTATGTTTTTATATTTATGTACTTAATAAAAATTTATTTTTATTTTCATATATACTGCCGTTTAAGAACTCTTTTATTTCGCTATAGGTTCGCCTGTTTCCAGTGAGTCTGCATTTTTTGAGGGGTTATTATTGGTTGCTTTGCACTTAGTTTGAGAATTTTCACAGCAATGTTGTAACCTATATATTCTAATAGATCTGATAAAGTAGCTTTGATGATGTCAACGCAGGTCCTCGAAGTGGAACTGATGCTGTCCCTTTGTTAGATCCTGCAGGACCTGCGATGTAAACTTGCTTTAATTATATACGATTGTGTTTAATAAAAATAGAAGGCGTACGTGATGTAAGCAAAATATTTGATCACCGCATCTAACGCAGATATGTAGGATTTATAAATATTAACAATAGCTAATTGCGGCACCCAACTTTCCTGGATGCCGATAACACGTAGAACACAACGCCCTTAGCATCTTCATACAGATTTGTCTTTTGTCCTATCACAAACGCAGCAGCTGCGGCAGAAACTACAGAAGCTGCATCAGCCGCGGCACCTACAGTAACTTTCCAGGGTTCCGATTCTGTCTTCCCATTTTGTCCTATTTCATAGGCACATCTATCACAGATATTCAACATAGCTATCTAACACAGATATGTATCATCTATAAATATTAACATTAGCTAATTGCGGCACCCGAGTTACGAGACATAGTCCGCCTAATGTACGAACAGCTGCGACAATAGCAAACAGTTGTCAAAACATGTCCAGACACGTTCTAATATCTTTAAAAATTAAATGATATTAAGGCTCTATCAAACTCTTCATCAGAATATTAAAAGACTATTAATCTCTTCTACGAATCTTATAAAAACCTAATCTATCTAGCTAGTGCCTATCTATCTATCTATCTATCTAATATCACGTCCTAATAAAATGATATTAAGATTCTATCCTAACTATCTATCTTTCAGACGTAGTCAATTGGCGGTATGTATAAGAGCGCTACAGGCTCAACAAAAAAACAGAAATTTGCTACGTTACAAAATTTTGTTTAATAAAAATCTAATGTGTACGTGATTTAAGCAAAATGTCTTTATTAACGACGCATCATGGTACAGTCGCGACACCGTCATCCTACCACCTTTTATGAATAAAGTAGAGCCGACTAAGAGAAATCGCCACCAGAAAACAAGAAGCCGTTCACCGAGCAACATCTTCTAATTAACAGCTATGGCTTTTGTACATGATGCATCCACTGAGTACGCAAAATCAGAGTTGGATATCTGATTTTAGAGCTTCTTTTTGTGGGCAAAAAGAAGCTCTAAAATGTGATATTTCGCATCTTAATGGTCATTCTTGTTAGCGCCGCCGCTCCTGTAAAGATGTCGAACAGGATTCAATGTAATTGGGATCTTTTAAAAGTGTTGGTTAAAACAAAACCGACGGTCCGAATATCAATATTACGCAGCGCCAGTAAAGATTTGATATCTGCTATTGGCGAGATCACTCTCAACATCCTTAAAGGAAAGATACCTTTTAGAGAGCGACAAAAAAAATATACTGAAAAGATTGCGCAAGGCTATAAAGAAATTAAGAGATAAAAGCCAGCCTATTAAAGACAAGAAGCGCATTGTGAACCACAGCGGCGGTTTTATAGGTTCGCTGCTCGGCTTTGCAATACCTTTACTCACTAGCTTGATAGATAATAGAGTTGGCGGCTCATAATGGAGTATGCAGAGAAAATGCTCCTGGTTTCCAAACACGAGCTGGACTGCCTAAAAAAAACATCTGTAGAAACACCAGACATACGCCAAACCACTACGCAGCGTTTAGACGACAAAATTAGCGAAATACTACACAGAAATGACCTTTCAGATGATGAAAAAATTAATAGATACACAAATGTGTTACAGAGATACTTGACGCTCAACAAACAGTCAGATAAAGAAATGTCAACTCTAACTTTGATTACACAACCGCAACTTGATCAACAACGATTGACAAATGACGCTTTTAGCGGAGACAATGTTAATATAAGGTATAGGAAAAATGCAGAACTTTTGTTGAAAAAACTGCGATAATAGGGTAACAAGCCGTACTGGAACGCTAGGGGTGAATTCATTTACAAAGATCAAGTTATACCAGGATCCAACATCATCGACCTGATTCGCACCGCGACACAGAGTTATGGTTTGCTTAAGGCTAAAACGCCTCGCGGGTGGGACTTCTTCATGGAAACTATCGCCGAACTGAACATACCATCAACTGTGATCGGTAATATAAGAACAAGAGAACTTTACGATAATTTAAAAAGCGGGTCGCCTGGTGAACCTTTTGAAGCGGTTCGTACCCCTTTTAGTCAGCATCCGTTCGTAACAACAACACCGGTGTTTACGCAAGGCTCTTTATTACCTAAAAAGAGAACGCCGCTTTTGTTACAGACATCTTGGTTAGCCTTGTAACTTTTACTTTCAATGTATTTCTATGTAGTGCTTGATAATGTTTTTATCTCTTTTTATATATAACTTTGTTACAGACGGTTTGTTAACGTTGTAAATTTTACTTTGACTGTACATAAAAATGTATTTGTATGTAATATCTCAATGTTTTATATAAAATGACTTTTTAAATAAAAATGTAGTCTGTTTTTCTTTTTAGAATGAATACACCATCTTGATTAGTTAAAATTGCATAAACCGCGAGGGCGCACCGGTGATAGCAGGTACTTTGAAACATTGCTAAAATTATCGCAAATGCCGAAATATTGAGAAAACCGTACTACACGAAAATTTGGAATAATAAAAGACGTTGTACACATTGCACAAACCGGTTAAAAAACCATTTGAAAGAAACAAAGTCGTGGTGTCTGATATAGACGACCAATGGCAAGCCGATCTTGTGTCGATGATAGATTTTTCTAAAGAAAATAATGGTGTAAAATACTTGCTAATGGTCGTTGATATTCTTTCGAAATATGCTTAAGTGTCTAGACTTTCCAATAAATGCGGGGCGACAATGGCAGCCGCTTTTTAACAGATATTTACTTTAAGCGGATGGTCCCCCAGGAAACTTTAGACAGATCGGGGTCGAGAGTTTATAAACAAGCCTATGAGAAAACTTTGTGAAACCTTTAAAATACATAATTTTTTTACTTTGAATACGGTCAAAGCGTCATTGGTGGAGCGTTTTAATAGAACGCTGAAAACAAGAATGTGGCGTTATCTTAGAGAACAAAACACATACAGATGCATTGACAAGTTACAAGACCTGGTGTATAGTTATAATCGCACGTAACACAGAACCATAAGGTGTCGTCCTGTTGATGTAACAAAAGAGAACTCATTAACCATTTGGAAAAATATCTACGGCGATTACGCCGCTACTAAAAAGTAGTACACCCTTTATTACACATAAAGGAGGGCATCATACAGAGCCTTGAAAAATTATGATTGATGGCCTGCTGGTGACCCTCAAAAACTATTGGAGCAAGGGCCTGCTGATCTGACCATCTAAAACATTAGGGGCGAGGGCCTGCTGTTGAGCTGACCCTGTAAAACATTAGGGGCGAGTTCCTGCTGCAGATCTGACCATCTAAATATTAGGAGTGAGGGCCTGCTGCTGATGTGACCATCTAAAACATTAGGGGTGAGGGTCTGCTGCTGAGCTGACCCTCTAAAACATTAGGGGCGAGTGCCTGCTGCTGATCTGACCTTTTAAAACATTAGGGACGAGGGCCTGCTGCTGAGCTGACCCTCTAAAACATTAGGGGCGAGTGCCTGCTGTTGATCTGACCATCTAAAACATTAGGGGTGAGTGCCTGCTGCTGATCTGACCATATAAAACATTAGGGGCAAGAGCCTGCTCGTGACCCTCAAAAACATTATGAAAAAGGGCCTGATGATGACCCTGTAAAACATTATGGGCGAGGATGTGCTGGTGACCCTCAAAAACATTATGGGCGAGGGTCTGCTAGTGACCCTCTAAAACATTATGGGTGAGGGCCTGCTGCTGAGCTGACCCTCTAAAACATTAGGAGCGAGGGCAGCCTAATAAGCATGTTGATATGATGGAGGAGGAGGAGAAGGATGAGAAAAGGGAGATTGAATCATATACCCTTTTAGTGGTGGAAGGAGTGCATGGGAATACAGTGTATTCAATACACCATAAAATCCACATTTAGAGTGCCTTTATGTTCAGCCGCTTTCCTCTGGTGGAGTAGAGAAGTCAGGGGCAATCCAGGCCTTGTTAATTTTTATAAGAGTCAACAAGTCAGCATTTTCAGTTGACAGGCGGATGCGCTTATCAGTTATTATGCCCCCAGCAGCACTCAATACATGCTCTGACAAAAAGATGGCGCCAGGGCAGGCCAGCACCTCCCAGGAATAGAGCGCAAATTCATGCCACGTGTCCAGCCTGGACACCCAATAGTTGTAAGGCACAGAGGGATCACTGAGGACGCTGACACGGTCTGCTATGTACTCCTTCACCACCATCTTCTAAAAATTTTCCCTCTTTGTGACACTAGGCCGCGCGTCAGGTTGAGGGTGCTGGCGGGGTGTCATAAAACTGTCCCAGGCCTTGGAGAGTGTTGTCCTGCCTCTGTTGGAACTACTGTGTGTTCCCCTCGTATCCCCTCCTCGGTTGGCCAAGGAACTATGTACTCTGCAGCCAGCGTTGTCAGCCGGAAATTTTTGGAGCAATTTTTCCACAAGGACCTTCTGGTATTGCACCATTTTGCTCCTCTCCACCACAGGAATGAGAGATGAGAAGTTCTCTTTGTAGCGGGGGTCGAGAAGGGTGAACAACCAGTAATCGGTATTGGCCAAAATGCGTACAACGCGAGGGTCACAGGAAAGGCAGCCTAACATAAAGTCAGCCATGTGTGCCACAGTCCCTCATCAGGAGGATGACTCTCAATCTCTTTATCCTCTTCCTGCTCTTCTACCCATCCACGCTGAACAGATGGAATGAAACTTCCATGGGTACTACCCTCTGTAGCGGAGGCAACCGTATCCTGCTCCTCCTCTTCCTCATCCAATTTGCGCTGAGAAGACAAACTGAGGGTGGTCTGGCCATCACCCTGTGTACTGTCTTCCCCCATTTCCACCTCTTCCACATACAAAGCGTCCGCCTTAATTGTGAGCAGTGAGCGTTTGAGTAGACACAGAAGTGGGATGGTTATGCTGATTATAGTGTTATCGCCGCTCACCATCTGTGTTGATTACTCAAAGTTGCGTAAAACCTCACAGAGGTCAGACATCAATGCCCACTCGTCGCTTGTGAAGAGCGGAGGCTGACTGGAAAGGCGAGGACCATGTAGCAGCTGGTATTCCACTACTGCCCTCTGCTGTTCACAAAGCCTGGCCAACATGTGGAACGTGGAGTGCTCACGTCGCACAACAGTCGGTGAGCTGGCAATTTCAAGCTCTGCTGCAGCGTTGCCAGAGCGCCGGAAGCTGTCGATGACTTGCGGAAATGGGCACACACACGGCGCACCTTCACTAGTAGCTCAGGCAAATTGGAGTAGGTTTTGAGAAATCGCTGAACCACTAGGTTGAACACGTGGGCTAGGCATGGTATGTGTGTGAGCTTGCCAAGCTCCAAAGTCGCCACCAAGTTACGGCCATTATCAGACACAACCATGCCTGGTCGTAGGTTGAGTGGCGAGAGCCACAGTTCAGTCTGGTCCCTTATCCCCTGCCACAGTTCTGCGGCGGTGTGCTGTTTGTCACCTAAGCAGATCAGTTTAAGCATGGCCTGTTGCCGCTTCCCCACTGCAGTGCTACACTGCTTCCAGCTACTGACTGATGTCTGACTGGTGCTTCAAGATGTTAATTCAGAGATGGAAGTGGAGGAGAAGAAGGGGGGGTTGCAGCCATTAACCTAGGTGGTGGAGGAAACCCTGATAGAAGTAGGGCCCGCAATCTTTGGCGTCGGTAGCACCTGTATGATGCCTGGGTACGACTCGCTCCCGGCCTCCACAAGGTTCACCCAGTGTGCCGTCAGGGAAATGTAGCGTCCCTGGCCAAAAGCACTTGTCCATGTGTCAGTCGTTAAGTGGACCTTCCCAATAACTGCGTTGGTCAGGGCACGGGTGATGTTACGGGACACATGCTGGTGTAAGGCTGGGACTGCACACTGTGAAAAATATTGGCGGCTGGGGACAGAGTAATGCATGACGGCCACCGCCATCAGGCTGCGGAAAGCCTCAGTGTCCATAAGCCTAAATGGTAACATTTCCAGGGCCAGAAATTTGGAAAGGTGTGCATTTAGTGCTATGGCCTGTGGGTGGGTGGCTGGGTATTTGCGCTTTCGATCAAAGACCTAGGGTATAGATATCTGTATGCTGCGCTGGGACACAGAAGTGGATGTGCTAGCTGATGGTACTTGCGAAGGTCCAGGTGCATTACGGAAAGCATCCGGGCCTGCGTCTTGGACAGGGGATTGGCCAGCAGGTAACACAGGGGAAGAGGAGGTAGTGGTGTGACCCGCAGACACTGATTGTGGACCCAGGCTTTCGGCCCACCTATTAGAGTGCTTTGATGCCATGTGGCGGATCATGCTAGTGGTGGTGAGGTTGCTATTGTTCACGCCCATGCTCATTTTTGTACGGCACAGGTTGCAAATGACAGATCTTTTATGTCCGCACTTTACTCAAAAAAGCTCCAGACTACACCTACTCCTTGGCAAGGGAGATTGCCGCAAGGGGGTGCTTTGAGAAACAGTTGCGGGCCTGTTTGTTATAGCCCTCCTTCTCCCTTTTGCCACCCCACTGCCTCTTCCAGCCTGTTGCGGTGCTGCGGATACCTCCCCCTATGTACTGCTGTCATTGCTCGGCTTGCCACCTTCCCAGGTTGGCTCATTGACTTCATCGTCCACATCTCCTCTTCCACTTCCTCACTCTGGTTATCCTCCTGACTTGTTGACCTAACAACCTCAGTTATTGACAACTGTGTCTCATCCTCATCATCAACCACTTGAGACACTAATTGCCGTTGACTTATTGGCAACTGTGTCTCATCATCATCATCTAACTCTTGAAATACTAATTGCCGTTCCCCACCGTCATCTTCTTGTGACTGTGGATGCTCAAGAGTTTGGGAATCAGGCCACAATATCTCCTCATCTCCTTCTTCAAGTGGGCTTGTCGAGAGGCCCAAATCAAGGAATTCAATGAAAAGAGCTCCTCTGAATATCCGAGTGTTGGATCACTTGTTTGCCAAGACTCTCCATGGTGGGAGGAAGGAGTATCAGGGTGAGGATTCTGTTGACCACACTCTTGGCTACTGAGACTGGACTTTGTGGAAGACAGGGTGGTGCTTAACCGACTGGAAGCATTATCTGCTGCAATCCAACCGACCACCTGGTCACACTGATCTGACTTCAAGAGTGGTGTCCTGCGCCGCCCTGCAAACTGGGACATGAAGCTACAGTAGGTATCGTTGATGAGTGTGTTTCTTGTGCTCTGGCAGCAGGCACGGTTTCAACACGCCCAGGGCCACAACCTCTGTGTGCACAATCAGCAGCACAGCCACTTCCCCGTCCCTTACTGCTCGCCTTGCGCATATTAAATGGTATATATGCTTGCAAGTATGTCACACGTACAGTAGCGCAGGTTTTGTAAGTGTATGCGCAAATAAAGTACACAGAATGTCACAGATATTTTTAGGATGCGCACACCTTAAACAGGAGATGTAGCACAGATAATGTTGCTGTCACCAGCGAATAATAAAAGATTACACTGAATGAATGTCACTGATATTTAGGATGCACAACCGTTATACAGGAGGTATAGCGTAAGTAATGTCGCTGTCACCAGCGGCTAATACAAAATTACACTGAATGAATGTCACTGATATTTAGGATGTGCAAACGTTATACAGGAGGTATAGCACAAGTAATGTCGCTGTCACCAGCAGCTAATAAAAAATTACACTGAATTAATGTCACTGCTATATAGCACCCGATAACGCGTTCCGGACAGGCAATCACTGTAATGCCAGTAGCCAACATGACTACGGCATTACAGTGACTGCCAGTACCTCTGCGCACGTTTATTGGCTGCATAGCAGCCAACAATCGTGCGGGGAGGAGACTTGAGCATCACGCTCGAGCACACGCGGTGTTCGGCCGAACTCCACAATGTGCCGAGCATCGCGATGCTCGAGTAAAATTAGTGTTCGGCAGAGTATGCTTGCCCAACATTAGTGTCTACCCTAATGAGTTATTGAAAAATGTACCATGATGCGTCGTTAATAAAGACATTTTGCTTAAAGGGAACCTGTCACCTGGATTTTGGGTATAGAGCTGAGGACATGGGTTGCTAGATGGCTGCTAGCACATCCTCTATACCCAGTCCCCATAGCTCTGTGTGCTTTTATTGTGTAATTGTGCACATTTTGGAGGACCAATGTGAACTGTGCTTAGAGGGGATTGTAAAGACAAGGTGGAGGATGAGGAGGCAGAGGATGACATTGGCACAGAAATCCCATCATTACAACACAGAGGCAGCATTGCCATCACTTGGTGTCACGAGGGTGTCGAGGACCACGCCTGACTCCGTTATACCCGGGGTCAGGAAGTCGCAGCGGTTGGCTGCACGCTCTATTTAAGATAGGGCTGTTTTCCTTATGGTAGCTTTCTGGGTTTGCTTAGCAAACCCTTTTGGCTCACTCAGGGATCCGTAGCTCCTTCTCCTCAGCTGTTCCTTGTCCAGCACTCCCAGACCTCCTTATATTTCTCTCTCACACTTCTCTGATTGCCAGAGATAGAGCTTCCTGCCTGGACATCTATTCTGACCTTCTGGAGCTGTGTTGCTGCGTTCGCTGGTAGTTGGTCCAGTACACTACCCTCCAGATCCCTGTTGGACCTTTTTGGTTTATTGTGGTCGCCCACCTGGGTGTATGTGTTTGTATGTTTTGTCTGTCCTCTCCCTGGTGTTTCCCTCTTAGTGATAGTGGTGTGGACTAGCGATCCCACCGGCCTGTTCACTATCCAGGGCTCATATTAGGGAAAGCCAGGGTTTAGGCACGTGATCGCCGCACGGGTGAGGAACCCGTCTAGGGACGTCAGGGCAGTCAGGTGCCAGCCGCAAGGTGAGTTAGGGGTCACCACCTTTCCCTCTCCCTTGGGCAGGGCTTTCCCTGTTTTCCTCCCTGTGCGTGTCGTCGGTCATTACATTATCTCTGGCCCTTATTTTGTGTAGGTAAAAAAAAAAAAAAATTTTACCTACTTAGAATCCAGTATGGATCAAATTGCTGCTCTGTCCAAACTATTTCATGGCCTGTCTTTGGAGGTGGTAGGATTGAAGGCGTCGGTCCTCCAGCAACAGCAGCAATTACAACTGACTGCAAGCCCAGCGGTTGCTACTGGTAACCAGGTTGTTGCGGAACCCAAGGTCCCTCTCCCTGACAGATTTTCTGGGGGAAGGGACAAGTTTTTGACATTCCGTGAGGCCTGTAAGTTATATTTTAAACTGCGCCCTTACTCCTCTGGTAATGAAGATCAGCGGGTGGGGGTTGTTATTTCCCTGCTGCAGGGGGATCCGCAGTCCTGGGCTTTCTCTTTACCTACTGATTCCCAGGCTCTTCGGTCAGTGGATGAGTTTTTCGGGGCCTTGGGTCTCATATATGATGACCCTGACCGAGTCGCCCTGGCTGAATCAAGATTACGGAGACTCTTACAAGGAGAGCGGCCGGTAGAGGAGTATTGCTCTGAATTCCGTAGGTGGGCTACGGATACCCAATGGAACGACCCGGCTCTCAGGAGTCAGTTCTGCTCTGGGTTATCCGAAAGGGTTAAGGATGCGCTTGCATTATATGAGACCCCCTTTTCCCTTGATGCGGTTATGTCCCTTTCTATCCGAATAGATAGACGCCTTAGGGTCAGGTTGAAAAAACCGGAGCAATTGGTAACCCCTCCCAAGCAGCAGTTAGTCTGTACGGACTTAGACGAGCCTATGCAGCTAGGAGGAACTACTCGTCAGGTCCGTCCTCCTGAGGCTCGCCGTAGGCGTGGGGTTTGTTTTTTTTTGTGGGGAGAGGGGTCATTTCATTAATGTCTGTCATTCTTTCCTCAGAAACAAAAGACCGTCGGAAAAACTACTAACCCCAGGCTGTGTGGAGGATGTCAGCCGGGGGGTATACGTTTCCTCCATACGTACATCGCAATTTGTGTTGCCAGCGGTTATTATTTTTGGTGATAAGACGGAGACTATTTCTTTCTTTCTAGACAGTGGAGCAGGGGTAAATTTGATAGATGCCCATTTTGCCCGCACTTTGGGTTTGTCTCTCTGTACTTTACAGAGACCCATTCCCATATTCGCTATTGATTCTGCTCCCCTGTCTCAGAGAAACCTCACGCACATTGTTCATAATTTACACCTTCGGGTAGGGGACCACCATAACGAGATGCTTTCAGGTTATGTTCTGGAGGGGCTTCCCACTCCGGTAGTGCTGGGTCTTCCCTGGTTGGTAGCGCACAATCCAGTGGTGGATTGGCAGGCCAGGGAGATATTGGAGTGGAGTGAGCAGTGCAGAGAAAATTGCTTAAATAGCAATTGCTTAGTCGCCTCCATAACTACCCTACCTACATTTATTTCGGACTTTGAGGAGGTTTTTTCTGAAAAGGGTTGTCAGAAGCTACCACCTCATCGTCCTTATGATTGCCCGGTTAACCTTATTCCCGGCGCAAAATTACCCAAGACCAGGTTATATAATCTTTCGGGTCCAGAGAGACAAGCCATGAAAGATTATATCTCCGAGAGCTTGGCTAAGGGACACATCAGACCCTCTTCTTCACCCGTGGCTGCAGGGTTTTTCTTCGTTAAAAAGAAAGATGGGGGCCTGCGTCCTTGCTTAGATTTTCGCGAATTAAATCAGATAACCATCCGAGACCCATACCCTCTTCCTCTCATTCCTGACCTGTTTAATCAGATTGCGGGTGCTAGGTGGTTCTCCAAACTTGATCTTAGGGGTGCCTACAATCTGATTCGTATTAAGGAGGGGGATGAGTGGAAGACAGCGTTTAACACCCCTGAGGGGCATTATGAAAATCTAGTTATGCCTTTCGGTCTGACCAATGCTCCTGCCGTCTTTCAACATTTCGTTAATGACATTTTTAGTCATCTAATCGGCAGGTTTGTGGTAATATACCTAGATGATATTTTAATTTATTCGTCTGATCTGAAAACACATGAGGTGCATGTCAGACAAGTACTGCAGGTCCTACGGACGAATGAATTATATGCTAAAATTGAAGAATGTGTCTTCGCCGTTCAGGAGATACAATTCCTGGGTTATTTTTTATCTGCGTCAGGTTTCCGTATGGATCCTAGGAAGGTCCAGGCAATTTTAGATTGGGATCTTCCTGAGAACCTCAAAGCACTACAACGGTTCTTGGGCTTCGCGAATTTCTATAGGAAATTCATTAAAAATTATTCACTTATTGTAAAACCGCTTACTGACATGACTAGGAAGGGGACTGATTTTTCTAAATGGTCTGACGCCGCTAAAGTTGCTTTTTCCTCTCTAAAAGAGAGGTTTACCTCAGCACCTGTTCCGGTCCAACCTGATGTCTCTCAGCCTTTTATTGTTGAAATCGATGCGTCAGAGGTGGGAGTGGGGGCGGTGCTGTCTCAGGGTCCGTCTCCTGGCAAATGGCGTCCTTGTGCTTTCTTTTCTAAAAAACTATCTGCAGCAGAAAAGAACTATGATATTGGCAATAGGGAACTATTAGCTATTAAACTTGCGTTTGAGGAGTGGCGTCATTTCTTAGAGGGGGCAGTCCACCCCGTCACTGTGATTACGGACCACAAAAATCTTCTGTACCTCGAATCAGCTAAGCGTCTCACCCCTAGACAGGCTAGGTGGTCGCTATTTTTTACCAGGTTTAACTTTGTGATTACCTATCGTCCTGGGGCAAAGAACACCAAGGCTGATGCACTATCTCGTTGTTTCCCTGGAGGGGGTAATGTGAGTGATCCGGTACCCATTCTTCAAAGAGGAGTGGTTGTTTCTGCGGTACACTCTGTTTTGGAGGGGAAGGTGTTAGAGGCCCAGGGGGACGCCCCGGTCTCTTGCCCCTCAGAGAAATTGTTTGTACCGTTGAACTTACGTTTCGAATTATTAAAGGAACATCATAATTCGGCACTTGCTGGGCACCCGGGTAGTAAAGCAACCTTGGAACTATTGTCTCGTCGTTTTTGGTGGCCAAGGTTGCGTCAGGATGTATGGGATTTTGTGTCTTCTTGTTCTACCTGTGCGCGTGCAAAAGTTTCACATACACGTCCTGCAGGGTCTCTATTACCACTCGTCATTCCCAATAGACCGTGGACACATCTGGGTAAAACAGTTATTTTGGTAGTAGTGGACAGGTTTAGCAAAATGGTACACTTCACTTCACTTCCATAAATAATCGTTGTCAGGAATCCACTGGCAAGTCACCATTTCTTGGTGCATATGGTTTTCATCCCCAATTCTGTACTTTCAAAGAGGGGGGGTCTTCTGGGGTTCCCGAAGAGGAACGGTTTTCGTCATCTCTTTCATCGGTATGGCAGAAGGTGCAAGCTAACTTGAAAAATATGGGAGGTAAATACAAATGCATGGCTGATAAGAGACGGTCGCCAGGTCCGGACCTAGGAGTGAATGACTATGTGTGGTTGTCTACTAGGAATATTAAATTGAAGGTTCCCTCTTGGAAACTGGGTCCTAGGTTTATTGGCCCTTACAAAATTGTAGCCATCATCAACCCCGTGGCTTTTCGCCTGGAGTTACCTCAGACTTTTAAAATTCATAATGTTTTTCATAAGTCGTTACTCAAAAAATATGTTCCACCTCTAGAACCATCACCGCTGCCACCCCCTCCTGTTGTCGTGGATGGTAACCTAGAATTTCAGATATCCAAAATTGTTAATTCTCGTCGGGTCCGCCGCTCTCTTCAATATCTGGTGCATTGGAGAGGTTACGGTCCCGAGGAAAGAATGTGGGTTCCTGCGTCTGAGGTAAACGCCGACAGGTTAGTTCGGGTTTTTCATGCCTCTCATCCTGAGAGACCTGGTCCTGAGTGTCCGGAGGCCCCTCGTAGAGAGGGGGGTACTGTCACGAGGGTGTCGAGGACCACGCCTGACTCCGTTATACCCGGGGTCAGGAAGTCGCAGCGGTTGGCTGCACACTCTATTTAAGATAGGGCTGTTTTCCTTATGGTAGCTTTCTGGGTTTGCTTAGCAAACCCTTTTGGCTCACTCAGGGATCCGTAGCTCCTTCTCCTCAGCTGTTCCTTGTCCAGCACTCCCAGACCTCCTTATATTTCTCTCTCACACTTCTCTGATTGCCAGAGATAGAGCTTCCTGCCTGGACATCTATTCTGACCTTCTGGAGCTGTGTTGCTGCGTTCGCTGGTAGTTGGTCCAGTACGCTACCCTCCAGATCCCTGTTGGACCTTTTTGGTTTATTGTGGTCGCCCACCTGGGTGTATGTGTTTGTATGTTTTGTCTGTCCTCTCCCTGGTGTTTCCCTCTTAGTGATAGTGGTGTGGACTAGCGATCCCACCGGCCTGTTCACTATCCAGGGCTCATATTAGGGAAAGCCAGGGTTTAGGCACGTGATCGCCGCACGGGTGAGGAACCCGTCTAGGGACGTCAGGGCAGTCAGGTGCCAGCCGCAAGGTGAGTTAGGGGTCACCACCTTTTCCTCTCCCTTGGGCAGGGCTTTCCCTGTTTTCCTCCCTGTGCGTGTCGTCGGTCATTACACTTGGCCAAGTTGCTGGTGTGCCTGGTCCAGAACTACATTTACCCAATGGGCTATGAACAACATATATTGTCTTTGACCTTAGTTACAACTCCATATGTCAGCACTGGCGTGAACTCCACCAGACATGAGAGGCCCAAGGACTGGCCAAACTTCTGCTCAAAATACACATACTTGTGCAGGGTTGGTACAGCTCTTTTGGAAAAGTAATGTCCGCTTGGGACTCTCCACCTTGGGTGGGCACAAGCCATCAGTTCTCTGAAATGTGCAGAGTCGACTACATGGAAAAGGAGGGACTGAAGTACTAACAACTTGAATCAGTGCATGCATACTGTTGTCTTTTTGCAATCGCCTCTATGATCAATTTCTGTAGAAACAAGTGATGAGGAGGAGCATCAGATGGGACAATAGATGACATTGAAGTCGATGAGAAGGAACGTCATCTTCCTTCTACTGCTGGAGAGGGGGTACACGCTGGTGGGAGATACAGCGGTGGCTGCATCAGGCTGTAACACTAAACAAGTGGCACGGTTTTCCCATACCACTGACGCTCCATGTGTTGGCCGTCTTGCCAACATTAGCACCCTGGCTGCGCCTCTCCTTCTGCATTCCACCACGCTAACGTCCCCCAGCGAGTTTGTGAAAAATTCCCACTCTGACATTTTCCCTCCACCACTGCGTGATGCCTGCCTGCTGCTGCTTTCATGAACCCATGCACTGCTAGTGTGTTCCTCACAGGTAGTCTCCTGAGTAGCAGACAGTGTACTTCTCCTGCATTTGGCTGCAGAGTTGACCTTTTTAGAATCTGGGAGAACTGTGGCCCACTACTACTATTGGATGGATAGTTGACGTTGCTAATACTGCAACTACCTACATACCGAGGCCTAGGTCTTTCATTTTGCACTCTTCCATTTATTTTAGTATGAGTCCTATACATTAAAAGCTACAAGTTCCCTATTAATGAAAAATCATAGGTTTGGTACAAGCAGATTATTAAATGGTAGTAGTAAAATTGCAAGTGGGTTTTCTGTCATTGAAACAGAGGCACAATTAAATGTCCCTCCCCTTCTACAAACACACTGTTAATGTATTTGCGCTATGCTATCTCCATACTATTTCCATACTAAAATGTCCATGAAACACATGGTCTGCTGCAATAATGATTTTGCGAACAAAGAAATAACAATGCAGTATTTGCAGTTAAATGTCTTTCAAATATGCATTCATTAACATGGGTAAAACATGGCATTAATGCCATAAAATGCTTTAGCTATAATAGAATGCATTTAATAGCATGGATATAATGCACGTGCACTGAACAATGTACAATTACTAGCTTTTGCAGTAGAATGCTATTGGGGTGTTGTCCTGGCAACATCGAAAATTAAGGTTCTGAAAAAAAAAAGGTTGTTCATATACAGAAAAAAATGATTTTTTTTCTTTTGCAGGCCAGGGGGTGTTGTAATGCAGAGCCGAGCTGTTGCAACAGCACGCTGCTGTATTATTCCAGTGTGACCAGCCCTTTACTCCCTCAAAGCTTTCCCTAAAATCTACATAAATTATCTCTCTCCCCCTATAGTATTTATATCACAGTACATTAGTGGCTTGTGTTTCTAATCATTTTTATCAGACACACACTCCTTCTAGGTCACAGAATGATTCTTCTATCTCAGCAGAAGAATCTGCCTGCTGCCCCCTGATTGGCTGATTAGACTGTCTTTCCACCTCTAAGTCAATCAGGGCAAGCCCCCCCCCCCCCCCCCCCCTCCACTTCCTTCCAGTGTCATGGGATCCTCAGTCTTCTTCCTCCCTTGTGGTTCTAACTGCCCATATTAACAGTACAATGGCAAAGTTTTATGCAATTCGTCTGAAGAGAATCCCAAAAGCTTCGGATTAGTTTGGCGGATGACTTTCTGTGAAATTCGTAACAAATGTGATTTGTTTATTATTGATTCAATCATCTCTACATTAGTTGACAGATGGTAGACTTTAGCCCATATTCTGGAAAATTTATGAGAAGCATAAGTTATATTATAAGTGTGTTTTAGCCTAGTAGCAATATTAATGAATATGGTGTTTGAAGGTTCTGAGTGAAACAGGTGTTTGAAACAGGGTTCCATTACCTCCTTCTTGCAGTGGTGGCAGCTCTTTTTCTATAAGTTTGAAGTCCTCAGGTTTTGGTGCACCAACAAAGTGCTTCACCATTGTCCATGACTTAGACACAACCATTTTCGATAACCTGTAAAACAGGGGGGGAAAAAACATTCAATGGAAATGTTTGTGGGTTTGAAGGTTATGAGAAGTGAAACAGGATCACATCTTCATGTACTATATGCTAAGATCGCCAAATTCCTTCTCAACCACACTGTAAAGAGCATAGCCATTACCAAGAACATCTCTGAGTGGAGCTTTCGCAATGGACACAAAGGAGTTAAAATAGATCAGGTTATTTAAGTTGTAATGCCATCCAAATGAGTTCTAGATGATGTATTTTCCAGCATTTTTATATGAAAAAGGAAGTACTAAATGGGTTGCCCATGTTATAAAAAAAATTGTGCACTGACTTGCCACAAAATAGAAGAACATACTGTATATACTCACCTATTTCACATGCCCCAGCACCACATTCTGATCCTTGTTGTCATACAGCCATGGCATCATCTTCTTAGCTGCAGCGATAACACGCCCCAGCGCAGAGGATAAAATAAGTGAGTATAGTACCCCAGACCTCAGGGTACTACAATACTGTATATAGTTGTGTTGTTATATTAAAGTTTTGTTGTTATACAATAGTATTGTATTATAGTTGTGTCGTTATATTGTTATGCATTTTTGTTATATATATGGTCATTACTGCAAGTAAGTATATGGCTGGCAATGGTTGGCAAGGAACAGGTATAACCAGCCTCTTCCTACCCTCTTGGTAGGAGTGGGCTGGTCCTGCTTCCTGCCAAAAGAGGGAATTCCTGTGTAACCACAGAAGAGAGAGGAAGCACACTACTGAGCTCCTGCTCCTAAGAAGGATTCTCCATAGAGATAAGGCCTCTTTCACACTTGCGTTGTCCGGATCCGTCGTGTACTCCATTTGCCGGAGGTGCCCGCGGACTCCGCACGGCCAGGCGGATCCGTCTTCAAAATGCGTTCAGTGTTACTATGGCACCCAGGACGCTATTAAAGTCCTGGCTGCCATAGTAGTAGTGGGGAGCGGGGGAGCAATATACTTACTATTCGTGTGGCTCCCGGGGCGCTCCAGAATGACGTCAGAGCGCCCCATGCGCATGGATGATGTGATCCATGCGATCACGTCATCCATGCGCGTGGGGCGCCCTGACGTCACTCTGAAGCGCCCCGGGAGCCACACGGACGGTAAGTATACTGCTCCCCCGCTCCCCACTACACTTTACCATGGCAAACAGGACTTTAGCGTCCCGGCAGCCATGGTAATCATTCAGAAAAAGCTAAACGTCGGATCCGGTAATGCGCCGAAACGACGTTTAGCTTAAGGCCGGATCCGGATTAATGCCTTTCAATGGGCATTAATTCCGGATCCGGCCTTGCGGCAAGTGTTCAGGATTTTTTGCCGGAGCAAAAAGCGCAGCATGCTGCGGTATTTTCTCCGGCCAAAAAACGTTCCGCTCCGGAACTGAAGGAATCCTGATGCATCCTGAACGGATTTCTCTCCATTCAGAATGCATGGGGATAATCCTGATCAGGATTCTTCCGGCATAGAGCCCCGACGACGGAACTCTATGCCGGAACACAACAACGCAAGTGTGAAAGAGCCCTAAGCAATACAAGTCTTCAAGTAAAACCTTGAGAAGTCAGACATCTAATACCTCCATCAAAGACTCTTCTGTGCGGTGAGGGACTATGGCTAAGACACCCATCACCCTGAATAATAATAGGCCAGTACAATACTAGTGCTAAATTGCAGCCATCCAACCTGCCTCTGTATTCCTTTTTAGCTCTTGCAATTGAATGTACCTGAAGATCTATGTTGCACTTAGTATAAAAGACTTTACGTCTACTTCTGGCCTCATTTTTCAAAACGACATTTCCACTGCACCGATCCCCAGTGTGCTGGAAGCTATAACTTGGTGACAACAGTGGCGTAAATGCTTCATAAATGCCTTTCACTCTGTCAGTTTGACTGTGGGGTTACCTGCAGCCTTATGACAAACAAAGACTTAAAGGGAACCTGTCACCGGGATTTTGTGTATAGAGCTGAGGACATGGGTTGCTAGATGGCCGCTAGCACATCCGCAATACCCAGTCCCCATAGCTCTGTGTGCTTTTATTGTTTAAAAACCCAATTTAATACATATGCAAATTAACCTGAGATCAGTCCTGTCTCTGAGATGAGTCAGGGACAGGACTCATCTCAGGTTAATTTGCATATGTATCAAATCGGGTTTTTACACAATAAAAGCACACAGAGCTATGGGGACTGGGTATTGCGGATGTGCTAGCGGCCATCTAGCAACCCATGTCCTCAGCTCTATACACAAAATCCCGGTGACAGGTTCCCTTTAAGCTTAAAGAAAATCATTTGTAGAGGAAAAGTCAACAGTGCAGACGAGAAATGTCAAATTATAATTCTATAATGATACATATATGATACCTCTAGGTCAATGTAATCTAAATTGGACATACAATGATAAAGTGTATCTACTGCAATTCCAAGTGAAAGGTAAACACAAGCCACGTTTCTCAGCAGATACATGTCAAAAAATGGGTCAGCTTACTCTGAATGTAGAACATGTATTAATTAATACACTGCTCAAAAAAATAAAGGGAACACAAAAATAACACATCCTAGATCTGAATTAATTAAATATTCTTCTGAAATACTTTGTTCTTTACATAGTTGAATGTGCTGTCAACAAAATCACACAAAAATTAAAAATGGAAATCAAATTTTTCAACCCATGGAGGTCTGGATTTGGAGTCACACTCAAAATTAAAGTGGAAAAACACACTACAGGCTGATCCAACTTTGATGTAATGTCCTTAAAACAAGTCAAAATGAGGCTCAGTAGTGTGTGTGGCCTCCACTTGCCTGTATGACCTCCCTACAACGCCTGTGCATGCTCCTGATGAGGTGGCGGACAGTCTCCTGAGGGATCTCCTCCCAGACCTGGACTAAAGCATCTGCCAACTCCTGGCCAGTCTGTGGTGCAACGTGACGTTGGTGGATAGAGCGAGACATGATGTCCCAGATGTGCTCAATTGGATTCAGGTCTGGGGAACAGGCGGGCCAGTCCATAGCATCAATGCCTTCGTCTTGCAGGAACTGCTGACACACTTCAGCCACATGAGGTCTAGCATTGTCTTGCATTAGGAGGAACCCAGGGCCAACCGCACCAGCATATGGTCTCACAAGGGGTCTGAGGATCTCATCTCGGTACCTAATGGCAGTCAGGCTACCTCTGGCGAGCACATGGAGGGCTGTGCGGCCCTCCAAAGAAATGCCACCCCACACCATTACTGACCCAATGCCAAACCGGTCATGCTGGAGGATGTTGCAGGCAGCAGAACGTTCTCCACGCTGTCTCCAGACTCTGTCACGTTTGTCACATGTGCTCAGTGTGAACCTGCTTTCATCTGTGAAGAGCACAGGGCCCAGTGGCGAATTTGCCAATCTTGGTGTTCTCTGGCAAATGCCAAACGTCCTGCACGGTGTTGGGCTGTAAGCACAACCCCCACCTGTGGACGTCAGGCCCTCATATCACCCTCATGGAGTCTGTTTCTGACCGTTTGAGCAGACACATGCACATTTGTGGCCTGCTGGAGGTCATTTTGCAGGGCTCTGGCAGTGCTCCTCCTGTTCCTCCTTGCACAAAGGCAGAGGTAGCGGTCCTGCTGCTGGGTTGTTGCCCTCCTACGGCTTCCTCCACGTCTCCTGATGTACTGGCCTGTCTCCTGGTAGCGCCTCCATGCTCTGGACACTACGCTGACAGACACAGCAAACCTTCTTGCCACAGCTCGCATTGATGTGCCATCCTGGATAAGCTGCACTACCTGAGCCACTTGTGTGGGTTGTAGACTCCGTCTCATGCTACCACTAGAGTAAAAGCACAGCCAGCATTCAAAAGTGACCAAAACATCAGCCAGGAAGCATAGGAACTGAGAAGTGGTCTGTGATCACCACCTGCAGAACCACTTCTTTATTGGGGGTGTCTTGCTAATTGCCTATAATTTCCACCTGTTGTCTATCCCATTTTCACAACAGCATGTGAAATTGATTGTCACTCAGTGTTGCTTCCTAAGTGGACAGTTTGATTTCACAGAAGTGTGATTGACTTGGAGTTACATTGTGTTGTTTAAGTGTTCCCTTTATTTTTTTGAGCAGTGTACATGATCAGCAAAAAACTATAATCCCACACTTATGACACAATCAAAAGTAAACATAGAGACACTTACAAAGACTGGTATGTCTACCTGAGAGTGCCACCTAGAAACAGATAAAGCAATTCTTCATGTACAACACAACCATCTAGAGTGCAAGCTCCACTCAAAGCAGAGTTAAGCCTCATTTACACGTCCGTGTTTATGCTCACATCACACCGTGTTTATGCTCACATGGTCAGTGATGCATCCGTGAAGCTGTCCGTGAAGGATCCATGTTGGGTCCGTGTGTCCAATTTTTGTTGTCCGTGTTGCATCCGTGTTTCACTGACACCGAATAATTTTCAAAGCATCTCTTCTTAATGATCCGTGAAATATGGATGCAACACGGATGGCATCCGCGCTGCATCCGTGGTTTTCACAGACTCATAGATTATAATGGACGTGATGGATCCGTGAACACTGACAAAATAGAGCATGCATCCGTGCTAAAAACACTGACCCACGGACCGGGCTAAAACACTGATGTCTGAATACACACATTAAATGAATGGGAACGTGTGCTGTCCATGGAGAACACGTACATTACACGTCTGTGAAACACTGACGTGTGAATGAGGCTTTAAAGGTGAAAATAGAAAGATTAGATAAGCTGGGAGTAAAGAAAGGTCATAGAACCTTCAGCATGGATAAGTAGCATGGTTGCTGTTAAGAAACCAGACAAGCTAGGAATATGCATCAAACCCACACTTAAGGTGTAACCGAGTTTAAAAAATATAATAAAATAAAAAATAAAAAGTCTCATTCATCAAAACAATCATAACTATGAAGCAATAAGTCTTGGTTGGGCTTCCCTATTATCTTTCTCAGCCACGTTATTCCCTGCTTCTGACTATCTTATCATGGATGTCATCACGGACATGTGAATAAGGCCCAAGGCTGCTGTTTTGCTGTCCGCAGAATGCGGAAACGGCCATGTGCGTTCCGCCAGCCCTATGATAGAAATGCCTATTCTTGTCTACGCCAAAAGATGCAGTAAAAACATTCAGAAATGACCTCCATTGTTCCTAAACATCCAGTGTCAATGAAGAACTAAGGCTACCTGCACACTTTGCGGATTATGCTCAGTTTTTCCTCCTGGATTTTCGTGCAGAAAACAAAATTGAATGTGATTTAACATCTGATGTACACTTTGCTTTTCTTTCCGTACAGAAATTGACCTGCCATGCGGATTTAGCTTTTCTTTCCGTACAGAAATTGACCTGCCGTGCGGATTTAGCTTTTCTTTCCGTACAGAAATTGACCTGCCGTGCGGATTTAGCTTTTCTTTCCGTACAGAAATTGACCTGCCATGCGGATTTAGCTTTTCTTTCCGTACAGAAATTGACCTGCCATGCGGATTTAGCTTTTCTTTCCGTACAGAAATTGACCTGCCGTGCGGATTTAGCTTTTCTTTCCGTACAGAAATTGACCTGCCGTGCGGATTTAGCTTTTCTTTCCGTACAGAAATTGACCTGCCGTGCGGATTTAGAAATCCTCAGAATGTCAGTTGTTTGTGCGTTTTTTTGTGTGGATTTCAACCTTTGCAATGCAAAATATGAGATCTGCATAAAATCTGCAACAAAAACCAAAGTAACACAAGCAGATTTTGGTGTTGAAACGTGCAGAAATACACACAAAAATCCATGCAGAATTTCTGTTTTGAAATCTGCACTTGTGAGCAGGTGCCCTAAGACCCCTTTCACACGGGCGAGTATTCCGAGCGGATGCGATGCGTGAGGTGAACGCATTGCACCCGCACTGAATACCGACCCATTCATTTCTATGGGGCTGTTCACATGAGCGGTGATTTTCACGCATCACTTGTGCGTTGCGTGAAAATCGCAGCATGCTCTATATTCTGCGTTTTTCACGCAACGCAGGCCCCATAGAAGTGAATGGGGCTGCGTAAAAATCGCAAGCATCCGCAAGCAAGTGCGGATGCGTGTGCGATTTTCACGCACGGTTGCTAGGAGACGATCGGGATGGAGACCCGATCATTATTATTTTCCCTTATAACATGGTAATAAGGGGAAATAATAGCTTTCTGAATACAGAGTGCATAGTAAAACAGCGCTGGAGGGGTTAAAAAAATAAATAAAAAATTTAACTCACCTTAGTCCACTTGATCGCGTAGCCCGACATCTCCTTCTGTCTCCTTTGCTGAACAGGACCTGTGGTGAGCATTAATTACAGGTAAAGGACCTTTGGTGACGTCACTCCGGTCATCACATGATCTTTTACCATAGTGATGGATCATGTGATGACCGGAATGACGTCACCAAAGGTCCTGTTGCTGCACAGAGATCAGATGAAGACAGAAGGAGATGCCGGGCCGCGATCAAGTAGACCAAGGTGAGTTAAATTATTATAATTTTTTTTTTAACCCCTCCAGCGATGTTTTACTATGCATTCTGTATTCAGAATGCTATTATTTTCCCTTATAACCATTGTATTATTTTCCCTTATAACCATGTTATAAGGGAAAATAATACAATCTACAGAACACCGATCCCAAGCCTGAACTTCTGGAAGAAGTTCGGGTATGGGTACCAAACACGCGTGATTTTTCTCACGCGAGTGCAAAACGCATTACAATGTTTTGCACTCGTGCGGAAAAATCGCAGGTGTTCCCGTAACGCACCCGCACATTTTCCCGCAACGCCCGTCTGAAAGAGGCCTTAGGCTACTTGCACAAGAAATTTGTGTGGAATTTCTGCAAGACAGCCCACATCAGTGTGCAGGTAGCCTTAGGCCTCTTTCAGACGGGCGTTGCGGGAAAATGTGCGGGTGCGTTACGGAAACACCCGCGATTTTTCCGCACGAGTGCAAAACATTGTAATGCGTTTTGCACTCGCGTGAGAAAAATCGCGCGTGTTTTTTACCCAAACCCGAACTTCTTCACAGAAGTTCAGGCTTGGGATCGGTGTTCTGTAGATTGTATTATTTTCCCTTATAACATGGTTATAAGGGAAAATAATGCATTCTGTATTCAGAATGCTATTATTTTCCCTTATAACCATGTTATAAGGGAAAATAATAATGATCGGGTCTCCATCCCGATCGTCTCATAGCAACCGTGCGTGAAAATCGCACCGCATCCGTACTTGCTTGCGGATGCTTGCGATTTTCACGCAACACCATTCATTTCTATGGGGCCTGCGTTACGTGAAAAACGCACAAAGAGGAGCATGCTGCGATTTTCACGCAACGCACAAGTGATGCGTGAAAATCACCGCTCATGTGAACAGCCCCATAGAAATGAATGGGTCGGTATTCAGTGCGGGTGCAATGCGTTCACTTCCCGCATCGCATCCGCGCAGAATACTCGCCCATGTGAAAGGGGCCTAAGGCCTCCGTTTGCACTTTACTGCATCACGGATTTGTGTTGTCCATGTTCTCCACAATGTACCCATTGATTTTTAATGCGTTTGTTTACACATCAGTGGTTCCATCACGTGAGCATGCGCCACTTTGGTCCCTGACGTGAATCCAACACTCCCATTGAAGCCTATAGGTCCAATCTTCTGTAGGACCCTCTGCATTAGTGGAAAATCGCGGATCTGCAAAACACGGATACCGGCCGTGTGCCTGCCGCATTTTGCGGAATGGAACGTCTGGCCCTCAATAGACCAGTCCTATCCTTGTGTGTGATATGGACAAAAATAGGACATGTTAAAATTTTTTTGCGGGGCTGCAGAACTGAAGTACGGATGCGGATATCACATGGAGTGCTGTCCGCATCTTTTGCTGCCCCGTTGAAGTTAATGGCCCCAAGCAACGTTCGTGTGCATGAGGCCTAATAGTCATCTTCTATCCTGTTGATAGGGGATAATGTCTAAAAACGGCAATACCCCTTTAAAGGGGTTGACTGGGCCTGTATGAAAAACATGTATTTTAGCTAACCTGTGAGGGGAAGACACATGGATCATTACTTACCCTTCTGTTGGTCCACCGATTCTGCAATCCCAACCCAACAAGATCATGTGACTACGCGACTGTCTGTGGGCTCCTCCTCTGATGTCACAACCAGATGACCCCTCTTTCTCTCTGTTCAGCTACATCTACATTATGCAGCTGAATAGGCACACATTCGGTTGCAATGTCAAAGGAAGAGCCCTCAGCCAGTTACATGATCCCAGCCATGATTAAAGAATCAGCAGAGTGACTGAAGGGCAAGTACTGCTCAATTGGGGTCAATTACAAACGATGCTACTCCATTGTGTGGCAGAAAAAATACATAAAAAATTGCACTGTCTTTGACACTTGGGAGTGTCAGAGACTGGATATAGGCCCCGATAGATTTACCAACATACAGGAGTAAATATTGGTGAAAAAATACTCTGTGGGTCAATGGAGAAACTAGAAATGACTGGGCCCTGCAGCAAATTTTTGAACGGCCCCCTCAACCCCTCCCCCTCTAAGCAACTTCTTTGCAACCCCCCTCCTCCAGTGCAACCTCCACTCCTGTGGCTAGTCAATATCAATCTTTCAGACGAGGCCCGGCAGCTACTCGATCTGTTTCCAACAGTGTCACTGCATAATAATGTTAAGGGGGCCCTGACAATAAAATCTTTTAGTCCTCCTCCTGGATGGGCCACTTCCCCTGCTTCCCATATAGCTACACCCCTGCTGTGGGTAATATGGTAGCTCAGTGGTTAGCATTGGTGCCTTGCAGCACTGGGTGTGGCAGGCGCAGCACCATGAAGTGCCTTTTGCGCTGTGGCATTAGAAGAATTATGATATCTATGACTTTTTTGTCTAACCAGACTGTCTATTAATGTGTATTTGCTCTAGCACCGTTCTATGGAAACAGTAGGTTTAAAGAGCACACCAAATGCTTGAAATAACTTCAACTTTTCTTCATATATAACACTGCCGCCTCTGCAGTAGATAGTCCATAACACGTGTTGAAAAGATATCACAAAATGGCGGTATGCATAAGATGGTGGTTCAACAGTTCAATCTTGTCATTCAACATAAAATGTTGGATATATTTCTCTCTTAAGTATCTATACTCTCACCTTAAGTTATTTAAGCACTTTATGATCTCTCTGAGAGGTATATCTGAGGTCTTACTAATAGATGTACTTGCTGAATTTGGTCGCAATTTGCAGTATGCAGTTAGCAGTAACTATTTGCAGATTGGTTGAGTATGATCTGGTATGGTTGTATTCAATTTGGATTGCAAAATGGAATTTGAATATGGATTGTGAACTTTGTAGTTTGCAATTGGTGGAACTATTTTGGCCTCTGCTTCCATAAAACACAGCTCTTAGTGGAGCGAATGTCTTTTCAACTTCTCTCCTTTGGTGTAATGATTCTAGCATCTCCTGCTAGGGTAATTTCCCACGCAGGCTGTGTGTAAGGCTGGCTGTGATTGGTCAAAACTCTTGCTGTGTGTGAGGCTGGCTGTGATTGGTCAAGACTCCTGCCCAGCAACAACAGTTTAACTCTATGCTTTCTGTTGTTTCTGCTGTGTCACTGAGCTTGCCTTACATTATATAATGAATCTTAAAGGCATGTTATCTTTTCTGCTTCTGTCAACACAATATATAACAGTTTTATGACATCCAAACATGAAGTCACTGTAAATAACTCTGCTTTTGTCTTTAACACACAAACATAAGAACTGTATTAAGGTTATTGGCAGGTTTAGCTGTATAAACATATAAGCTATATTAGCAACCTAGGACAGGTCTTAGCTGGTCAGCTACACTGGGGTCCTAGGTTTGAATCTAACCAAGGACAACATCTGCATAGAGGTTGTATGTTCTCCACGTGTTTGTGTGGGTTTCCTCCTGGTACTCCGGTTTCCTCCTACACTCCACTCCATATTGATAGGAAACTTAGATTGTGAGCTCCATTGGGGACAGTGTAATGCTAATGTCTGTAAAGCTCTGCCAAATATAATAGCGCTATATAAGTGCATAAAATAAATAAATAATTCCAGTCAGGAACTGTAGTAGTTTTACCTCCTTGCGCATGGACTGCTGGAAATGCATCGAATTTATGATGGTGTGCATGCCTTGTCATAAATTAGACGCATGCTCCAGCAGCGCAAAAGGGGCACAAAGACTGGTATAAAAAGCCTGTATATGTAAATGTGTCCTGTGAGGACTTGAGAAATGACTTGGATATTAAGTAAGCCAGCACCTCATCTGCAGACAGCTGTTTCGGGGTGATTGTCCCTCATCAGTGCAGAGCAGAGAGTACTGGCTAAACTGGGTGAGAGGCCTGTGTCCAGGTAAGGGGAGAACTAACTCTCCTTAGGGAGAGAGCTCCTTAATCAGTGTGAGGGCCCCCTTACCTGGACACAGGCCTCTCACCCAGTTAGGCCAGTACTCTGATGAGGGGCAATCACCCCGAAACAGCTGTCTGCAGATGAGCTGCTGGCTTATTTAATATCCAAGTCATGTCTCAAGGCTTATTTTAAGAGATGAACATTGACCTATAGGATAGCTGCCTTACATCTGGTAGCATTAGAGGCAGAGCTTGTTAAGAGCTCATTTATATCCCTTCCCTTCCAGAGGTAATGAATGCACAATTCAAAATGGAAAGCAAATTCTAGCAAGAGGAAGGTTAATGAAACATCTGTACAAACTCGTCACTGAAAGTGAGAAAGCTAAAGCCGCAACTCATAACCTATATGACAAGTGCATCCACCTGTGGCATAGAAGATTGGGGCATCGAAACGCAGAAGCTATAAAGTACTTTGCAAAGAGAGGTCTATCAGAAGCAGTGGCGTGGCTAGGGTGTTTGGCACCTGGGGTGGGTCCTTTCTCTGGCACCCTTCTCCCATACTTTAAAAAGATTGTACCCCCTCACAGTTGTATTGCCCTCATTGTGCAACCTTCACAGTAGTTTTGTACAGATGTGTGCCCCTTCACAGTAGTGCTCCAGAAATATTAGAACAGTTTCATATGCAAGATGCAAAGGAAGTGAGAACACCAATGGAACCAGATTATCCGAAAAACAATGGAACAGAAAACTTGTTACCTAACAATGATTATTACCGCAGGGCAATCGTAAAATTGCTATACATCGCCACCGTGACAAGACCAGACATTGCCGTAGCAGTGGGAATAAATACTTTGCAGGAAAGTCGCAACACCATGTCAACGTGACTGGAACGCAGTAAAGAGGGTAATGCAGTACCTAAAGGGAACAAATCAGATGAAGCTGCGACTTCCAGCATCGTCAAACCCAAAACTGATTGGATATGTGGACGCCGATTGGGCTGGAGACACTACTGACCGCAAATCTACAAGTGGTTACATCTTCCAGTATGGACAAGGAACAATAAGCTGGTCTAGTCGGAAACAAGTGATTGTTGCACTCTCTTCAACTGAAGCGGAATACATAGCAGCAGCACATACATGTCAAGAAGCCATTTGGCTAGACATGGGACTGAATATGTCACAACCCACACCCATCTTTGAAGACAATCAGGGATGCATAAAGCTTTCACAATCTGAGAAGATTAACCCAAGAACCAAGCACATTGATGTAAAATATCATCTGCTCAGGGACATGCAAGAACAAGGAGTTATCGACATCCAGTACTGTCCATCAGGGGAGATGGCTGCAGACGCACTCACCAAACTTTTGCCAAGGGAAAGTCATTTTTTTCTACAAAAGAGACTGAATGTTGTATAATTATGCACATGCCATTGAGAAGGGGTGTAGGGGATGCAACAGCATGTACCATATACAGTATTGTGTATTAATATCACTTGACCAGTAGATGGCACTGTATGTTAAGGTTACCCGTTGTGTACCGTATATCTGTAAAACTTGTTGGTTTTCTCTCTCTCTCTCTCTTTATACCAAGTTTTCTGAAATGTCTTGTATGTTTAGAACTTAATCCACACAAATAAACCAAGTTCTGCCTCATCACAAGCTACTAGTGTCTTCTCTAACCCACAACCAACACCCTGCTCCTCTTCTCTCACTGCTAGCATAGTGATCTCATATGAAGCAAGTGTTGTGGCCTAGACACCATTCATTTATTCATCCCAACTTCTAAATTCAGAGAAATATCTCGCTCTATCTCCCTTTAAACAGAGGAGGAGGAAATTGTGGGGGCATTACATACCCGTCCCTATGTATCTCTGGGGTTATATATGAGGGACTATTTTCTATGCAGGGGAGGACGGGGTTAACAGGAGCTAACTGCAATGAATCCTGGGAGCTGCAGGAAAGGGGAGTCCTCCAAATATGTGTGTAAAAAAACAGTTGTAAATGTGTGTCAGACTCGTAACCCCTTTAACTCTGCATTGGGCCATGACACACACACAAGCATTATGGACGTAATATATGTCTGGAATGCAATTGTGTGAATAGCCTTCAGGATAAGTTTACACACGGCAGCTTTGTGAATATCTTACATCCATATGAACGGGGTTGTTTGCAGCATGCATATGGATTTCTGCAAGGTCCACCTCAAATAAACAGAACAACATCAGAAAGTTCAGGTACAAATTTGTCATATGTGAAAATGTCCTAAAGGCGAAATCTCTGAAACGTCACCACCTAAATTCATACTGAAATGTTACCTTTACAAGTGAAGATGCACATGTCCTGTACATATTAAACAGACCCCATGGTTGCTATTGATTACAGCACCTCCTATAATATGAAGGTGCAGTGTGTAGCCCACAGTTGAATGGAGAAGGTGCTGGTCTCTGTCTAGCATTCTCATCAGTGGTCTCCAAGTATCTGTAGATTTACCTGCAGGATGTGAAGGCCACGTGCTCAAATCCTTCTGTAAGCCTTGTGCTGCTGAAGTGTCACCACAGACTGTTCAATGTCCAAGAAGAAAGCGCTTTTTACAACTTCCCTTCCTGGTGTGCTGCCCCTCCTCTAATACATAATCAGTTTCCCAAAGCTGAACTCAGTGGCCGCACTTTGCCCTCTCCCATACTGAAGGCAGGAGAGAAAAAAAAAAAGTTAGAGTGTTAGTCAGAAGACCCTTTTGGAATAAAAACCTAAAAGAATCTCGGAATAACAAGCAGGGCGCCAAAGGAGGGAAGGGACTAGTATGGGAGTGTGAAGAGTGGAAGGCTGCCAGCGGTGGCTCGATGAGTAGATCAAACTACTCCATAAATGTGTATAAAGAAAGGAAAGGAAAAAACAGCCACCAGGAAGGCGCCAAGAACTCTGGTTGTCAATAGATAAAGGCTGATAACTAAAATCAAATAATTGTAATAAAAGCTATTTCAAAATATAAGAAAAAAGAGTTGACTCACTTCACTGAGGAAGAGGTCAAAGGGATAAGTAGTGTATCAGGAATAAACACGGCAGTACCCAGGGCTTACTTCTGGTGCTTTCCTTTTATTATCATCACAGGTGGGCTCAACGCATTTTGGGGGTTCTTATATACCCCCTTCTTCAGGAGCAGTCAGAATAAAAGTATATACAGCAACAAAAGCATTATACCAGCGCCTGGGGTATCCCTTTCCCCTTGTAGCAGCAAAGGTCATGAGAACCATTAGCAGAGGCTCCCAAATAACCTGAAAAGGGGGAAAAGGAAAACAAAGGTAGGTGGCACTTTTGAGCGCAGCTTGGCAATATTTGTAGTTGGGGGGAGTCCTTACTAAGTGCTACTATCCAGGTGAGGACAAAAATGGCAACCTGAAATATAAAAACACATAAAACATGCCAACAGGCCCTCATCATTCAAGCACAGTCCACACTATTGCTCCCAAGGTCATTTTTTTTTTTTAGGATGGTGGAGATGGTTATCGAGGTAGTCCAGCTCCTACAGACGGTTCCGGGCTACATCGGGACCATGACCAGGTTCATACAGAGACGGGTCCTGATCTATGGGAAGTTCTCCAGGTGGTTCTGCTGGATTTGGCACGACCTGATCAGAACTTTGGCTCAGCTCCGCAAGGATCTCCTCCGGGATTGGGGGGAGTCTTAGGCCAATTAGCGCACTGGTGCGACACGTACTACTTCCAGGCATCCCAGACGAGATTATCATCTTCTTCATGCCTCCAGGGGACCAGTGACAAACTTCTAGGCCACACTTGGGCACTACGGACTGGGTCCTCTTGTAACATCCCAGAGTATGTCACTAAAACTCTGTCACCCTGCTATATGATGTTAAAGTGTGAATGTGTTAACATCTTGTGTATTCTGACATTACATTTGTATTGCATGTATTTCTATGACTGTTTAATATGTGTATGCTGTAATTCTTGATGTACACCAGCAGGTGGCAGCAATATGTAGGCAGTCTACAGTTAGTTAGTTAGTTAGTTAGTTAGTTAGTTAATAGACCTAGGCTGGAACAGACCATTCCAGGCTAACTTCCCCCTATCTGAGGAGGAGTGGAATGTTCCCACATCCTACTTCAGAGGGAGGACAGAAAGTTCTAGCAGTGTACCAGCCACCCCCTGTTGGGGTAGGCTGTGTGAATAGGAGCTCCCAGAAATAGGGACCCCAACCAGGGATCCAAGCCTCCCTGAGGCCCAAGATCAACCTTCCCAGCCTGAGTCCCTTACCTCAGCTGGTAGACCAAGGAAAGCAGTCAACTTCAGAACTATCAGATCTCCAGGAAGAAACCACCATACCCTGCGAGTAGTCCTATAAGTACAGATTCCAGAACAAGGAGAAGATAAGTACCTCCACAGCTAGTCAGGCCCATACCAAGCAGACCTCAGACAGAGCAGAAGACAGATACCTGCCAGATTCTTAAAGGCTTATGTACTAGATGCAGAATATATATATATAATTCCTGCCACATATTGCCACCACCTGCTGGGATCCTAGACTATTGCTGTAAATTGTATGGATCTAAAGCTGCATATAACAACATCAAGTAAAGACAACTTGGACCCTACTTTCTGTGTGGAATTCCATCATTCCTCCATTACTCCTATTGACAACACTCAATTTTGTTGCATGTGAGCCAGGATACAGGAATCCAGCCGTACTACAGGTAGGAGACATCGTTGACACAATACAGAGACAATATCCCCCTCTGGCATTCCTCACCTAGTACGTGTGCTCATACCATCTTAAAGGGCCCTTCTACAGTACCTGCGCAAGCTGCAACTGGCGTCACAAACTTATACACAACTAAATCTGACCCACTGCATAGCAGCCCCAATGACCCAGTGTCCTGCTCATTGCACTCTCACTTTTGTACTGGGGGTCCTTCAGTTTCTCCCTCAGTGGCCGGGTCTCTCACACTGGTGAGCCGTCCGGCAGACCCCCCAAGGCACGAGCTGAGAAGTGGCCGTGACTCTGATGGGCCGCACTTCTCTTATCAGGCAGGTCCATATGTCGGAAGACACCTTGCATCCCTTTCCTCCAGTCCTGATCAGTGGCGGGAGAGCTCTGTCCGCCTCTGCCGTACCAACCAGCACGTGGGTAGCCTGTGGCTCCCTCCTCCGGTATCTCTTGCGCTGCGGCTTAGGCGCCAGCGTATTATTCGCCCCTGCTCTAGTAAGCACTGGAGATGATGGCGAATAGTTCGCCGGCGAATAGTTCCCAGCGAACATAGCTTGTTCGCGTTCGCCGCGGCGGGCGAACATATGCGATGTTCGGTCCGCCCCCTATACATCATCATTGAGTAAACTTTGACCCTGTACCTCACAGTCAGCAGACACATTCCAGCCAATCAGCAGCAGACCCTCCCTCCCAGACCCTCCCACCTCCTGGACAGCATCCATTTTAGATTCATTCGGAATCTGCATTCTCAGTGAGAGGAGGGAAAGTGCTGCTGCTGCTGATTCAATAGGGAAAGCGTTAGCTAGGGCAGTGTTCTGTGTCCACAGACTCATCTGCTGTAAGGACAGCGTCCACATCACCCCAAAAAGCCCTTTTCAGGGCTGGTACATCAGTCTGCTTTTTTTTAATTATATATATATATATATATATATATATATATATATTGCAGTTGCCTGCCCGTGTGTGAGAGGCTGCAGGCTCAGTCACAGACAGTACTGTATGCACACCATTCATACAGGGTGTGACAGAAAATACCTTGCAGATAAAAAAAAATTATATTTAATCTTTTACTGTGATATAATCACAGTTGCAAGCCAGTGTGTGTCAGGCCCACACAGACTGTATTGTGGCCACTGGCTAGTCCTCCACTCATACCGTTACAGGGTGTCACTCACTCACAAATACCTTGCAGATGAAAAAAAATTATATTTAATATTTTTCTGTGATATAATCACATTTGCAAGCCCGTGTGTGTCAGGCCCATACAGACTGTATTGTGGCCACTGGCTAGTGGCTAGGCCTCCACTCATACCCTTACAGGCTTTCACTCACTCACAAATACCTCGCAGATAAAAAAAAATTCTATTTAATATTTTTCTGTGATATAATCACAGTTGCAAGCCAGTGTGTGTCAGGCCCACACAGACTGTACTGTGCCCACTGCCCACCACTTATATAGGGTGGCACAGTACCTTGCACGCAGAGTAACACTTATCTAATATAAAATGACAGGCAGAGGCAGGCCAAGCCGCAGGGGCCGTCGTGGTCGTGGTGCTGTGATTTCCACTGGCCCTGGAATAATGCCCAGTGTTCAGAGGCAACGTACCCTGAACCCCAAAAATTCGGAGAAAATAGTTGACTGGCTTACACAGGACACCCAATCTTCCGCTAAGAACCTTGATGCACCATCCTCCTCCAGCTCAGCTTTGGTCACCTGCTCTCAAGTTACCACTCTCCCGCCCGCCGCCAACACCACCACTACCACCACAGCCACCACAGCCGCTTCACTTGATCCCTCAGAGGAGTTATTTACACATCAGTTGGATGAAATTAGTGATGCGCAACCATTATTGCCAGAGGATGGAGATAACAGGGATATGTCTCAGTCAGGCAGCATTACACACATGGACGTACAGTGTGATGATGATGATGTTGTACCCGCTGCTGCTTTCTTTGCTGAGGTGTCAGATACAAGTGAAGTGGTTGATGATGACGATGTGTCCGTGGATGCCACGTGGGTGCCTGCTCGAAGAGAAGAAGAAGAGGGGAAAGTTCAGAAGGGGAGTCAGAGAGAAGGAGGAGACGAGTTGGAAGCAGGGGGAGGTCGTCGCAAGGAGCTAGTGGCACAGTCAGACAGCATGTATCGGCACCCGGGGTCAGCCCGACAGCACGCCAATCAACACATGCTGTTGCCACCACCAGAATGCCATCATTGCAAAGCTCAGCAGTGTGGCATTTTTTTGGTGTGTCTACCTCTGACAACAGCGATGCCATTTGCAACCTGTGCCAAAACAAACTGAGTCGTGGAAAATCTAACACCTACCTAGGTACAACTGCTTTGCGAAGGCACATGATCGCACATCACAAACGCCTATGGGATCAACACATGATGACGAGTAGAAGCAGCACACAAGCTCAAAGCCACCATCCTCCCCCTGGTCCAGCATCTTCAGCCACGTCAACCACTGCTGTCCTCCTTGCCCCCTCTCAACCACCCGCCACTCCGCCTCTCACCTTCAGCAGTTCCATCTCATTTGCCCACAGTCAGGTGTCTGTAAAGGAAATGTTTGAGCGTAGGAAGCCAATGTCACAGAGTCACCCCCTTGCCCGGCGTCTGACAGCTGGCTTGACGAAACTCTTAGCCTGCCAGCCATTTTTACCATACCAGCTGGTGGAGTCTGAGGCCTTCAAAAATGTGTCGCTATTGGGACACCACAGTGGAAGGTACCCGGAAGAATTTTTTTTTTCAAAAAAGGCAATCCCAAACCTCTACTCAGTGATTGAAAAGGTAGTCATGGCATCTCTGGCATAGAGTGTTGGGGCAAGGGTCCATCTGACTACTGATACCTGGTCTGCAAAGCACGGTCAGGGCAGGTATATCACCTACACTGCGCATTGGGTCAACCTGCTGACGGCTGCCAAGCATGGAATGCGTGGCTCTGCAGCGGAGTTGGTGACACCGCCACGACTTGCAGGCAGGCCTACTGCCACCTCCTCTACTCCTCCTACTCCATCCTCTTCCATAACCTCCTCGGCTGAGTCCTCTTCTGCTGCGGCGTCTGGTTGCACATCAACTGAATCCCCCCAGCTCCCCAGGGGCTATTCCACATCCCGGATACGACAGTGTCACGCTGTCTTGGGGTTGACTTGCCTGAAAGCAGAGAGCCACACCGGACCAGCACTCCTGTCTGCCCTGAACGCACAGGTGGATCAGTGGCTGACTCCGCACCAACTGGAGATCGGAAAGTGGTGTGTGACAATGGAAGCAATTTGTTGGCGGCATTGAATTTGGGCAAGTTGTCACATGTGCTGTGCATGGCACATGTGTTGAATCTCATCGTACAGCGCTTTGTGTCTAAGTACCCAGGCTTACAGGACGTCCTCAAGCAGGCCAGGAAGGTGTGTGGCCATTTCAGGCATTCCTACACGGCCATGGCGCACTTTTCCGACATTCAGCGCCGAAACAACATGCCAGTGAGGCGCTTGATTTGCGACAGCCCGACACGTTGGAATTCAACACTCCTAATGTTCGACCGCCTGCTCCAACAAGAAAAAGCCGTCAACGAGTATTTGTATGACTGGGGTGCTAGGACAGCCTCAGCAGGAGGCATTGTCACTGACAAAAGAAGTAGCCTCGGTCAAAAAAGTGTTGATTACCTCACCTTCATTAAGATGAATGAGGCATGGATCCTGAAGGGACTGACAGTGGGGGATACGTTTGACTAACAAAAGGCCTGATGACATGCCTTGGCCTCAAAATGGTCCCCACGCTGCTGTATTTAATGTCTGCATACCGGATGACTTTCGTGAATTCTCCGCCACCAACTAGGGTTCAAGCCGCAATGTTTTAGTCACCTTTCTGCATTGAAAACATCAATTTTTCCGGGCGCTGCTACAACAGCGGCTGCAACAATAACATTATTTTTCAGGCATGTGTACAAGCCTAATTTTTCTGGCCTCTGGTGCTGCACTGTGGCTGCAAAAACAAAACAAAACAAAAAAGGCACATACAAGTGTCAATTCCCCTTCGTGATCATTACCTTGTTGTGGTGAAGGGGCTTGCGTATCACAATGAAGCGATCATCACCTCTATGAGTGTGTTGGCAATGTTGCCACGCCCCAGATGATAAGGCCGTTCCTTCATTATGATCAGACCAAAAGCGATCGGCTGGATAATTTTTCATAGAAAAAAATTAAATTTTTTTTTTACTATTTTTTAAGTTGTATGGGTGGGTTTTTAATACATAAAATAAAAAAATCATAATAAAGTCTCTTAATAGTTTATTATAAATAATGCAGACAATTAAAAAAATCCCCATCAATCCCAATACAAAGCAAGTACAAAGCTCAAAACGAAATTATTCCAGGATGTCGTAATGGTTCGCTAATTCGACAATGGTTAATCAATTCGACACACGTCCCCGGATAGGGGACGTAACAGGGATTAAACTGATAGGAATAGCACTAGTTAAGACACCACTCATATAGGGTGTCACAGTACATTGATCCGTGCACGCGCAGTGCCCCAACTTGGGAGTAAGAGGACCGACCAAGCTGCTTTTTCCATCTCCCGGTTCCTAAAATCAATTCAGTTTGGTGTATCAGAGTTTGGTCAGTCACTGTGAAGGCAGTCGAAGGTACCAGGCCTAATTTTTTTTTCACAAAAGGCAATCCCACCCTGATATGGGACGTAACAGGGATTAAACTGATGAGAATAGTACTACAGAAAATACCACTCATATCGGGTGTGACAGTAAATTGCACGGCGCAGACGCAGTGACCGTGGTGTGGATTCAAACAAAGGGGAGGGAGCCAGCGTTTTTTTTAACCATCTCCCGGTTCGAAAAATCAATTTAATAAATGGACCCCAGATTGGGGACGTAACAGGGATTAAACTGATGAGAATATTACTACATAAAATACCACTCATATCGGGTGTGATAGTAAATTGCACGGCGCAGACGCAGTGACCGTGGCGTGGATTCAAACAAAGGGGAGGGAGCCAGCGTTTTTTTAACCATCTCCCCGTTCGAAAAATCTATTTAATAAATGGACCCCAGATTGGGGGTGTAATAGGGATTAAACTGATGAGAAGAGAGAACTACAGAAAATACCACTCATATCGGGTGTGAGAGTAAATTGCACGGCGCAGACGCAGTGACCGTGGCGTGGATTCAAACAAAGGGGAGGGAGCCAGCGTTTTTTTAACCATCTCTCCGTTCGAAAAATCTATTTAATAAATGGACCCCAGATTGGGGACCATACAGGGATTAAACTGATGAGAATAGTACTACATAAAATACCACTCATATCGGGTGTGATAGTAAATTGCACGGCGCAGACGCAGTGACCGTGGCGTGGATTTAAACAAAGGGGAGGGAGCCAGCGTTTTTTTAACCATCTCCCCGTTCGAAAAATCAATTTAAGAAATGGACCCCAGATTGGGGACGTAACAGGGATTAAACGAATGAGAAGAGAGAACTATAGAAAATACCACTCATATCAGGTGTGAGAGTAAATTGCACGGCGCAGACGCAGTGACCGTGGCGTGGATTCAAACAAAGGGGAGGGAGCCAGCGTTTTTTTAACCATCTCCCTGTTCGAAAAATCTATTTAATAAATGGACCCCAGATTGGGGACCATACAGGGATTAAACTGATGAGAATAGTATTACAGAAAATACCACTTACGGGTGTGACAGTAAATTGCACGGCGCAGACGCAGTGACCGTGGCGTGGATTCAAACAAAGGGGAGGGAGCCAGCATTTTTTTAACCATCTCCCCGTTCGAAAAATCTATTTAATAAATGGACCCCAGATTGGGGACCATACAGGGATTAAACTGATGAGAATAGTATTACAGAAAATACCACTCACGGGTGTGACAGTAAATTGCACGGCGCAGACGCAGTGACCGTGGCGTGGATTCAAACAAAGGGGAGGGAGCCAGCATTTTTTTAACCATCTCCCCGTTTGAAAAATCTATTTAATAAATGGACCCCAGATTGGGGGTGTAATAGGGATTAAACTGATGAGAAGAGAGAACTACAGAAAATACCACTCATATCGGGTGTGACAGTAAATTGCACGGCGCAGACGCAGTGACCGTGGCGTGGATTCAAACAAAGGGGAGGGAGCTAGCGTTTTTTTTTAACCATCTCCCCGTTCGAAAAATCAATTTAATAAATGGACCCCAGATTGGGGACCATACAGGGATTAAACTAATGAGAATAGTACTACAGAAAATACCACTCATATCGGGTGTGACAGTTAATTGCACGGCGCAGACGCAGTGACCGTGGCGTGGATTCAAACAAAGGGGAGGGAATCAGCGTTTTTTTAACCATCTCCCCGTTCGAAAATTCTATTTAATAAATGGATCCCAGATTGGGGACCATACAGGGATTAAACTGATGAGAATAGTACTACAGAAAATACCACTCACGGGTGTGACAGTAAATTGCACGGCGCAGACGCAGTGACCGTGGCATGGATTCAAACAAAGGGGAGGGAGCCAGCGTTTTTTTAACCATCTCCCCGTTCGAAAAATCTATTTAATAAATGGACCCCAGATTGGGGACGTAACAGGGATTAAACTGATGAGAAGAGAGAACTACAGAAAATACCACTCATATCGGGTGTGAGAGTAAATTGCACGGCGCAGACGCAGTGACCGTGGCGTGGATTCAAACAAAGGGGAGGGAGCCAGTGTTTTTTTAACCATCTCCCCGTTCGAAAAATCTTTTTAATAAATGGACCCCAGATTGGGGACCATACAGGGATTAAACTGATGAGAATAGTATTACAGAAAATACCACTCACGGGTGTGACAGTAAATTGCACGGCGCAGACGCAGTGACCGTGGCGTGGATTCAAACAAAGGGGAGGGAGCCAGCATTTTTTTAACCATCTCCCCGTTCGAAAAATCTATTTAATAAATGGACCCCAGATTGGGGGTGTAATAAGGATTAAACTGATGAGAAGAGAGAACTACAGAAAATACCACTCATATCGGGTGTGACAGTAAATTGAACGGCGCAGACACAGTGACCGTGGCGTGGATTCAAACAAAGGGGAGGGAGCCAGTGTTTTTTTTTAACCATCTCCCCGTTCGAAAAATCAATTTAATAAATGGACCCCAGATTGGGGACCATACAGGGATTAAACTGATGAGAAGAGAGAACTACAGAAAATACCACTCACGGGTGTGACAGTAAATTGCACGGTGCAGACGCAGTGACCGTGGCGTGGATTCAAACAAAGGGGAGGGAGCCAGCGTTTTTTTAACCATCTCCCCGTTCGAAAAATCTATTTAATAAATGGACCCCAGATTGGGGACGTAACAGGGATTAAACTGATGAGAAGAGAGTACTACATAAAATACCACTCATATCGGGTGTGATAGTAAATTGCACGGCGCAGACGCAGTGACCGTGGCGTGGATTTAAACAAAGGGGAGGGAGCCAGCGTTTTTTTAACCATCTCCCCGTTCGAAAAATCAATTTAAGAAATGGACCCCAGATTGGGGACGTAACAGGGATTAAACGAATGAGAAGAGAGAACTATAGAAAATACCACTCATATCAGGTGTGAGAGTAAATTGCACGGCGCAGATGCAGTGACCGTGGCGTGGATTCAAACAAAGGGGAGGGAGCCAGCGTTTTTTTAACCATCTCCCTGTTCGAAAAATCTATTTAATAAATGGACCCCAGATTGGGGACCATACAGGGATTAAACTGATGAGAATAGTATTACAGAAAATACCACTTACGGGTGTGACAGTAAATTGCACGGCGCAGACGCAGTGACCGTGGCGTGGATTCAAACAAAGGGGAGGGAGCCAGCATTTTTTTAACCATCTCCCCGTTCGAAAAATCTATTTAATAAATAGACCCCAGATTGGGGACCATACAGGGATTAAACTGATGAGAATAGTATTACAGAAAATACCACTCACGGGTGTGACAGTAAATTGCACGGCGCAGACGCAGTGACCGTGGCGTGGATTCAAACAAAGGGGAGGGAGCCAGCATTTTTTTAACCATCTCCCCGTTCGAAAAATCTATTTAATAAATGGACCCCAGATTGGGGGTGTAATAGGGATTAAACTGATGAGAAGAGAGAACTACAGAAAATACCACTCATATCGGGTGTGACAGTAAATTGCACGGCGCAGACGCAGTGACCGTGGCGTGGATTCAAACAAAGGGGAGGGAGCTAGCGTTTTTTTTTAACCATCTCCCCGTTCGAAAAATCAATTTAATAAATGGACCCCAGATTGGGGACCATACAGGGATTAAACTAATGAGAATAGTACTACAGAAAATACCACTCATATCGGGTGTGACAGTTAATTGCACGGCGCAGACGCAGTGACCGTGGCGTGGATTCAAACAAAGGGGAGGGAATCAGCGTTTTTTTAACCATCTCCCCGTTCGAAAATTCTATTTAATAAATGGATCCCAGATTGGGGACCATACAGGGATTAAACTGATGAGAATAGTACTACAGAAAATACCACTCACGGGTGTGACAGTAAATTGCACGGCGCAGACGCAGTGACCGTGGCATGGATTCAAACAAAGGGGAGGGAGCCAGCGTTTTTTTAACCATCTCCCCGTTCGAAAAATCTATTTAATAAATGGACCCCAGATTGGGGACCATACAGGGATTAAACTGATGAGAATAGTACTACAGAAAATACCACTCATATCGGGTGTGACAGTAAATTGCATGGCGCAGACGCAGTGACCGTGGCGTGGATCCAAGCAAAGGGGAGGGAGCCAGCGTTTTTTTAACCATCTC
This sequence comes from Bufo bufo, assembly GCF_905171765.1. Taxonomy (NCBI): domain Eukaryota; kingdom Metazoa; phylum Chordata; class Amphibia; order Anura; family Bufonidae; genus Bufo; species Bufo bufo. The sequence continues at coordinate 401,245,473 of NC_053390.1, read as the reverse complement.
CCCGTTCGAAAAATCTATTTAATAAATGGACCCCAGATTGGGGACGTAACAGGGATTAAACTGATGAGAAGAGAGAACTACAGAAAATACCACTCATATCGGGTGTGAGAGTAAATTGCACGGCGCAGACGCAGTGACCGTGGCGTGGATTCAAACAAAGGGGAGGGAGCCAGTGTTTTTTTAACCATCTCCCCGTTCGAAAAATCTTTTTAATAAATGGACCCCAGATTGGGGACCATACAGGGATTAAACTGATGAGAATAGTATTACAGAAAATACCACTCACGGGTGTGACAGTAAATTGCACGGCGCAGACGCAGTGACCGTGGCGTGGATTCAAACAAAGGGGAGGGAGCCAGCATTTTTTTAACCATCTCCCCGTTCGAAAAATCTATTTAATAAATGGACCCCAGATTGGGGGTGTAATAAGGATTAAACTGATGAGAAGAGAGAACTACAGAAAATACCACTCATATCGGGTGTGACAGTAAATTGAACGGCGCAGACACAGTGACCGTGGCGTGGATTCAAACAAAGGGGAGGGAGCCAGTGTTTTTTTTTAACCATCTCCCCGTTCGAAAAATCAATTTAATAAATGGACCCCAGATTGGGGACCATACAGGGATTAAACTGATGAGAAGAGAGAACTACAGAAAATACCACTCACGGGTGTGACAGTAAATTGCACGGTGCAGACGCAGTGACCGTGGCGTGGATTCAAACAAAGGGGAGGGAGCCAGCGTTTTTTTAACCATCTCCCCGTTCGAAAAATCTATTTAATAAATGGACCCCAGATTGGGGACCATACAGGGATTAAACTGATGAGAATAGTACTACAGAAAATACCACTCATATCGGGTGTGAGAGTAAATTGCATGGCGCAGACGCAGTGACCGTGGCGTGGATTCAAACAAAGGGGAGGGAGCCAGCGTTTTTTTAACCATCTCCCCGTTCGAAAAATCTATTTAATAAATGGACCCCAGATTGGGGACGTAACAGGGATTAAACTGATGAGAAGAGAGAACTACAGAAAATACCACTCATATCGGGTGTTAGAGTAAATTGCACGGTGCAGACGCAGTGACCGTGGCGTGGATTCAAACAAAGGGGAGGGAGCCAGTGTTTTTTTTAACCATCTCCCCGTTCGAAAAATCTATTTAATAAATGGACCCCAGATTGGGGACCATACAGGGATTAAACTGATGAGAATAGTACTACAGAAAATACCACTCACGGGTGTGACAGTAAATTGCACGACGCAGACGCAGTGACCGTGGCGTGGATTCAAACAAAGAGGAGGGCGCCAGCATTTTTTTAACCATCTCCCCGTTCGAAAATTCAATTTAATAAATGGATCCCAGATTGGGGACCATACAGGGATTAAACTGATGAGAATAGTACTACAGAAAATACCACTCATATCGGGTGTGACAGTAAATTGCACGGCGCAGACGCAGTGACCGTGGCGTGGATTCAAACAAAGGGGAGGGAGCCAGCGTTTTTTTAACCATCTCCCTGTTCGAAAATTCAATTTAATAAATGGATTCCAGATTGGGGACCATACAGGGATTAAACTGATGAGAATAGTACTACAGAAAATACCACTCACGGGTGTGACAGTTAATTGCACGGTGCAGACGCAGTGACCGTGGCATGGATTCAAACATAGGGGAGGGAGCCAGCGTTTTTTTAACCATGTCCCCGTTCGAAAAATCTATTTAATAAATGGACCCCAGATTGGGGACGTAACAGGGATTAAACTGATGAGAAGAGAGAACTACAGAAAATACCACTCATATCGGGTGTGAGAGTAAATTGCATGGCGCAGACGCAGTGACCGTGGCGTGGATTCAAACAAAGGGGAGGGAGCCAGCGTTTTTTTAACCATCTCCCCGTTCGAAAAATCAATTTAATAAATGGACCCCAGATTGGGGACCATACAGGGATTAAACTGATGAGAATAGTACTACAGAAAATACCACTCACGGGTGTGACAGTTAATTGCACGGTGCAGACGCAGTGACCGTGGCGTGGATTCAAACAAAGGGGAGGGAGCCAGCATTTTTTTTAACCATCTCCCCGTACGAAAAATCTATTTAATTAATGGACCCCAGATTGGGGACGTAACAGGGATTAAACTGATGAGAAGAGAGAACTACAGAAAATACCACTCACGGGTGTGACAGTTAATTGCACGGCGCAGACGCTGTGACCGTGGCGTGGATTCAAACAAAGGGGAGGGAGCCAGCGTTTTTTTAACCATCTCCCCGTTCGAAAAATCTATTCAATTCACCTTTCGGGGACCCTTGGTGTGGCTGGGTGGAGGATGAAACCTTCAATGACATCGACGGGACATGGCTAGCTTGGTATCCAACCTTGTGCAAATGGGAAGTTTGCGGTTGGGCAAATGGACTGTTTGCGGTTGTTTTCGGTGCATCAAAAGGGGAGTTTGGTCTGTCAATGTCTGTGAAGCGGGCGTAACCCTTACACTACCTGATCGATACAACATCATACCTTATCGTATACACACACTGGATGTTTTAAACCACGTTGTTCAAAAAAAAATTGGATTGTTAGGTGATTTATGCCCTTTATGGATTAAAATCCAACTCTGCGTCAACTATGTAATTTTCCATGGGAGTTTTGCCATGGATCCCCCTCCGGCATGCCACAGTCCAAGTGTTAGTCCCCTTGAAACAACTTTTCCATCACTACTGTGGCTAGAAAGAGTCCCTGTGGGTTTTAAAATTTGCCTGCCTATTGAAGTCTATGGCGGTTCGCCCGTTCGCCAACATTTGCAGAAATTTGCGTTCGCCGTTCGCGAACGGAAAATATTATGTTTGCGACATCTCTACCCGTGACTACCCCCGCAAGTGCAGCATTCATGCTTGAACTTGCATTTTTGTCCAAATTTGCAACTTCCTTCTTTGAACAAGAAACACAGGCCCCTAGCCAATGCCGCCGCAAATCCGGACTGACCTTACCCCCCCCTGCTCCCCCCGAAAAAGCTGCCCCTGCCGCAGCAGCGCCATCACCCTCATCCAAAGCCCAATGTCTTTATGGTCCCACCGCATGTTAGGGCGGACTGCTTTCCTCTGATGAAACAGTTTGTTATACCGCAACCACTCGGAACCCCCGTACACCCTATAAGCTTCCCCTATGGCATCCAGGTAGCGAAAAAGCGGAGAACTGTCCGACGCCCTTTCACCAATCACACTCACCAAAATAGCGAATGCCTGGAGCCAATTCCCAAAGTGTGCGGGGAATCAGCGGATACCGCCTCTTCTCCTCCTCCTGCTTTTTTCCCACATCCTTCCTAACAATATCTATATTAACCACTTAAGGACCACAGGTTTATACCCCCCTAAAGACCAGGCCCTTTTTTACAAATCGGCACTACACTACTTTCACCGTTTATTGCTCGGTCATGCAACTTACCACCCAAATGAATTTTACCTCCTTTTCTTCTCACTAATAGAGCTTTCATTTGGTGGTATTTCATTGCTGCTGACATTTTTACTTTTTTTGTTATTAATCGAAATTTAACGATTTTTTTGCAAAAAAATGACATTTTTCACTTTCAGTTGTAAAATTTTGCAAAAAAAACGAGATCCATATAGAAATTTTGCTCTAAATTTATAGTTCTACATGTCTTTGATAAAAAAAAAATGTTTGGGTAAAAAAAAAATGGTTTGGGTAAAAGTTATAGCGTTTACAAACTATGGTACAAAAATGTGAATTTCCGCTTTTTGAAGCAGCTCTGACTTTCTGAGCACCTGTCATGTTTCCTGAGGTTCTACAATGCCCAGACAGTACAAACACCCCACAAATGACCCCATTTCGGAAAGTACACACCCTAAGGTATTCGCTGATGGGCATAGTGAGTTCATAGAACTTTTTATTTTTTGTCACAAGTTAGCGGAAAATGATGATTTTTTTTTATTTTATTTTTTTTCCTACAAAGTCTCATATTCCACTAACTTGTGACAAAAAATAAAAACTTCCATGAACTCATTATGCCCATCACGAAATACCTTGGGGTCTCTTCTTTCCAAAATGGGGTCACTTGTGGGGTAGTTATACTGCCCTGGCATTCTAGGGGCCCAAATGTGTGGTAAGGAGTTTGAAATCAAATTCTGTAAAAAATGACCAGTGAAATCCGAAAGGTGCTCTTTGGAATATGGGCCCCTTTGCCCACCTAGGCTGCAAAAAAGTGTCACACATCTGGAATCTACGTACTCAGGAGAAGTTGAGGAATGTGTTTTGGGGTGTCATTTTACATATACCCATGCTGGGTGAGATAAATATCTTGGTCAAATGCCAACTTTGTATAAAAAAATGGGAAAAGTTGTCTTTTGCTAAGATATTTCTCTCACCCAGCATGGGTATATGTAAAATGACACCCCAAAACACATTCCCCACCTTCTCCTGAGTACGGAGATACCAGATGTGTGACACTTTTTTGCAGCCTAGGTGGGCAAAGGGGCCCATATTCCAAAGAGCACCTTTCGGATTTCACTCGTCATTTTTTACAGAATTTGATTTCAAACTCCTTACCACACATTTGGGCCCCTAGAATGCCAGGGCAGTATAACTACCCCACAAGTGACCCCATTTTGGAAAGAAGACACCCCAAGGTATTCCGTGAGGGGCATGGCAAGTTCCTAGAATTTTTTATTTTTTGTCACAAGTTAGTGGAAAATGATGATTTTTTATTTTTTATTTTTTTTCATACAAAGTCTCATATTCCACTAACTTGTGACAAAAAATAAAAACTTCCATGAACTCACTATGCCCATCAGCGAATACCTTGGGGTCTCTTCTTTCCAAAATGGGGTCACTTGTGGGGTAGTTATACTGCCCTGGCATTCTAGGGGCCCGAATGTGTGGTAAGGAGTTTGAAATCAAATTCTGTAAAAAATGACCTGTGAAATCCGAAAGGTGCTCTTTGGAATATGGGCCCCTTTGCCCACCTAGGCTGCAAAAAAGTGTCACACATCTGGTATCTCTGTATTCAGGAGAAGTTGAGGAATGTGTTTTGGGGTGTCTTTTTACATATACCCATGCTGGGTGAGATAAATATCTTGGTCAAATGCCAACTTTGTATAAAAAAATGGGAAAAGTTGTCTTTTGCCAAGATATTTCTCTCACCCAGCAGGGGTATATGTAAAATGACACCCCAAAACACATTCCCCACCTTCCCCTGAGTACGGGGATACCAGATGTGTGACACTTTTTTGCAGCCTAGGTGGGCAAAGGGGCCCATATTCCAAAGAGCACCTTTCGGATTTCACAGGTCATTTTTTACAGAATTTGATTTCAAACTCCTTACCACACATTTGGGCCCCTAGAATGCCAGGGCAGTATAACTACCCCACAAGTGACCCCATTTTGGAAAGAAGAGACCCCAAGGTATTCGCTGATGGGCATAGTGAGTTCATGGAAGTTTTTATTTTTTGTCACAAGTTAGTGGAATATGAGACTTTGTATGAAAAAAAAAAAAAATAAAAAATCTGCATTTTCCACTAACTTGTGACAAAAAATAAAAAATTCTAGGAACTTGCCATGCCCCTCACGGAATACCTTGGGGTGTCTTCTTTCCAAAATGGGGTCACTTGTGGGGTAGTTATACTGCCCTGGCATTTTCCAGGGGCCCTAATGTGTGGTAAGTAGGTAAATGACCTGTGAAATCCTAAAGGTGCTCTTTGGAATATGGGCCCCTTTGCCCACCTAGGCTGCAAAAAAGTGTCACACATGTGGTATCGCCGTATTCAGGAGAAGTTGGGGAATGTGTTTTGGGGTGTCATTTTACATATACCCTTGCTGGGTGAGAGAAATATCTTGGCAAAAGACAACTTTTCCCATTTTTTTATACAAAGTTGGCATTTGACCAAGATATTTCTCTCACCCAGCATGGGTATATGTAAAATGACACCCCAAAACACATTCCCCAACTTCTCCTGAGTACGGCGATACCAGATGTGTGACACTTTATTGCAGCCTAGATGCGCAAAGGTGCCCAAATTCCTTGTAGGAGGGCATTTTTAGACATTTGGATACCAGACTTCTTCTCACGCTTTAGGGCCCCTAGAATGCCAGGGCAGTATAAATACCCCACATGTGACCCCATTTTGGAAAGAAGACACCCCAAGGTATTCAATGAGGGGCATGGCGAGTTCATAGAAATTTTTATTTTTTGGCACAAGTTAGCGGAAATTGATATTTTTAATTTTTTTCTCACAAAGTCTCCCTTTCCGCTAACTTGGGACAAAAATTTCAATCTTTCATGGACTCAATATGCCCCTCACGGAATACCTGGGGGTGTCTTCTTTCCGAAATGGGGTCACATGTGGGGTATTTATACTGCCCTGGCATTCTAGGGGCCCTAAAGCGTGAGAAGAAGTCTGGAATATAAATGTCTAAAAAATTTTACGCATTTGGTTTCCGTGAGGGGTATGGTGAGTTCATGTGAGATTTCATTTTTTGACACAAGTTAGTGGAATATGAGACTTTGTAAGAAAAAAAACATAATAATTCCGCTAACTTGGGCCAAAAAAATGTCTGAATGGAGCCTTACAGAGGGGTGATCAATGACAGGGGGGTGATCAATGACAGGGGGGGTGATCAATGACAGGGGGGGTAATCAATGACAGGGGGGGGATCAATGACAGGGGGGGTGATCAATGACAGGGGGGGTGATCAATGACAGGGGGGGTGATCAATGACAGGGGGGGTGATCAATGACAGGGGGGGTGATCAATGACAGGGGGGGTGATCAATGACAGGGGGGGTGATCAATGACAGGGGGGGGGATCAATGACAGGGGGGGTGATCAATGACAGGGGGGTGATCAATGACAGGGGGGTGATCAGGGAGTCTATATGGGGTGATAACCACAGTCATTGATCACGCCCGTGTAAGGCTTCATTCAGACGTCCGTATGCGTTTTGCGGATCCGATCCATCTATCAGTGCATCCGTAAAAATCATGCGGACATCTGAATGGAGCTTTACAGGGGGGTAATCAATGACAGGGGGGTGATCAGGGAGTCTATATGGGGTGATCACCACAGTCATTGATCACGCCCCTGTAAGGCTTCATTCAGACGTCCGGATGCGTTTTGCGGATCCGATCCATCTATCAGTGGATCCGTAAAAATCATGCGGACATCTGAATGGAGCTTTACAGGGGGGTAATCAATGACAGGGGGGTAATCAATGACAGGGGGGTGATCAGGGAGTCTATATGGGGTGATCACCACAGTCATTGATCACGCCCCTGTAAGGCTTCATTCAGACGTCCGGATGCGTTTTGCGGATCCGATCCATCTATCAGTGGATCCGTAAAAATCATGCGGACATCTGAATGGAGCTTTACAGGGGGGTAATCAATGACAGGGGGGTAATCAATGACAGGGGGGTGATCAGGGAGTCTATATGGGGTGATCACCACAGTCATTGATCATGCCCCTGTAAGGCTTCATTCAGACGTCCGGATGCGTTTTGCGGATCCGATCCATCTATCAGTGCATCCGTAAAAATCATGCGGACATCTGAATGGAGCTTTACAGGGGGGTGATCAATGACAGGGGTGTAATCAATGACAGGGGGGTGATCAGGGAGTCTATATGGGGTGATAACCACAGTCATTGATCACGCCCCTGTAAGGCTTCATTCAGACGTCCGGATGCGTTTTGCGGATCCGATCCATCTATCAGTGCATCCGTAAAAATCATGCGGACATCTGAATGGAGCTTTACAGGGGGGTAATCAATGACAGGGGGGTGATCACCACAGTCATTGATCATGCCCCTGTAAGGCTTCATTCAGACGTCCGGATGCGTTTTGTGGATCCGATCCATCTATCAGTGCATCCGTAAAAATCATGCGGACATCTGAATGGAGCTTTACAGGGGGGTGATCAGGGAGTCTATATGGGGTGATAACCACAGTCATTGATCACGCCCCTGTAAGGCTTCATTCAGACGTCCGGATGCGTTTTGCGGATCCGATCCATCTATCAGTGCATCCGTAAAAATCATGCGGACGTCTGAATGGAGCTTTACAGGGGGGTAATCAATGACAGGGGGGTAATCAATGACAGGGGGGTGATCAGGGAGTCTATATGGGGTGATCACCACAGTCATTGATCACGCCCCTGTAAGGCTTCATTCAGACGTCCGGATGCGTTTTGCGGATCCGATCCATCTATCAGTGGATCCGTAAAAATCATGCGGACGTCTGAATGGAGCTTTACAGGGGGGTGATCAATGACAGGGGGGTAATCAATGACAGGGGGTGATCAGGGAGTCTATATGGGGTGATCAGGGGTGATCAGGGGCTAATAAGGGGTTAATAAGTGACGGGGGGGGGGTGTAGTGTAGTGTAGTGGTGCTTGGTGCTACTTTACTGAGCTACCTGTGTCCTCTGGTGGTCGATCCAAACAAAGGGGACCACCAGAGGACCAGGTAGCAGGTATATTAGACGCTGTTATCAAAACAGCGTCTAATATACCTGTTAGGGGTTAAAAAAAACACATCTCCAGCCTGCCAGCGAACGATCGCCGCTGGCAGGCTGGAGATCAACTCTCTTACCTTCCGTTCCTGTGAGCGCGCGCGCCTGTGTGCGCGCGTTCACAGGAAATCTCGGCTCACGCGAGATGACGCCTATTGGCGTTAGCGTAGCCTGGGGGAGCCGCCGCAATGACGCCTTTCGGCGTTACAGTTGCGGGAAGTGGTTAAATCGCTCCAAAGGAAGAAGCGAGAAAATATTGACGTATTCCCCCTTCCATATCCTTTCCCTCGTTTCCTGTTTCAAGTGCGCCCCCAAGGGGCCCTCAAAGCACACGTACACCTCCCCCCTGGCCGCATCATCCACCCTGGGCCTATCATCCTCGCCCCCACCTGCATTTGCACCAATACCCCACCACCAATCTCGCCGCCCTCAGCCTCCTCAGAACCGCCTCGATATCCTGGGACATGGTGCTAGTGAGTTGAGTTAAAATACAAAATAGAACAGAAAGTCAGTCCTGTGTCCCAACAAGGACAGTTACTTGCGCTGCTGCTGGTCCCGGAATAGTGTGGTAGGTCGCTCACACTGGTAAAGACAAGTCAAAGGGTTTTGGAACCGCGCTGCTAGAAACTATGTCTCCCGGTCAAAAGTGGATGGCAAAAGGGTATCAGCCCCTCTCCTCGACACCCAAAGGATACGATCCTTCCCAGACCTCCTCCTCTGCAGGGTTTAAAGAAGATAGGCAGAATAGTGAAGCACCCTTAGCAATCTTTTTATAAAAGGTTTTATTCTACTCACAACAAGTCGGTAGACAAAAGGCATAAAATGCAAATCAGTCGTCGCGTTCCTGCCAGACCCGGGTTTCGCTGCCTCGCTTCTTCAGAGGCGAGGCAGCGAAACCCGGGTCAGGCAGGAACGCGACGACTGATTTGTATTTTATGCCTTTTGTCTACCGACTTGTTGTGAGTAGAATAAAACCTTTTATAAAAAGATTGCTAAGGGTGCTTCACTATTCTGCCTATCTTCTTTAAACCCTGCAGAGGAGGAGGTCTGGGAAGGATCGTATCCTTTAGGTGTCGAGGAGAGGGGCTGATACCCTTTTGCCATCCACTTTTGACCGGGAGACATAGTTTCTAGCAGCGCGGTTCCAAAACCCTTTGACTGGTGAGTTGAGTTGCCTGCTCCTTCTTTTCCTTCTCAAAATGGCGCCTCCCTACACGTGACCGCCCCTTTTTATTACTTAAACCCCACCCCCTCTATCCAACCGCCCCTCCAGCTACCTATTAACCCCTCACCTCCCGGCCCTGCACCAAAAGCTATCATGTCGGCCTCCCTCTATGTTAGTCCAGCCTCACTTAATCACTTGTTCTTTTCTGTACATTGAATGAATAATTTTTGGGGACTGTACTCCACTGGCCTGAAGTAAAATTGTTATCCAATGACCGTCTAATATACCTCCAGCCACATAATCACTTGATGTTTTCTGTCTGGTGAATGACTAATGTTTGGGGCCTGTACTCCCGTGGGGCCTAAAATAAAAATTTTCTAGGCTCCAGCAGGCCACATTTTTGACACTTTCCCTTTAAGACGCATAAAAATGGCCCCTGATTAAAATACATATTTTTTGTGGAAATTTTTGCCATTGATTCCCCTCTGGTATGTCACTGTCCATGTTGTGGGACGATTTGTGCACTTCTTGTAAGTATTTGGTGGCTGCAATAATGACCTGAAGGTTTTTCATGTTCGCCTGCCATTAAAGTGAATGGAGCCCGTCGCGAACTTGCAGTTCGCGAACATTTGATCGCGTTCGTACGATCGCGTTCGCGAATCGTCCCGGCCGATGTTCGTCCATCACTAGCAGTGAACATATCACACACACTAATATACTGTATATCAGCAGTGACTATACCGCACACATACTGTATATACCAGCAGTGAACATGTGTCAGCAGTACAGAGCACCGGATCGTGATTCAGCCAGCAAACAGTTCTGCACTCTCATTGTCATTTTAGCAACCAGATCAGGAGAATTGGGGAGAATTGGCTGAATCCTTGAATATTGCCTTTTGCCCAAACCTTCTGTGCTGCTATAGGTCTCAGAGAGACTATCACTTTCCTCAGCCTACTTCACCTAGCCATTTCTCACAAAATTGCACCAGTCAGTTGAATGCCTAGTATTTCTATGGATCCTAGTCCTTTAAGTTGGGACACTATCTCTTGAAGAAAACAGCTTACACTAACTGGAACATAGAAAATTCACACATGAGATTATTTGGTAATACAGTACTTGTACCTTCTGGGCCTACATGAGTAAGCTTTTTTAGCAAATATTTACTTTATGTTTTGGTTTAGACAATTACAGACTCATCCCTGATCATCCTTCTCTTAGTGACACCTCTGAGGCTTTAGGGTATAGAAAAAAGTGGCGGGTCCACTGCAAAATGTGCGCCTGCATGATGATGTCACAAGTCCGCGCGTGTTAGAACTGGTTAATTTTATTCAATCAAGGTGATTCTTTGTGCTGAAATCTGGGTGTGTATACTTTGTTTTGTTTTTTCCCGCTATTTCAGGGAAAATTGATTCGTTACCACAAAGCGCCAGGAAATTCAGTGGCAAATCAAATTTTTCCTGAAATTCGGATTGAAGTTAATTCCTTTAACTTTAACTCGCTCAACTCTAGTGACCTTGCACAAATGTGATAATCTCCATGCCACTGCAGTCAGATATTGCAGTTCAAAGTGTAATCTGCACAGTTTATAGGACTATATAAGTCCAACAAATGTTGCTATTGGTTGAAGAATAAGTCATTGCACTTTGTACACTGCAAAATACTCTTACTCTAACCTAGGAAAAAAAACATCCGCTTTACCTTCCAGTAGGAAACTGTAAGTACTAACCCCATAACCAGCATGTTCTATCTAACAAAGGAAACCATATAGTAGTCCAAAAACACAGATATGGAGTATTTAAAGGGACAGTCTCACGTATACAACCCCTGTCTATATTACTTTTTAGGCCTTATGGTTGTCATAGAGGGAATTCCCTTCCTTTGGGACCCCCACTTTGAGCTAGACCAGAAAGTTCTGCAAGAGCTGCCCATGCTTTGGTTGACTTGGCCCATCTGTGCATTATACTAAATGCTGTTCATATGATGTGCAATGTACCGCCCCCCAGGGCCAATCATGTCCCAGGTTGCCGAGTGGTGTGGTGCAGCCCTAATAGTCTCTGTGTGTGTCACAGTGCTCCTACCTGGATAGTGGTGATTCCCAGGTTTTGGTCCGAAGCAATAAAGGGGAGAATAACGGTGGAGAATAAGTGGAGTCCAGACTTTATAATGTTCAACAGCTTTACTTAAATAAACTTGCATCCAGACAATATTCAGGCTTTTCCTTGGTTCCAACAGGTTTTGGCATAAACTGGCAGGCAAACTTGAATATTCTGCTTTATCTCTCTGCTGTGCCAAACTCGACTCTATCCTGGCAGCTGGACTTTCGGTCTGTTCTCTATCTGTGGAGTGGGGTGCCTTTGGCTGTTGAACTCTTTGTGACACTCTGTAGTTTAATCTGCAAAGAGTCATGGTGCTCTATGAGCTGCTTCCCTCTAGAGTGACTCCTGCTGCAGGGGGGCCTCTCGTCACTGCTACATCTTGGCACATCTGCCTCTAGCGCTGCCCTGGTTTAGACTCACTAGACACTTACTGCTCCCCCTCACTTGGTAGGAAATAGGACTAGCCCACTTCTGCCCAAAAGGGGGAGAATGGAATGGTATGGTAAGTTCCATTCTGTCTAAAGATATCTCTGCCATATATCTGCTGCCACCTACTGCTTAACCAGGCATATTACATGTACAAAACAGTTTTGTAACAACATTAGGAATGCACAATGTAGGAGGACCTGGAAGAAATACATAGATGACATTATTGGTAGCCGATAAAGACAATAGCAGGGTGAAGAAATGGTAATACCACTCTGGGGTGTTAAGTATTAAATATTTTATGAGGTATAACTTTCTGTTTTAAAAGCAGAGAAATAAAAATTTTGAAAATTGCAAATTTTTCTAAATATTTGGTAAATTTGGGATTTTTTCATAAATAAAGGTGAAATATATTGACTCAAATTTATGACAGTCAAGAAGTACAATGTGTCACGAGAAAACAATCTCTGAATGGCTTGGATAAGTAAAAGAGAGATATGTCAGTTTTGCTAAATTAGGCCTGGTCAGGAAGGGGGCAAATGGCCCAGATGTGAAGTGGTTAAAGGGATTCTGTCATCAGATTTAACCCCTCTAACCTAAACATATGCTCATGTCCAGACTAATACGAAGAATCCTAAACTGGCCTTATTAAACCTCACTGTGGCTCTATTTGCCCAAAAAACAGGCTTTTATAACCTGTCAATCACTTACTTAAGGTGCCCAAGGGGAGGTCTGTTAATACAGGTTGCCCGGCCGCACCCCACGCAGTCTGCTGCCCAGCACCGCCTTCCCTGTCTTCAGCGCCGCCTCCGCAATCCTCCCCGTCCCTCTGCCAGATCCCACGCCTGCGCACTAGGCTCAGCCAATCTGCAGGTCATATCAGGGTTGAGCGAAGTGCGCATCAGGCCGACGCGTCGGCCTGATGCACACTTCGCTCAACGAAGCCGCTGCCAGGAGTCCGCACGGGTGCATCAGGCTGAGCCTAGTGCGCAGGCGCGGGATCTGGCAGAGGGACGGGGAGGATTGCGGAGGCGGCGCTGAGCTGTAGAAGGTGGCGCTGAAGACAGGGAAGGCGGCGCTAGGCACCGGACGGTGAGGGGTGCGGCCGGGCACCCTGTATTAACGGTCCTCCCCTTGTGCACCTTAAGTAAGTGATGGACAGGTTATAAAAACCAGTTTTTTGGGCAAATAGAGCCACAGTGAGGTTTAATAAGGCCAGATTAGGATTCTTCTTATTAGTCTGGACATGAGCATATGTTTAGGTTAGAGGGGTTAAATCTGATGACAAAAGGACTATTGTGTGTGGCAGCAATATCTATTTTTAGCGCATTCTGCGCTAAATAGCGTACAATAGTTAGGCCGCTGCAGACAGCGAGATTAGCTGCGCCACATCTCCAGTGTAAAGTGTGCGCATCCCAAAAATATCTGTAACATCCAGTGTCCTTTTTCCGTAGACGGTGTCCGCTGCAGACAGTGACATTAGCTGCACCACATCTCCAGTGTAAAGTGTGCACATTCAAAAAATATCTGTGACATACAGTGTACTTTTTCTGTAGATGGTGTCCACTGCGGACAGTGACATTAGCTGCGCCACATCTCCAGTGTAAAGTGTGCGCATGCCAAAAATATAAATCCAGTGTACTTTATCCGTAGACGGTGTCCGCTGCGGACAGAGACATTAGCTGTGCCACATCTCCAGTGTAAAGTCTGCGCATCCCAAAAATATCTGACATCCAGTGTCCTTTTTCCATAGGCGGTGTCCGCTGCGGACAGTGACCTTAGCTTTCGCCACATCTCCTGTGTAAAGTGTGCGCATCCAAAAAATATCTATGACCTACAGTGTACTTTTTCAATAGACGGTGTCCGCTTCTGACAGTGACATTACCAGTGCCACATCTGCAGTGTAACGTGTACTCTTAAAAAATATATCTGTGACATACAGTGTACTTTTCCCGTAGACGGTGTCCACTGCAGACAGTGACATTAGCTGGGCCACATCTCCAGTGTAAAGTGTGTGCATCCAAAAAATATCTGTGACATCCAGTGTACTTTTTCCGTAGACGGTGTCTGCTGCGGACAGTGACATTAGCTGCGCCACATCTCCAGTGTAAAGTGTGTGCATCCAAAAAATATCTGACATCCAGTGTACTTTTTCCGTAGACGGTGTCTGCTGCAGACAGTGACATTAGCTGCGCCACATCTCAAGTGTAAAGTGTGCGCATCCCAAAAATATCTGACATCCAGTGTACTTTTTCCGTAGACGGTGTCCGCTGTGGACAGTGACATTAGCTGCGCCACATCTCCAGTGTAAAGTGTGCGCATCCAAAAAATATCTGTGACATCCAGTGTTCTTTTTCCATAGACAGTGTCCGCTGCGGACAGTGACATTAGCTGCGCCACATCTCCAGTGTAAAGTGTGCGCAACCAAAAAAATATCTGACATCCAGTGTACTTGTTCCATAGACGGTGTCCGCTGCGGACAGTGACATTAGCTGCGTCACATCTCCAGTGTAAAGTGTGCGCATCCAAAATGTATCTTTGACATCCAGTGTACTTTTTCTGTAGACGGTGTCTGCTGCGGACAGTGACATTAGCTGCGCCACATCTCCAGTGTAAAGTGTGCGCATCCCAAAAATATCTGACATCCAGTGTACTTTTTCCGTAGACGGTGTCTGCTGCAGACAGTGACATTTGCTGCGCCACATCTCCAGTGTAAAGTGTGCACATCCAAAAAATATCTGACATCCAGTGTACTTTTTCCGTAGACCGTGTCTACTGCGGACAGTGACATTAGCTGCGCCACATATCCTGTGTAAAGTGTGCTTATCCCAAAAATATCTGACATCCAGTGTACTTTTTCCGTAGACGGTGTCCGCTGTGGACAGTGACATTAGCTGCGCCACATCTCCAGTGTAAAGTGTGTGCATCCAAAAAATATCTGTGACATCCAGTGTTCTTTTTCCATAGACGGTGTCCGCTGCGGACAGTGACATTAGCTGCGCCACATCTCCAGTGTAAAGTGTGCGCAACCAAAAAAAATCTGACATCCAGTGTACTTTTTCCATAGACGGTGTCCGCTGCGGACAGTGACATTAGCTGCGTCACATCTCCCGTGTAAAGTGTGCGCATCCCAAATTTATCTGTGACATACAGTGTACTTTTTCAATAGACAATGTGCGCTTCTGAGAGTGACATTACCAGGGCCACATCTAAAGTGTAATGTATGCGCTTCAAAAATTTATCTGTGACATACAGTGTACTTTTTTGCGTAGACGCTGCGTACAGTGAAATTACCGGTGGTACCTCTCCTGTATAACGTTTCCTCATCCCAAATACCTGTGACATTCCCTATAATTTTTCATTAGCCGCTGGTGACAGCATTGAGATTATGTGTGGGATATCTCCAGTGTGACGTTTCCATATCCCAAATGCCTTTTTAAATTTGTTTGCGCATACACTTCCAAATCCTACGCTACTGTATGTGTTACAGATTTTCAATCATTTATAATATTTAATATAAAGAAGGCGAGCAGGAAGGGACGGGGAAGTGGCCGTGATGCTGATGATGCACGCAGAGACCGTGGCCCTGGGAGAGGTGAAACTGTGCATGCTGCCAGAGCACAAAAAAAACTATCATTTACGATACCTAGCTTCATGTTCCAGTTTGCAGGGCGGCGAAGGACACCACTCTTGAAGTCAGACCAGTGCGACCAGGTGGTCGGTTGGATTGCAGCAGATAATGCTTCCAGTCGGTTAAGCACCACCCTGTCTTCCACCAAGTCCAGTCTCAGTAGCAAAGAGTCAACTCAATCCTCACCCTGATCCTCCTTCTTCCCACCATGGAGAGTCTGGGCAAACAAGTGATCCCACACTCGGATATTTCGAGAAGCTCTTTTCAGCGCCATTCCTTGATTTGGCCCTCTCGCCAAGCACTCTTGAAGAGGGACAGATCTTGTGCCCTGATTCCCAAACTCTTGAGCATCCACAATCACAAGAAGATGACGGTGGGGAACAGCAATTACTGTTTAATGAGGTGGATGATGATGAGACACAGTTGCCAATAACTCAACGGCAATTACTGT
Organism: Bufo bufo; assembly: GCF_905171765.1. Taxonomy (NCBI): domain Eukaryota; kingdom Metazoa; phylum Chordata; class Amphibia; order Anura; family Bufonidae; genus Bufo; species Bufo bufo. Next base: position 401,229,188 of record NC_053390.1, on the reverse strand, counting down.
CTCAAGAGGTTGATGAAGAGAATGAGACACAGTTGTCAATCACTGAGGTAGTGGTTAGGTCAACAAGTCAGGAGAATGAGCAGAGTGAGAAAGTGGAAGAGGAGGTGGTGGACAATGAAGTCATTGACCCAACCTTGCAAGGTGGAAAGCCGAGCGAGGACAGCAGTACAGAAAGGGGGGGGTCGGGATCTGCTGCACCACAACAGGCTGGAAAAGGCAGTGGGGTGGAAAAAGGGAGAAGACGGGCCACACCAAACAGGCCCACAACTGTTCCCCGGAACACACCCTTGAGGAATTCCCCCTTGCCAAAGGGTAGGTGTTACGCAGTCTGGCGCTTTTTTTAAGGAAAGTGCAGACGACAAAAGAATTGTAATTTACAACCTGTGCCATACAAAAATGAGCAGGGGCGTGAACACTAGCAACCTCACCACCACCAACATGATCCGCCACATGGCATCAAACCACTGTAATAGGTGGGCCGAACGCCTGGGTCCACAATCTGTGTCTGCTGGTCACACCACTGCCTCCTCTTCCCCTGTGTTCTCCTCTTCCCGCCATGCACCTGGACCTTCGCAAGCACCATTAGCAACCACATCCACTTCCGTGTCCCAGAGCAGCATACAAATGTCCTTACCCCAGGCATTTGAACGCAAGTGCAAATACCCAGCCACCCACCCACAGGTAATAGCACTAAATGCACAGCTTTCCAAATTGCTGGCCCTGGAAATGTTGCCATTTAGGCTTGTGAACACTGAGGCCTTCCGCAGCCTGATGTTTGCAGCCGTCCGCGTTAGGCAGTCCCCAGCCGCCACTATTTTTTAAGGTGTGCTAATTTCCGCCTTACACCAACATGTGTCCCGTAACATCACACGTGCCCTGACCAACGCAGATACTGGGAAGGTCCATTTAACCACAGACACATGGATATGTGCATTCAGCCAGGGACGCTACATTTCCCTGATGGCACACTGGGTGAATGTTGTGGAGACCAGGAGCGAGCCGTAACCTGGGATCGCACAGGTGTTACCGACGCCGAGGATTGCGGGCCCTACGTCAATCAGGGTTTCCACCAGCACCTACAGTTGTGGCTCCAACCCCCACTTCTCCTCCTCCTCCACCTCCTCCTCTACTTCCACCTCCGAATTATCCGCTTGCAGCACCAGTCAGTCATCAGTTGGTAGCTGGAAGCAGTGTAGCACTGCAGTGGGGAAACAGCAGCAGGCCGTGCTGAAGCTGATATGCTTAGGGGACAAACAGCACACCGCCGCAGAGCTGTGGTAGAGAATGAGAGACCAGACTGAGCATTGGCTCTCGCCACTCAACCTAGAATCAGGTTGTGTCTGATAATGACCGTAACTTGGTGGTAGCTTTGGAGCTCGGCAAGCTCAGACACATCCCATGCCTAGCCCACGTCTTAAACTTAGTAGTTCAGCGGGTTCTCAAAACCTACCCCAATTTGCCTGAGCTACTGGTGAATGTGCGCCACGTGTGTGCACATTTCCGAAAGTCATAGACAGCTTCAGCCGGTCTGTCAACGCTGCATCAGCGCTTGAAATTGCCAGCTCACCGGCTGTTGTGCGACGTGAGCACGTGCTGGAACTTGACATTTCACATGTTGGCCAGGCTTTGTGAGCAGCAGAGGGTAGTAGTGGAATACCAGCTGCAACATGGGCGTCGCCTTTCCAGTCAGCTTCCGCTATTCACAAGCGAGGAATGGGCATGAATGTCGGACCTCTGTGAAGTTTTAAGAAATGTTGAGGAATCAACACAGATGGTGAGCGGCGATAACGCTATTATCAGCGTAACCATCCCACTTCTGTGTCTACTCAAACGCTCGCTGCTCACAATTAAGGCGGATGCTTTTCATGGGGAAGAGGTGGAAATGGGGGAAGACAGTTCAGAGGGTGATAGCCAGACCACCCTCAGTTCATCTTCTCAGCGCGAATTGGACGATGAGGCGGAAGATGAGGAGGAGCAGGAGACGGTTGCCTCCGCTACAGAGGGTAGTATCCATGGAAGTTTAATTCCATCTGTTTAGCGTGGGTGGGCAGAAGAGGAGGAAAAGGATGAGGAGATTGAGAGTGATCCTCCTGATGACAACAGCGAAGTCTTGCCTGTTGGTACTCTGGTACACATGGCTGACTTCATATTAGGCTGCCTTTCCTGCGATTCGCGCATTATATGCATTTTAGACAACACTGATTACTGGTTGTTCACCCTTCTTGACCCCTGTTACGAAGAGAACTTCTCATCTCTCATTCCTCTGGAGGAGAGCTCGAGCAAAATGGTGCAATACCAGAAAATCTTTGTTGAAAAATTGCTCCAAAAATTTCCATCTGACAACGCTGGCGGCAGAGTCCGTAGTTCCTTGGCCAACCGAGGAGGGGAAACAAGGGGAACACACAGCAGTTCTAACAGAGGCAGGGCAATACTCTCCAAAGCCTGGGACAGTTTCATGACACCCCGCCAGCACCCTCACCCTGATGCGTGGCCTAGTGTTACAAGATGGTGGTGAAGGAATACATAGCAGACCGTGTCAGCGTCCTCAATGATCCCTCAGTGCCTTACAACTACTGGGTGTCCAAGCTGGACACGTGGCACGAACTGACGCTCTACACCTTGGAGGTGCTGGCCTGCCCTGCCGCCAGCGCTTTGTCTGAGCGGGTATTTAGTGCTGCTGGTGGCATTATAACAGATAAGCGTATCCGCCTGTCAACTGAAAATGTTGACAGGTTGACTCTTATAAAAATGAACAAGGCCTTGATTGACCATGACTTCTCGACTCCACCAGAGGAAAGCTGATGAACATAAAGGCACTTTAAATGTGTTGTTTATAATGTACTGAATACACTGTATTCCCATGCACCCCTTCCACCACAAACAAGGGTAAATGGTTGAATCTTCCTTTTCTCCTTCTCCTTCTCCTCTTCTATCATATTAACATGCTTATTCGTCGCATATAATGCCCTCGCATATATGCCCTTGGCATATAATGTTTTACAGGGTCAGCTCAGCTGCAGGCCCTCGTATATAATTTTTTAGAGGGTCAGCTCACCAGCAGGCCCTCACCTACAATGTTTTACAGGTCAGCTCACCTGCAGGCCCTTGCATATAATTTTTTTGAGGGTCAGCTCACCAGCAGGCCCTCACCTACAATGTTTTACAGGGTCAACTCACCAGCAGGCCCTCGCATATAATTTTTTAGAGGGTTAGATCACCAGCAGGCCCTCGCATATAATGTTTCACAGGGTCAGCTCACCAGCAGGCCCTCGCATATAATGTTTTACAGGGTCAGCTCACCATCAGGCTCTCACCTACAATCTTTTACAGGGTAAGCTCACCTGAAGGCCCTTGCATATAATTTTTTACAGGGTCAGCTCACCAGCAGGCCCTCACCGACAATGTTTTACAGGGTCAGCTCATTAGCAGACCCTCACAAATAATTTTTTAGAGGGTCAACTCACCAGCATACCTGCACCTAAAATCTTTTACAGGGTCAGCTCACCTGCAGGCTGCACCTAAACTCTTTTACAGGGTCAGCTTACCTGCAGGCCCGCACCTAAAATCTTTTACAGGGTCAGCTCACCTGCAGGCCTGCACCGAAAATCTTTTACACGGTCAGCTCACCTGCAGGCCCTCAACTAATTATACCTAATATGTAATTTGCGCTCATACTTCCTTGCTTGGATGTGGTAGCCGTTTCTCAGGCTCCCTCTCCGGAATTGAACCATGATTCCCCATTACCCGTGGTCACCATGGTTTATGAAAATAACATCGAAAGTTGATAGGACAGACATCCGAATGGATCGTCGCCGTCACGGGGACGTGCGATCGGCTCCAGGTTATCTAGAGTCACCAAAGCGGCAGCAGGCCCTCGCCCATAATGTTTTAGATGGTCAGATCAGCAGGCCCTTGCTCCAAATGTTTTTGAGGGTCACCAGCAGGCTATCAATCATAATTTTTCAAGGCTGTGTATGATGCCCCTCCTTTATGTGTAACAAAGGGTGTATTGGAGTGCCGGTTCCTTGTAATTGTTGGCAGCCCTTAAGTAAATATACAGGAAAAAATGTTTCCTAACAACTTTTCCTCTAAAATCGATTTTATCTTCAGTTTGGTGTGTATTATTGTCAGTCTCTAAAAGTGGTGTACTACATCGTTCCCAGCAGCGACCTGTGAGTCCAAGATGAATCCAAGCATCCTCCCCATGCTGTTCCTGAACCATTTCGGTGGTGTTTCCATCAATTTCTGACCTTTTCCTATGAACTAGGCACCCTCCCCTCTTCAGAGCAGGGGGTGCCTGGTTTAATGCTCGGGTTCTCCCATTGACACATTATACTCGGGTGCTCGGTAGATGTATTCGGTCAGAGCACCCAAGCACGAGAGCACTTTGGTGCTCGATCAACACTAGCACAGACTAATCATCTGTACAGAAAACTGTTCAGTTCTACACTTGGACAGCACATATGCAGCAAGCCCCTGAGGAGCCGGTGCAGAGGATGGGAATGGTAGTGGTGCTGATTAGATGATGTGTCATTATGTACTCCCTCAGGCTGTTGCTCCCTAAGGATCGGTGCAGTAAAAAATTGGTATAAAGAGTTAGGCCAGAAGTAGAAGAACAAGTCTGTCTTGTGCAAAATAGAAGTTGTAGTACATCAAGTAGTAGTTTGCACATTTTCTCTTCACAGATGATGAGGTCTGGTGGCTGGAAAAGTAACTGATATTGGAACCTCTAGTATGTTTTTTTGTTTTGTTAACCTGTCTTGCATGTGATCTATGGAGATGAGTGTCTGTGCATAGTCCCTCACCTGCAGCAAAGTCAGGATAACTATGGTTGCTGGTCAGTCTGCTGACTCTAACAATGTAACCTTTAAGAATCTCTGTAGCTCTAGTCTTTGAAGTCTCTCTGCAGTGGTGGTCTCACAGATGAGTTGGTTTTCAGGTCCCTAAGGCCCTAGAAGCAGGAGCAATCAGATGCACTTCATCATTCCTCACAGTTCTAGCTAACACTCCCTTCCTCTGGCAGGGAATAGGACCAATCTACTCCTAACAAGAGGGGGGACTGGGGTATTTAATACCAATCCTAGTGTCATACCTCACCCGCTGGTGTACAGTGCAAACATTAAATAATATTACAAAACCAAACATTTGCAGATACCCCCTGTACTGGGTACTGCACATGGTCATGAACATCTTCTGAGTCAGCTTGCAACTTTTTTGTGAATTTCCTATCTCAGTAAAAAATACCCAGACCCTGGTAACAGGTGCCTGATTGGTGTGGGAGAAGGTGGTTCAGGAGTAGGCTATAATTGTCCTGACTGCGGGCTGGCTTGCCTTCTTCATGGGGAGCTCACCAGCCGTGCTGCGGAGGATGGTGCATCGTACTGGATCCGGGATTGCCTTCAGCGTGTAAAGTCTTCCTCCACCTCTTCAACTTTGGAGCCTCCCTGATGTCGGCGGTTCCCCTGGTCCGATGTATTCTGAAAACGGCAGCGTGGCGGCATCCCTGATGTTGGAGGTCATGGTACAGAGGAGAGAAGATTCCGGTGATGATTGCCCTGCAGAATCTCGCGAGAGGAGCCGGAGGCAGAGCACCCAGAAGAGAAGATTCTTTCCATCGCCCTCTAGGCATGCGCGGCCGCGCAGTGATGACGTTAGACGTTCCAGAGCTGCGTATCAATGGGCCGGACGTCGAGATGGAGCGTCATTTACTGTGCTCCGTGGATCTTCAGGACTTGGGCAGCAGTACGCCGGGGTGGCACAGGTGCCATTCTGCTCCCTGCAGATGTCAGGCTGTGTGTCGCGGGGAGTCGAGGGACCTACGCCCAGATTACAAGTGTCTAGGCAAGAGGAGACTGTTGGGCCGGCTGGATCCCCCCTCCAGGATATCCTAGGACCTTCGCACCTGCGGAACCTCAGTCTGGACCAGGTCTACAGTCGGGTGAGTGGTCTGCTGTACAGCTGGCCCCTGTTCTGTCCTCTTTGTCCACTGTCCTGTCCTTCCTTCAAGCTTTATTCCCTTTGTCTTCTCCTCAACCCGCCCCCCCTCAGTCTGCGGTATGTGATCCTGTCATAGCTGATGTGTCTTCTGCTTGGCTTGCGGCAGGAGGTGACGGTGGGGAGGGTAATGCGGACAGCATTGTGGAACCATTAGCGGATCCACACTGTTTGCCCGTGATTGACAGATGTCGAGGTCTTTCTGAGAGTTGTTTGAAGGAAGTTCTACCTTGACCTATCTCTCCTCATGGTTTTCATCTGTCTGCATCAGTTAAAGAAAAAATATGGAATTCAGAATATGTGGATATTTTATCTCTCTTGCCTGCTTCCAATGAGTTTGTCTCCAAACTGGATCGCAGAGAAGAGAGATCAGAGGAAGATAGGCGCCATCCTATTTCTCGCTCTTTCAATAATTGGCTTCAGGCTTTTTGTATATTTGCCAGCGTGTTAGGTGAAAAATATCCTGAGAAAGGCTCTGGGTTGTTTCAGCACGTTGACATTGTACTGGTGGCTTTGGCTGGTTTCAGTATGACGAGAATTTCTGACAGAAATTGGCAGTTTATCTGCAGTTGACTTGGGGTACAAAGGATGTCGGCCTTTGGCTAAATCTTTTGATTCCCCAGAAATCACCGCTGTAACCCAAAAGCCTTCCCCTGCTGGGGGTTTGTTGAAATGTGGTCTTTGCTTTGCTTACAATGATTCGCAGTGTAAATGGCCTGCAAGTTGTAAGTGTTAGCACGAATGTGCATTTTGCAGCTGGAGTCACCCTCTATCCAGATGTTTTAGAAAGGCGAATTTGCCCCCGCAACCGATGGTGAAGGAGTTTATTTCTAAACGACTGGACGCCGGTAAGCTTAGCGAAAATGCTTCCATGGTTAAGCAAGTTTCCAAATCAGAAGATAGCTGATTTGTTGACTGCTGGTTTTTCGGAAGCTTTCATTCTGCCTCCATTTTCGGGACAGGGCTGTACGATGGTAAGCAATTTATCTTCTGTGCAGAGTTTTCCTGAAGGGGTTAAATTGAAGATATAGAGAGAGATTGCTGCTGGCAGGATTTTAGTGCCGCCTTTTGAGGATTTTTGCTTATCCCCTCTGGGGGTGGTACCAAAGAAGGAGCCTAACTCTTTTTGGATCATACATCATTTGTCTCATCCGTTTGCGAAATCTCTGAATGATGAGATTGATAAATCCTTGTCGCGTGTTTGTTATTCCACGTTTGATACGGCGGTTTCTGTTGTTAAAGCATTTGGTAAAGGGGCCTTAATAGCTAAGGCTGATATTCAGTCTGCATTTCGGCTCCTTCCAATTCATCCAGCTACATTTAATTCATTAGGTTTTTGCTTTGAGGGCGCTTCTTATTTTGATAGATATTTACCCAAAGGTATCTGTTTTGTGCTTTTATTTTTAAGGCTTCCACGTTTCTTGAATGGGTTGTTGCAGTGCACTCCATGAGAGGAGGCATTGTGCATTATCTAGATGATTTTCTATTTGTGGGTACGGCTGACTCATCTGTTTGTCAGGATTTGCTGTCAGAATGTTCTTGTGTTTGTGAAGAGTTTGGTGTTCCCCTGGCTTCTGAGAGGACGGTTTTGCCTTCTAGTTGTGTTGAATATTTGGGGATAGTTATTGATTCATGTGTTGGTGAGTTTCGTTTACCGGAAGAAAAAATTTAGAAAGCCATTTTGTTAATTAGGAATTTTTTATTGCATCATAGTGTGACTGTTAGAGAAGTTAAATCGTTGTTAGGTTTGTTAGCGTTTTGTTGCAGGATCATGCCTTTTGGTTGAGTTTTTTGCAGGCAGCTATCTGCTCTTATTGTGGGATTGTGCAATCCTTGTTTACATGTATCTTTATGCAAGGATGTCAGGGATGACCTTTCGGTGTGGTTGAGCTTTTTGCAAGAGTTTAACGGTAGGTTTTTATGGCAAGATGATTTTATTGATGCAGTACAATTGAATCTGTTCACAAATGCAGCAGGTAGTTCTGGTTTTGGCGCTTTTTGGAAAGGTCATTGGTGCACTGCTTTATGGCACGACTCATAGAAACATAGAATGTGTCGGCAGAACCATTTGACCCATCTAGTCTGCCCAATACACTGAATACTATGAATAGCCCTTGGCCCTATCTTATATGAAGGATGGCCTTATGCCTATCCCATGCATGCTTAAACTCCTTCACTGTATTTGGAGCTACCACTTCTGCAGGGAGACTATTCCATGCATCCACTACTTTCTCAGTAAAGTAATACTTCCTGATATTACTTTTAAATCTTTGCCCCTCTAATTTAAAACTATGTCCTCTTGTAGCAGTTTTTCTTATTTTGAATATTTTCTCCTCTTTTATCGTGTAGATTCCCTTTATGTATTTAAAAGTTTCTATCATATCCCCTCTGTCTCGTCTTTCTTCCAAGTTATAGATGTTAAGGTTCTTTAACCTATCCTGGTAAGTTTTATCCTGCAATCAATGTACTAGTTTAGTAGCTCTTCTCTGAACTCTCTCCAAAGTATCAATATCCTTCTGGAGATATGGTCTCCAGTACTGAGCACAATACTCCAAATGAGGTCTCACTAGTGCTCTGTAGAGCGACATGAGCACCTCCCTCTTTCTACTGGTAATGCCTCTCCCTATACACCCAAGCATTCTGCTAGCATTTCCTGCTGCTCTATGACATTGTCTGCCTACCTTTAAGTCTTCTGAAATAATGACCCCTAAATCCCTTTCCTCAGATACTGAGGTTAGGACTGTATCCTGTATTCATGGGTTGCGAATGCTGTATTGTCTAGTTTTGTTTTGTTAGAATGGTTTCCAGTTGTAGTGGCGTTAGTGCTTTGGAGTCAGACTTTTAGAGATAAACGTAACTATTTGCATATAGATAATAAGGGCGTAATGTTTGCTGTTAATTGCTTATCATCTAAATGTCCTTTGTTGATAAAACTTTTACCTCATTTAGTTTTGCTCTGTTTGAGGTTAAATATTTGGCTTAAGGCTGTGCACATTCCAGGTATTGATAACGAGATTGCTGATTCTTTATCACTTTTTCAGATGGACCATTTTTGGAATTTGGTGCTGTCAGCCGATGTTTTTGGGACCTTTGTCCGGATCACCTTTGGGGACTAATTTGGTCTTAGCTTTGGATTTGTTGAGCCATTCTGTGGCTGCAGCAACATGGAAAAGCTATTTATCGACTTGGTGGCGCTGGTATCACTTTGCCTCTGTATTGTCAGTTTCTCCTTTGGTAGCTAATGAATCGATGGCGTTGGCTTTTTGTTTGGAGCTGTTTAGACAGAAGCTGGCGTATTGTTCTGTTTGTAGGATTTTAGCAGGATTTTTGTTTTTTCAAAAAAAAATTGGATCCAAGTCAATTTTCTTAGGCAGCTTTTGAAAGGTTATAAATCTATAGGTCATTTGCCTGATGGTCGTTGTCCTATATCTCTGGAGTTATTGGTAAGATAATGTAAAGTTACCCATCAGTTGTTTTTTTTTTCTTTTGAGACATCATTATGTAGTGTCCGACTACGTAAGGGTGGGCACTACACAAGGGTCAATTGGGCCACGTTGTTCTACACCTCCTGTGGAACACGGTCATTGTATTTTATATTGCATTTTTATGTACAGTCGTGGCCAAAAGTTTTGAGAATGACAAAAATATTAGTTTTCACAAAGTTTGCTGCTAAACTGCTTTTAGATCTTTGTTTCAGTTATTTCTGTGATGTAGTGAAATATAATTACACGCACTTTATACGTTTCAAAGGCTTTTATCGACAATTACATGACATTTATGCAAAGAGTCAGTAATTTTAGTGTTGGCCCTTCTTTTTCAGGACCTCTGCAATTCGACTGGGCATGCTCTCAATCAACTTCTGGGCCAATTCCTGACTGATAGCAACCCATTCTTTCATAATCACTTCTTGGAGTTTGTCAGAATTAGTGGGTTTTTCTTTTTGTCCACCCGCCTCTTGAGGATTGACCACAAGTTCTCAATGGGATTAAGATCTGGGGAGTTTCCAGGCCATGGACCCAAAATGTCAACGTTTTGGTCCCCGAGCCACTTAGTTATCACTTTTGCCTTATGGCACGGTGCTCCATCGTGCTGGAAAATGCATTGTTCTTCACCAAACTGTTGTTGGATTGTTGGAAGAAGTTGCTGTTGGAGGCTTTTTTGGTGCCATTCTTTATTCATGGCTGTGTTTTTGTGCAAAATTGTGAGTGAGCCCACTCCCTTGGATGAGAAGCAACCCCACACATGAATGGTCTCAGGATGCTTTACTGTTGGCATGACACAGGACTGATAGTAGCGCTCACCTTTTCTTCTCCGGACAAGCCTTTTTCCAGATGCCCCAAACAATCGGAGAGAGGCTTCATCGGAGAATATGACTTTGCCCCAGTCCTCAGCAGTCCATTCACCATACTTTCTGCAGAAGATCAATCTGTCCCTGATGTTTTTTTTGGAGAGAAGTGGCTTCTTTGCTGCCCTTCTTGACACCAGGCCATCTTCCAAAAGTCTTCGCCTCACTGTGCGTGCAGATGCGCTCACACCTGCCTGCTGCCATTCCTGAGCAAGCTCTGCACTGGTGGCATTCCGATCCCGCAGCAGAATCCTCTTTAGGAGACGATCCTGGCGCTTGCTGGACTTTCTTGGACGCCCTGAAGCCTTCTTAACAAGAATTGAACCTTTTTACTTGAAGTTCTTGATGATCCTATAAATTGTTGATTGAGGTGCAATCTTAGTAGCCACAAAATCCTTGCCTGTGAAGCCATTTTTATGCAACGCAATGATGGCTGCACGCGTTTCTTTGCAGGTCACCATGTTTAACAATGGAAGAACAATGATTTCAAGCATCACCCTCCTTTTAACATGTCAAGTCTGCCATTTTAACCCAATCAGCCTGACATAATGATCTCCAGCCTTGTGCTCGTCAACATTCTCACCTGAGTTAACAAGACGATTACTGAAATGATCTCAGCAGGTCCTTTAATGACAGCAATGAAATGCAGTGGAAAGGTTTTTTTGGGATTAAGTTAATTTTCATGGCAAAGAAGGACTATGCAATTAATCTGATCACTCTTCATAACATTCTGGAGTATATGCAAATTGCTATTATAAAAACTTAAGCAGCAACTTTTCCAATTTCCAATATTTATGTAATTCTCAAAACTTTTGGCCACGACTGTATATTGTCATGTTATTTATGTTTATCTCCTGTGTACCAGGCCTGTAGGGGTGTAGTTCCTCCTCCTAGACAGTAGAGGGAGCTAGGGAACCCCCTAGTATAAATAGCCAGGTCCAGACCAGAGAGGAGAGAAGAGTGTTCAGAAGTCAAGTTGTGCACCTTAGCCAGTGAGTAGCTGAGGAGCAGCTTCTGACATGCAGCTAGATAGCCCAGGCTCCTAGCTTGCCACCAGGAGAAGAGTCTGCCTCCTGAGAAACCAAGTTCCATAAAAGTACAGTGCAGAGCCAAGCTTGTTCCAGCCAAATAGTGAGCTGAAGGGCAGAAGGACATATTTAAAGCAAGGAATCATATACGAGAGGAAGTTTTCCCTAACCAAGGATAAAGCCAGCAATAGGGCATACAGGCCTTGGGAGAAAGACAGACAGGATTCTGAGGAAGAGTGCAGCCTGATCTGTAAGTGTTTAACCCTCTGAGTATCTTGCAAGAACATTGTGCCTGCCATTTGATATAAAGACTGCCTGTCACTACTTTTTACCTGTGGAACTGACCAAAGACTGTAAATAGTTAAACTGTTTCAGTAAACAGAAGTTTTGGTTCACTGCAACCTGTGTTCCTCAATTATTACTGGCACACTAAACCTACAACACCCAGGGCACCTCACCTACCACCTGGCCTGGTCCCTATACACAGAGGGTGCCCCAGAGGATCCGTGTGCCAGCCTCTCCATCACTGCTATACACCTGCCCAGGGTATATAAAGGCTGTGAGTACCAAAAGCAACCCTCGGTTTGTTAACTACCCCTGTGACCTCACATTCGCTCACCCAGCAGGGCTGCGTACTGCAATTATTTCCTACAGCTTTTATTTTACTATTTTTTTGGAGCTTTGAGTATTAGCGAGTTGTTACCATGTTCTAAACGCTGTCATTCTGGTCTGGCTCTACAGCAGGTTAGTGTGCGTGGTTTTGTTTTAACTATTTTTATTAGGAAGTGGAAGACGGACCAGGCTGGGATAGGTTGTTATGTTCATATTGATGCAGTGTCACATAAGACTATTTGCCCTGTTACGACAGTTTTACACTATTAAGCTATCATACCCCCTGGTGATGTTTCCTATTTTTCTGGTTTACAGGGATCTGTCCCCTTTGTCTCAGTTTCAGTTCAGGGCAGTTTTATCAAAAGGTTTAGCTGAATTGGGTCTTGGTGCAAAATGTTTCTCTTCTCATTCATTTCGGATCGGTGCAGCGACTGCTGCTGCACAGGCTGGTCTACATGAATCTGTTATCAGACTAATTGATAGGAGGTCGTTGAATAGATATCAACTTTATGTTCGGCCCCATTTATTGATTTGATCATTTTAGTTTTTCAAGGTCGAGCTGTCTGGATTTTGGGCCACTCTTATATCCATTGGGCACATAGGAGGGCTGCAGAGTGCTGTTATGGTGTGAATTTATCATTACCTTCGGATGCCATCAAGGTTTTCTGGGCTGGAGTTCGTGGTCTCCGTTGGGCAGGTTTGATTGATCTGGTTTTACATTTGCATGATGTTTTTCCTAACCCTAACATTATTATTATCCATTTAGGAGGAAATTATATTGGGTGTGGCGACAATATGGACTTTGTCTATGAGATGAAAAGAACTATGACCGATTTACATCGTCATTTCCCAAACACCCATTAAATTTTTTCTGAAATCATCTCTAGGTGGTGCTGGAAAGTGAATCCTTACTTGAAATTTAAAGATAAAGTCTGGAAGCGGATAAATCGGATAATGTCTCGTTTTATGCCGTTACTCTGGGGTTTTTCTTTTTGTCATGTTGACTTGGAGAGTGGAGAGGCTGGCCTGTATTTTCATGATGGCACTCACCTTTCTGAAATCGGTTGTGATATTTTGAACCTTAACTTTCAGGCTATGGTAGAAATAGCTGTTGGTGGGGTGGGGCCCCTGCCGCTTGGTTGAAACAGCATGGGCCTAGTGGGTGGTTTTACAGAGGTCATGAAATAATAATTATTATGGTTTGAGTCTGAGTTTATGACTAGGCTCTAAAACATGTTATTGGTTGTATTTATGAGTTAATAAACAGGCCATGGCTATTGGTTTATCTCCACTCTCACGTGTTACGTATTAATTTTATAGTTAATGTATAATTTTTGGATGCTTGATGTGTGTGGGACATATGCATTGCATAATTGCCATGACTGGATCCCGGACATTAAGGAGGGGTCCACATGGCCATATCAGCATTTTTCCCATATTAAAGTTTGTCTTCTTCACTGGGCAGAGGTTGATTTCTGTCCAGTGATTAAATACTATTTTTAGAATGGGGTTTTGTAGGAAAAACTTCCCGTTGTTTTGCTGTGGGTCACTGGGCAGAGTGGTCATTCTGCCCAGTGATGGCCTTAAATGGCTGAGAGGCTGGCAGCAGATTCTTTGAACCAATGCATACAGCACAGCTCTACACCGGCTTCTGCCACTCAGATAGTGGTCACAGTTTGTATATCCGTAACGGAGATAAACACTGAACTGTGGAGGTGTGCCATTTAATATCATATACACTCACCTAAAGAATTATTAGGAACACCTGTTCTATTTCTCATTAATGCAATTATCTAGTCAACCAATCACATAGCAGTTGCTTCAATGCATTTAGGGGTGTGGTCCTGGTCAAGATAATCTCCTGAACTCCAAACTGAATGTCAGAATGGGAAAGAAAGGTGATTTAAGCAATTTTGAGCGTGGCATGGTTGTTGGTGCCAGACGGGCCGGTCTGAGTATTTCACAATCTGCTCAGTTACTGGGATTTTCACGCACAACCATTTCTAGGGTTTACAAAGAATGGTGTGAAAAGGGAAAAACATCCAGTATGCGGCAGTCCTGTGGGCAAAAATGCCTTGTGGATGCTAGAGGTCAGAGGAGAATGGGCCGACTGATTCAAGCTGATTGAAGAGCAACGTTGACTGAAATAACCACTCGTTATAACCGAGGTATGCAACAAAGCATTTGTGAAGCCACAACACGCACAACCTTGAGGCGGATGGGCTACAACAGCAGAAGACCCCACCGGGTACCACTCATCTCCACTACAAATAGGAAAAAGAGGCTACAATTTGCATGAGCTCACCAAAATTGGACTGTTGAAGACTGGAAAAATGTTGCCTGGTCTGATGAGTCTCGATTTCTGTTGAGACATTCAAATGGTAGAGTCTGAATTTGGTGTAAACAGAATAAGAACATGTATCCATCCTCTGATGGCTACTTCCAGCAGGATAATGCACCATGTCACAAAGCTCGAATCATTTCAAATTGGTTTCTTGAACATGACAATGAGTTCACTGTACTAAAATGGCCCCCACAGTCACCAGATCTCAACCCAATAGAACATCTTTGGGATGTGGTGGAACGGGAGCTTCGTGCCCTGGATGTGCATCCCTCAAATCTCCATCAACTGGAAAATGCTATCCTATCAATATGGGCCAACATTTCTAAAGAATGCTATCAGCACCTTGTTGAATCAATGTCACGTAGAATTAAGGCAGTTCTGAAGGCAAAAGGGGGTCCAACATCATATTAGTATGGTGTTCCTAATAATTCTTTAGGTGAGTGTATAGTAAACTGTTATTACCGCATTGAACAACTACCTGCAATTTGCGATACATATTGGTTATTATTTTCAATCAAGACGGCCAACTAATAGTTGCTATATCAGTGTACAGCTTTTTTACTTACATACCAATATACACTCACCTAAAGAATTATTAGGAACACCATACTAATACGATGTTGGACCCCCTTTTGCCTTCAGAACTGCCTTAATTCTACGTGGCATTGATTCAACAAGGTGCTGATAGCATTCTTTAGAAATGTTGGCCCATATTGATAGTATAGCATCTTGCAGTTGATGGAGATTTGAGGGATGCACATCCAGGGCACGAAGCTCCCGTTCCACCACATCCCAAAGATGCTCTATTGGGTTGAGATCTGGTGACTGTGGGGGCCATTTTAGTACAGTGAACTCATTGTCATGTTCAAGAAACCAATTTGAAATGATTCAAGCTTTGTGACATGGTGCATTATCCTGCTGGAAGTAGCCATCAGAGGATGGATACATGTTCTCATTCTGTTTACGCCAAATTCGGACTCTACCATTTGAATGTCTCAACAGAAATCGAGACTCATCAGACCAGGCAACATTTTTCCAGTCTTCAACAGTCCAATTTTGGTGAGCTTGTGCAAATTGTAGCCTCTTTTTCCTATTTGTAGTGGAGATGAGTGGTACCCGGTGGGGTCTTCTGCTGTTGTAGCCCATCCGCCTTAAGGTTGTGCGTGTTGTGGCTTCACAATGCTTTGCTGCATACCTCGGTTGTAACGAGTGGTTATTTCAGTCAACGTTGCTCTTCAATCAGCTTGAATCAGTCGGCCCATTCTCCTCTGACCTCTAGCATCCACAAGGCATTTTTGCCCACAGGACTGCCGCATACTGGATGTTTTTCCCTTTTCACACCCTTCTTTGTAAACCCTAGAAATGGTTGTGCGTGAAAATCCCAGTAACTGAGCAGATTGTGAAATACTCAGACCGGCCCGTCTGGCACCAACAACCATGCCACGCTCAAAATTGCTTAAATCACCTTTCTTTCCCATTCTGACATTCAGTTTGGAGTTCAGGAGATTGTCTTGACCAGGACCACCCCCCTAAATGCATTGAAGCAACTGCCATGTGATTGGTTGACTAGATAATTGCATTAATGAGAAATAGAACAGGTGTTCCTAATAATTCTTTAGGTGAGTGTATATGCTTTAAAATACGCTAGCAGACCGCAGAAGCATTGGATGATTGGATTTGTCACCATGAAAGTGACATCATATTGATTATGCAGTTATTCAGTTACAGGGGTAGATTGGCCATAGACTTTACAGGGAAATTTCCCGGTGGATGCCCCAGGGGGCCACCCAAGTGCTCCTCTCTGCCGCTGACTTGGTACATAATGAGCTCTCAGCGGTAATTAATGCTGTGAGAATCAGGTACTCATGTACCCAGCCAGTACAAGGACCTCAGTTAGGAAGAAAGACTAATGAATCTTTTGATGCATGTGTCTTTACAGAGGATTAGGTTCTAAGTCTGCTGTCTAAAATTAATACAAATAAGTCACAGGGGCCTGATGGGATACACCCAAAGCTATTAAAAGAGCTCAGCGGTGAACTAGCAAAACCATTAACAGATTTATTTAACCAATCACTGGTAACAGGAGTGGTCCCAGAAGATTGGAAATCAGCAAATGTTGTGCCCATTCACAAGGTAGTTGGGAGGAATCGGGCAACTATAGGCCAGTAAGCCTGACATCAATAGTGGGGAAATTAATGGAAACCATACTCAAGGAGAGGATTGTGGAACATCTAAAATCCCATGGATTGAAAGATGAAAAACAGCATGGGTTTACTTCAGGGAGATCATGTCAAACTAATCTTATTGATTATTTTGATTGGGTGACTAAAATAATAGATGAAGAAGGTGCAGTAGACATCGCTTATCTAGACTTTAGTAAGGCTTTTGATACTGTCCCACATAGAAGGCTTATCAATAAATTGCAGTCTTTGGGCTTGGACTCCCATATTGTTGAATGGATTAAGCAGTGGCTGAGGGACAGACAACAGAGGGTTGTAGTCAATGGAGTATATTCAGACCATGGTCTTGTTACCAGTGGGGTACCTCAGGGATCTGTTCTGGGACCCATATTGTTTAATATCGTTATCAGCGAAATTGCAGAAGGCCTCGATGGTAAGGTGTGTCTTTTTGCTGATGACACAAAGATTTGTAACAGGGTTGATGTTCCTGGAGGGATACACCAAATGGAAAAGGATTTAGGAAAACTAGAGGAATGGTCAAAAATCTGGCAACTAAAATTTAATGTTGATAAGTGCAAGATAATGCACCTGGGGCGTAAAAACCCAAGAGCAGAATATAAAATCAGTGATACAGTCCTAACCTCAGTATCTGAGGAAAGGGATTTAGGGGTCATTATTTCAGAAGACTTAAAGGTAGGCAGACAATGTCATAGAGCAGCAGGAAATGCTAGCAGAATGCTTGGGTGTATAGGGAGAGGCATTACCAGTAGAAAGAGGGAGGTGCTCATGCGGCTCTACAGAGCACTAGTGAGACCTCATTTGGAGTATTGTGCGCAGAACTGGAGACCATATCTCCAGAAGGATATTGATTCTTTGGAGACAGTTCAGAGAAGAGTTACTAAACTAGTGCATGGATTGCAGGATAAAACTTACCAGGAAAGATTAAAGGACCTTAACATGTATAGCTTGGAAGAAAGACAAGACAGAGGGGATATGATAGAAACTTTTAAATACATAAAGGGAATCAACAAGGTAAAAGAGGAGAGAATATTTAAAAGAAGAAAAACTGCTACAAGAGGACAAAGTTTGAAATTAGAGGGGCAAAGGTTTAAAAGTAATATCAGGAAGTATTACTTTACTGAGAGAGTAGGGGATGCATGGAATTGCCTTCCTGCAGAAGTGGTAGCTGCAAATACAGTGAAGGAGTTTAAGCATGCATGGGATAGGCATACGGCCATCCTTCATATAAGATAGGGTTAAGGGCTATTCATAGTATTCAGTATATTGGGCAGACTAGATGGGCCAAATGGTTCTTATCTGCCGACACATTCTATGTTTCTATGTAATCGCACATGCCCTCCTGAATTTAATTGCTGTGGCCCACACCTCACCTCCTAGGCCCCCTGCTTCATAGACAACTGGAGGAGGAGGGCAGAAGAGGGACAGCTTTTTGGGCAGTATATTGTGCTACACTGTGTTATTTGGTTTTGCAGGGATGGTATTTTACACCATGGTATTGTTGACCCCACCTCCTTGTGTTAACTTGGGCCTGCCTATAAAATGGGGCCACTTTTATTTTTATTTTTTCCAAGGCCACCTCTGTTCAGTTACACTCTATTTGGTGCACATACTAGACTGCATAAAATATATACAAAAAGACAAATAGATGTTATATATTTTAGATATTTTTATTCTAAACTTTTTTTCTATTATTTAACCACCTCCCGTCTGTTGACTATAAACGTCCGGGAGGTGGATCTCTTTCTCTGAATGAACGTTTCTGAACGTCCATTCAGAGATGGCAGCTGACTGCTAATCATGCAGCTGCAGAGCGGGTTGCCCGCTGTCAGTGACAGCAGAGCAACCCAGAGAGAAGGCAGGGACAGTTCCCAGGTGTCTCTGCCTTCTAAAACACTGTATGCGCTTCCTGTCCCGGACCCCAGCGGTGATGTGACCGCCGTGGCCGGGAGAGTGCAGGAGCTGTCAGGTGTTCTACAGACCTCGATCAGCCCTGCACTGAGGCTGTACAGCATTGTATAGTGCTGTACAGCCTCTCCGGGGGGTGTATTTCCCCTGTAACTGGAGCTACTATGTCAGCCCCAGTTACAGGAGAAATCAATAGTGGAAAAAAAAAAGTGAAGTTAAATGTCCCCGAGGTCTTGTATGACCTTATGGGGGACACAAAGTGTAAAATAAAAAATTAAAAAATAATGTGTTAAAATAAAAAAATTAAAAAAAGGTTTCACATGTAAAAAAAAAAAAATTCCCCAAGAAAGGAATTAAAATAAAATGTTAAAAATGGAAAAATAATAATAAAATAGACATATTTGGTATTTCTGCGTCCGTGACGGTCGGCTCTATAAATATATCACATGAAACACATATACATATACAGCATAAAAAAAAAAAACTGTGTCAAAAAAGCAATTTTTGTCACCTTACATCACAAAAAGTGCAACACCAAGGAATCAAAAGGTGTATGTCCCACAAAATGGTACCAATAAAACCGTCACCTCATCCCGCCAAAAATGAGACCCTAACTAAGACAATCGGTCAAAAAATAAAAAAGCTATGCCTCTCAGACTATGGAGACACTAAAACATAATTTTTTTGGTTTCAAAAATGCTATTACTGTGTAAAACTTAAATAAATAAGAAAAAGTATAAATATTTGGTATTGTCACGTCCGTTAAGATCTGCTATATACAATGTCACATGACCTAACCCCTCAGGTGAACGCTGTAAAACTGTGCCAAAACAACCAAAGTATTATAATGAATGATCAAAAAATCATATGTACCCAAAAATGGTACCAATAAAAACGTCAACTCTTCCTGCAAAAACGAGCCCCTGCACATGACGATCTGCAGAAAAATAAAAAAAATGGCGTTTAGAAAATGGAGACACATACTTTTTTTTTCAAAAATGCTTTGTTATGTAAAACTCAAACAAACAAACAAAGAAAGTAGACATATTTGATATCATTGCGTCCATAACATCCTGCTCTATAAAAATAGCACATGACCCCTACCCTGTCAGATGAATGTTGTAAAAAATAAAAACGGTGCTAAAACAGCCTTAAAATTTCATCTCTATTTTCCTTTAATTCTTGTGGAACACCTAAAGGGTTAACACAGTTTGTAAAATCAGTTTTAAGTAACTTAAGGGGTGTGGTTTCTACAATGGGGTCATATGTAAGCCCCACAAAGTGACTACAGACCTGAATTGGTCTTTAAAAAGTCGGTTTTGGCAATTTTCTTAAAAATTTAAAGAATTGCTTCTAAAATTCTAATCCTTATAACGTCCTAAAAAAATTAAATAATATTTACAAAATGATGCCAACATAAAGTAGACATATGGGGAATGTTAAGTAATAAATATTTTATGAGGTATCACTTTCTGTTTTAAAAGCAGAGAAATGTAAATTTTGAAAATTGCAAATTTTTACAATTTCTTGGTAAATTTGGGATATTTTCATAAATAAAGGTGAAATATATTGACTCAAATTTATGACAGTCATGAAGTACAATGTGTCACGAGAAAACAATCTCTGAATGGCGTGGATAAGTAAAAGCGTTCCAAAGCTTATTACCACATAAAGTGACATTTGTCAGATTTGCAAAATTAGGCCTGGTCACGAAGGGGGCAAATGGCCCAGATGTGAAGTGGTTAATGTATGTTTTTTGCAGAAAGGGCCCTGCTAATAGTGTGGAATAAATAATTAATATTATGATAATTGACATTAATATTATATTGTGTTGAGGTAATTTTAAACTATAGACTTCCAGATGGAGGTGTGCCTATCAGCATCATTTATATGAATGAACTTATAGTTACTAACAATTTGACTTGAAGAAGAGTTTGCTTTGGAGAACCATTTCGGCAGGTATGGGTTCCACTCCCACTCTGAGGCACGCACTATTATATTTGACGCAAGTGTATGCAACGTTCTTCCAAATTAATCAATTGCCTAATAGAGGTGATGCATTGAGAATGCTATCTATAAAAAGTGGTGTGGGAATGGCTGTCCTGGAAGGAAGCATCGTCTATGAGTTGGAGATGAAAAGATGACTGAGGAGCGAGTCTAAAATGGTGGCGTATTTTATGCCATGCCTTCCACATAGAGAGTAGGAGCAGGTTTGTCCTCACCTCAGCTGGTAACTCACCGTAAGAAAGGTGTAGGAGGGTGTAGAGCTAATCCCGGAGTGAAGAAGTCCTTTGCAACCAATCTGTCACCACCATATGTTGGAAATTGGCCGCAGCAACACAAAACTTCTTGCGACGACTTCTTCTTGAGAAGATTCTTTAGTTTATTCAGACAAGAGCAGCAAGACAGCATAGAAATAAATATAAAAGTCAGGCAGAATATGACATGAGGTAGCTGGTATTGTGAAGCAGCAGTAGAAAAAAGGTAGCGCTGTGTGTGTTTATGTCCGCAAATACACTTTTTTTATACCCCAGAGAACAAAGGAATTATAAGTATAATAATATAGGTTTGCCGCAGTGTACAGCAATCCATAGAAGTGAATGGTGACACACCTAAATTACATCATTGCATCATTATTATACATAACATGTGACCTCACAGGAGTCACAGATACTTTACTATTCATAACCATTAACGTACCTAAGTTGCACCTCCAATATCAATATGCATTAGGAAGACTTACGCCTCCTTATACTTCATGATAGTTAATTGGCTAAAACTTCTCTAACATGTATGAGAATGAATATCTAATGCATTTTTAACCTTTGATCCCTTGTCCTCTGATTCCATTATCCTTGAAGGTGTTTGTTTGCAATAAACTAAAGAAACTGACAAGTGTCCACTAAGATTACTTTCACACCTGCGTTCGGGGCTCCGCTTGTGAGCTCCGTTTGAAGGGTCTCACAAGCAGCCCCGAACGCATCCGTCCAGCCCTAATGCATTCTGAGTAGATGCGGATCCGCTCAGAATGCATCAGTCTGGCAGCGTTCAGCCTCCGCTCCGCTTAGCAATCGGACACCTGAACGATGGAAGCAGCGTTCGGGTGTCCGCCTGGCCGTGCGGATCCGTCCAGACTTACAATGGAAGTCAATGGGGACGGATCCGTTTGAAGTTGACACAATATGGCGCAATTTTCAAACGGATCCGTCCCCCATTGACTTTCAATGTAAAGTCTGGACGGATCCGTCTGACTAACTTTCACACTTAGAATTTTTTCTGAACTATAATGCAGACGGATCCGTTCTGAACGGATCCAAACGTCTGCATTACAGGAGCGGATCCGTCTGTGCAGACATCAGACGGACCCGCTCTGAACGCTAGTGTGAAAGTAGCCTAAGTATCTGAAAGAAGCTCTGGAGGACATAAATATGTCACTAAGACTCCATGATCTCTTAACTAGCTAGTCCTGAACAGAAAACATGTATTAATTGATCACCTAAGGACCTCTATTTTCTTAGCAACAGTATTTCAGTATTCAAGGTGACTCTTTAGCTAAGCTTTAAGATAGAAATATAAGATGTCTGACTAAGACAACATGACTGACCATCAGATCTAATCCTGATTCTCCAACACCCTAAATAAACACACCAAGTTACATTGTTTGATATCAGAGAAGTTAAAGGGGTTATCCAAGACTATTAAATGTCCCCCATATGCCTGAGCCCCTCACAATGAATATACTTACCTGGCTCCCAGCATCGCTTTTGATCCCTGCACCGCCGCTGCTGCTTCTCCAGTGTCAGGGGGAGCAGCCAATGGCCGGCAGGGACGGGGACGAGCCTCCCTAGCGTCACCTGCAATGCTAGGGAGGCTCGTCCCCGTCCCATCTGCCATTGGCTGCTTCCCCCTGACACCGGATGTTTTCATCCACGCATGGGGAGAAGCAGCAGCTGCGGTGCGGGGACCGGGAGTGGTGCAGGGAGCAGGGAGCCAGGTAAGTACTGTATATTTATTGTGAGGGGCATTTAATAGTCTTGGATAACCCCTTTAATTCCTCCATTTATTCTCGGGAGCTTGAGTAGGATATAAGCTACATAGGATTTTTTAAATTTGCGGTATAAATAATTAATCTTTTTTTCCTCCTTTGGTGCTAGGTATATTGGGAGGCTATGGAAAAGATACAGGAGACAAGTAAAATCAACAATTTTAATTAAACTGGACCTTCCTAACTAGCGTAGTTTCCAGATTTTTATTACAATTTTTTTAATGTTGAATCTATATATTGTGGCTGGGTGCCTCATCACATATATTCCCAGATACTTTAAAGAATCAGTCTTCCATTGACATGGAAAGGCCAAGGACTAGAACGGTTTGAGGGGGCTGCATAGTAACATCACTTCCGTTTTGTCCCTGTTAATAGTATAACCCGATAACCCCCTCCACCACCATGGTTTCCAGCTCTTGTATGAGGTCAGTCATGACTTGTTTAGGGTTGATGAATACAAGCAAGATATCATCTGCAAACACACTACCTTCAGTTCCTTGGGCCCCCACCCTAAGTCCCTTGAAAACCGGTGTTCACAATAAGTGGGGCTCTATGGATAGGTTAAATAAAAGGGTGACAAAAGACATCCTTGTTTGGTGCCCCAAAAGAGGTCTATTATTAGTGAGCTACACCCATTGACTGCCAGACAGGTTGTTGCATGCATATGAAGGTATTGAATATACTGTTGAAATTGTGAACCAAAATTCCCCCTGCTCAAAATTTCATATAAGAAAGGCCATGCTAAGGCAAGTTATAATTCCTTAGATCTGGGAAATTTAACCCATCCTGTTACCTTGGGAGGATAATTTTTGCTTAAGATATTTTGGGCTGCTTTCCTACAAATAGGTATTTTACAAAAACAGAACTCAGTAGGAAGTTTTGCACTAGAGATGAGTGAATTTCACAAAAATATTATTTCATTAGCCTGAAAATTGGTATATGCCACTCTAGGACTCTAATTTTTTCAAATATTTTTTTCATTATCTCTAAATTGCCATGACAGCAATAGAAAATGTTGTCAGAGTGACACTAAGATATATAGCTATGGTTAAATGCATAGTTGACAGTGCTAACAAACAGCGTGTTTAACCACTTAAGGACCACAGGTTTATACCCCCCTAGTGACCAGGCCCTTTTTAACAAATCGGCACTTCACAACTTTAACGGTTTATTGCTCGGTCATGCAACTTGGCACCCAAATGAATTTTACCTCCTTTTCTTCTCACAAATACAGCTTTCTTTTGGTGGTATTTGATTGCTGCTGGCATTTTTAGTTTTTATGATATTAATCAAAATTGACCTCAATTTTCTCAAAAAAGTGTATTTTTAACTTTTTCTGGTAAAATTGTTCAACTATAATTATATTTCTATACAAGTTTGTGTTTCTCTGTGTTGAGAATTTATTGTGCTACATGTCTTTGATAAAAAAAAAATCCAATAAGTGTATATTTATTGGTTTGCGCAAAAGTTATAGCGTTTACAAACTATGGTACAAAAATGTGAATTTCCGCATTTTGAAGCAGCTCTGACTTTCTGAGCACCTGTCATGTTTCTTCAGGTGATAGAATGCTAGGATAGTATAAATGCCCCCCAAATGACCCCATTTTAGAAAGAAGACACCCCAAAGTATTCGCGGAGGGGCATGGTGAGTTCATGTATGATTTAATTTTTTTTCACAAGTTAGCGAAAAATGACACTTTCTGAGGAAAAAAAAAAAGAAAGTTTCCATTTCTGCTAACTTCTGGCAAAAAAAATAAAAATCTCCCACGGACTCACTATGCCCCTCAGTGAATACCTTGGGGTGTCTACTTTCCGAAATGGGGTCATTTGTGGGGTGTGTTTACTGTTCTGGCATTTTGGGGGCGGGGCTAAATTGTGAGCAACCCTGCAAAGCCTAAAGGTACTCATTGGACTTTCGGCCCCTTTACGCACCTAGGCTGCAAAAAAGTGTCACACATGTGGTATCGCCGTACTCAGAAGAAGTAGGGCAATGTGTTTTGGGGTGCATTTTTACATATACCCATGCTGGGTGAGAGAAATATCTCTGTAAATTGACAACTTTTAATAAAAAAAATTAAAAAGTTGTCATTTACAGAGATATTTCTCACACACAGTATGGGTATATGTAAAAATACACCCCAAAACACATTGCCCTACTTCTTCTGAGTACGGCGATACCACATGTGTGACACTTTTTTGCAGCCTAGGTGCGCAAAGGGGCCCAAATTCCAATGAGTACCTTTAGGATTTCACAGGGAATTTTTACGCATTTGGATTCCAAACTATTTCTCACGCTTTAGGGCCCCTAAAATGCCAGGGCAGTATGAGCCTAAGGCTGCAAAAAAGTGTCACACATGTGGTATCGATGTACTCAGAAGAAGTAGAGCAATGTGTTTTGGGGTGCATTTTTACATATACCCATACTGTGTGTGAGAAATATCTCTGTAAATGACAACTTTTTCCATTTTTTTTATACAAAGTTGTCAATTTGCAGAGAAATTTCTCTCACCCAGCATGGATATATGTAAAAATACACCCCAAAACACATTGCCCTACTTCTCCTGAGTACGGCGATACCACATGTGTGACACTTTTTTGCAGCCAAGATGCGCAAAGGGGCCGAAAGTCCAACAAATACCTTTTTAGGAGGGCATTTTTAGACATTTGGATTCCAGACTTCTTCTCACGCTTTAGGGCCCCTAAAATGGCAGGGCAGTATAAATACCCCACATGTGACCCCATTTTGGAAAGAATACACCCCAAGGTATTCCGTGAGGGGCATGTCGAGTTCATAGAAGATATATTTTTTTGGGCACAAATTAGCGGAAATTGATATTTTTTGTTTTTTTCTCACAAAGTCTCCCTTTCCGCTAACTTGTGACAAAAAGTTCAATCTTTCATGGACTCAATAAGCCCCTCAGCGAATACCTTGGGGTGTCTTCGTTCCAAAATGGGGTAATTTGTGGGGTGTTTGTACTGCCCTGGCATTTGAGGGTCTCCGCAATCATTACATGTATGGCCAGCATTAGGAGTTTCTGCTATTCTCCTTAGGCCTTATGCACACGACCATTGTTTGAATCCGCATCCGTGGCTCCGTTCCGCGGCCCCGCAAAAAAATATAACATGTCCTATTCTTGTCCGTGCTTTTCGGACAAGAATAGGCATTTATATTGCCGGCACTCGTTCCGTTCCGCAACGGGCGCCTTCCGTTTTTTCAACACGGGCGCCTTCCGTTTTTTGCGGATCCGCGGTTTGCGGACCGCAAAAAATGGCACGGTCGTGTGCATGAGGCCTTATATTGAGCATATGGGTAATGAGATTTTTTTTTTCCGTTCATGGTCTGGCCTGAAAGAAAAAATGAACGGCACAGATTTCTTCATTCGCATCGATCAATGTGGATGAAAAAATCTCTGCCAAAAAATGTGCAAAAAAAAAAAGCTGCGATCGCTAATAAAGATCCAAAAAGCTCAAAAGTGATCTTTATAGCGCCACAGCGATTTTACGGTGTTTTTGCAGTGATCAGAAAAAAAAAATTCTGTCACTGCGGTGGGGCGGACTGAACGCAAGTGTGCGCACAAGATCAAGCCTGATCGGGCGAACACTGCGTTTTTTGTAGAGCCTAAGGTGACCCTAATGTACTGATATAGATCTGATTGCAATCAGTCTTGATCACTTACAGATACTATATAGTACTAGTGCTGATTAGCGACAGCGATGACGCTAATCAGCGACTAATCAGTGACTGCGGTGCGGTGGGCTGGGCGCTAACTACCTAACAAGTAGCTAACTAACTGGCGGGGATAAGGGACCCTTAGGCCCCATTCACACGTCCGCAATTCTGTTCCGCATTTTGCGGAACGGAATTGCGGACCCATTCATTTCTATGGGGACAGACTTTGTCCTGCTCGGATCCGGAATTGCGGATCTGCACTTCCCGGTCCGCACTTCTGTTCCGCAAAAATATAGAACATGTCCTATTCTTGTCCGCAATTGCGGACAAGAAAAGGCATTTTCTATATAGTTCTGGCAATGTGCGGATCCGCAAAATGCGGAAAGCACATTGCCGGTGTCCGTGTTTTGCGGATCCGCGGATCCGTGGATCTGCAAAACACATACGGACGTCTGAATGGACCCTTACAGGGGGGTGATCAATGACAGGGGGGTGATCAGGGAGTCTATATGGGGTGATCAGGGGTTAATAAGGGGTTAATAAGTGACGGGGGGGTGTAGTGTAGTGTGGTGCTTGGTGCTACTTACAGAGCTGCCTGTGTCCTCTGGTGGTCGATCCAAGCAAAAGGGACCACCAGAGGACCAGGTAGCAGGTATATCAGACGCTGTTAACAAAACAGCGTCTAATATACCTTTCTGATGTTAAAAAAATCGCATCTACAGCCTGCCAGCGAATGATCAGCGCTGGCAGGCTGTAGTTCAACTTGTTTACTTTGCGATCCTGTGAACGCGCGCTCCTGTGAGCGCGCGTTCACAGGAAATCTCGTGAATCACGAGATGACGCCAACAGGCGTCGCTGAGCCCTGAGAGTGCCGCCGCCCGGACGCCTATCAGCGTTACGTGTGCGGCAAGTGGTTAAAAAAATACTGTGCCGTTGCAGTGTTAAGCTTTTTCGTATTAGAAAACTTGGTCCCTTTCAAGGACAGATTATGTTTTTTGCATTGCAACCTGAAATTAAAATGGATCTTAATTTAAATTTTATGTAATGGACCTGAAAAAATAGTCCAAATTGTTACAGTTAAATAAAAAAATAAAAAACTTTATTTAAAAGATAAACCCAGAAACGTTGTAAGGGCATATGTATTCAGCCCCTTTGCTTTGAAACCCCCAAGTAAGGTCTGGTCCAACCAATGAAGTTCAGAAGTCACATAATTAGTTAGTCCCCTGTGTGCAATCACATGTATAACATGATCTGTCACATGTTGTGAGTAAAAATACACTTCTGAATGGTTTCTGAATCTGAATAAGCAACATGAAGACCAAAGAGCTCTCAAAACTGGTCAGAAACAAAGTTGTTATTAAGTTGCTGTTCAGTGAAACGACAGATTTGGTTCTGGGCTAATCCGCAGGGCGTTATCCTGGGAGTCCCCTAGTATTCTCCCTTTAATTCCTGTACAGGGATCTGGACTACAAAGCATAAGAGCCTTCGGGCTGCTACCTCCTGGATTAGTCTCTGTGTGCTTAAGAACTGACCCACAGAGGTCAGTGACACCAGTGCAGGGCACTGGAGAGTCAGGCAATAATGTATTCAGAGAAAGGCTGAGGTCAGGGTTGGCAGTTTACGTGCAATACAGTAAGTAATCCGAGGTCATTGCAGACAATGAAGGGTCAATACAGAGGTCAAGCACAGGTCAGATCAGGCAGCGGAGGATCAGAATACAGTAAATAGGCAGAGGTCAGTACATGGGCAGACAAAAAAAACAAAGCAAACTAAGGAAACTATAGGTTAGACAACTTCTGACAAGGATGGGTGCCTAAACTACCTCAGGGTTTCCAGCCATTTTCTGGTGAAGATAAAGGCGCATGTATGCTGGCCCTTTAAGGGCTGGAGGGAGTGCAAATGCTCTACAGCCAGTGGAGGAAAGGCCTTGCAGTAGTGTGGAGTGGAGCAGTAGCAGCTTTCAGCTACTGCTGTAACAATCCTCCCCCCCCCCCTCCTTTTGGACTTCGTTCTTTTTTCAGAAGAACAGAGGCATTAATGTTTTCAGCCGTCTCCCATGATCTTTCTTCTAAACCATAACTTTTCTAGTCCACCAAAAAAATCCTTTCTCCGATCATGAATATTTTTTTACTTTAAATACATCTTCAGTACAGAAGTAGGAACAGGAACAGGACCTCTGGAATAGCGATTTTTACACCACAATTGTGTGAGAAAGGTGTAAGAAAGTCACAAATTTTGTCAATAAAATATTTCCAACAAAATTCGGGACTTTTGGCCCTTCACGACACTTTTTTAAACTGACCAGAAAAGGGAGCATGGCGAGGGTGGGGAGCGGATGGTGCATCAAGGCCAGCACATTTACCTTATTCACACCAGGAGCCTGCCGTGGATTATAGTCTGTTGCATGGGCTGCCAGAAGATGTGACAAATCTATGAGAGGCATGTGCTTCTGGATACATTTGGTGCATCTTCTGGCTGCACAGGGGGAATCGAGACTGGCACAGAAAACTCCTGTCTTGATAAATGTCCCCTATAGTGTCCTTTGGCTTCGTAATACATGCATAAGTCCTCACTGCGCCTATGCAGAGACTCCTCCTCAGGTAAACATTCCTTGTCCAGTTGTATAGGTGCTGGATCAGATGATGGAGGCATGAGAGAATCTGAGAAGTTGGTGCCAGCCTCCTTTCATGTGCAGATTTTTTGAGACGCTCTCTGTAACACAGATCAATATGGGCAGCCAAACTAATCAGGGTATCCAGGGTAGATGGAACATCAGGACCTGCCAGTTCTTCTTTTATGCAGCCTGACACACCCTCCCAGAAAGGTGCTGATTTGTTGTTCAATGATAAATCAGAAGCCAGGATGCGGGACTGTATGGCATACTGCCCAACTGAGAAGTTACCCTGGTGGAGGAGCAGGAGGGATGACGCAGTTGAGGTGGTGTGACCTGGTTCCTCAAAGGTCTTGCTCAAAGGGGATAGTACACTGGTTATGAAATCCACTATATCACTTGGGCCTCCCCTCATAGTGTGGGGGAACACGAAGACACTGCAGACACTAAATGTTAAAGTACCAGAGCGGTAGTGAAGGAGCCCAGGCAGCCTAAAATAGTATGCAAGTACTGCAGGAATTGCTCTTGGCAGCCACTGTAAGTAGTCAGCTTCTTATATACTTTGGATAGGCCCATCTTGGGGGGTGGGGGTGAGCAGGTTCCATGGCCTGAGCAAACTGTTATGACAGTGGGTGTAGAACCACTCAGTTAACTAACAGAATTAGCTTTGGGCTAATCCTAAGGGTGTTATCCTGGCAGTCCCCTGGTATTCATCTTTTAACCCCTGTAGTTTGCTGCAAGGGAACCACCAGGCCACTACCTCCTGGAGTAGTCTGTATGTGGTTATCAGCTAACTGATGGGATTCAGATACACCTGTGCAGGGAATTGAAAAGTCAGGAAAAATTGTGATCAAAGGCAGTCTGAGGTCAGGGCTGGTAGAGTACATGCAATATGGTAAATGTTCCAAGGTCAGGGCAGACAGCAAAGGATCAATACGGAGGCCAGGCACAGGTCAGGTCAAGCAGTGGAAGGTCAGCATACAGTAAACAGGCAGGGGTCAGTACACAGGCAGACAGCAGAATGCAACACACCTTTGCAAGAACTTAGCAAGCTAAGGGACCTATTGGTCAGATACAGTACCTTCCCATAGTGCCTGAACTACCCCGGGTTGCCAGCCATTGGCTGGTGAAAGTGAAAGTGCGTGCTGACCCTTTAAGAGCAAGAGAAAGTGCGTGCACTACAGGCACAGAAGGGGAGGACATGCTGGACAGAGAGGATTCAGCAGCCCGGCTCACCTGGAAGAGGACAGCAGGAGTCAGGTCCGGCAGTGAGTGGAGCGGTGGCTGCTGTAATAGTTGTGTTATAAGAAATATACCAAGCTTTGAAAAAAATTGAAAGAATATGGAAAAATGACAAACCTGACAAGAGAATGCAACCCATCAAAACTTACAGACAAGGCAAGGAGGGCATTCCTCAGAGATTCAAGCAAGACAACAGCATTAACACTGAAGTTGATGCCAAAATCTACTGTGGAGATGGAAATATCTGTCCATAGGACCAGGGGCGGACTGAGAACACAAAAGGCACCCAGACCACTTCAGCTCATTGAAGTGGTCTGGGTACAGTGTTCCTTTTGCAAATCGAACTGCAATGTTCTAGAGAAACTGCATTGTTTATGTTCCAGCAATAAGTCAGCCTCTAGTGGCTGGCAGCCACCTGAGGGCTTCCTGGATTAAAACAGACCTTTGGTCTGGTATCTGACGCTGGACGTCCTCACACTCTGCATGATGACCTCCAGGGTCAGATTTTTCCCCATAGGAAAGCATTGATTCAATGATTTCGTATGGGGTGATCTAATCTCAGCGTCCATTAGTGAGCCTCTGTTAGAAGCAGTGTGGGCATAACTACTGTGAAGGGGGCACATATCTGGGTATAACTACTGTGAAGGGGGCACATATCTGTGCATAACTACTGTGAAGGGGGCACATATCTGGGCATAACTACTGTGAAAGGGGGGGAGGTCCTTCACAGTAGTTATTAATCCCTTTCAGCAGTGCCCCCTTCAGTGAATGGGGGACTGCTGAAAGGGGTTAATAACTACTGTGAAGGGCCTAGCCGTCTGGGCAACCCCACAGATCATCCCCCCACAGATCATCCCCCCACCCACCTTGTACTTGTTCCACTGATCCGCTACTTGAGGGCTACATAGGCATGAGATCAGTCACTTCGGTGTGCAATCCCATCCTGTTGCGCGTGATCCCGCGAGACCCGTGACCTACAGCAGCAGGTCTTGCGGGATCACCCGCTGCAGGACGGGATTGCCCACCGAAGTGACTGAACTCATTCCCGCGCAGCCCACAAGTAGCGGAACAATTACAAGAGGGGTGGGGAATAGCCAAATTAAAAAATATTTTGAACCAAAAGGTGTTATGGGGGCTCTGTGGATGGCACTGTTATGGGGATCTGTGGATGACACTGTTGTGGGGGGGATCTGTGGATGGCATTGTTGTGGGGATCTGTGGATGACACTGTTGTGGGGGGGATCTGTGGATGGCACTGTTGTGGGGATCTGTGGATGACACTGTTATGGGGATCTGTGGATGACACTGTTATGGGGGGATCTGTGGATGGCACTGTTATGGGGGGGATCTGTGGATGGCACTGTTATGGGGAGATCTGTGGATGGCACTGTTATGGGGGGGATCTGTGGATGACACTGTTGTGGGGATCTGTGGATGACACTGTTGTGGGGATCTGTGGATGACACTGTTATGGGGGGATCTGTGGATGGCACTGTTATGGGGGGATCTGTGGATGGCACTGTTATGGGGGGATCTGTGGATGGCACTGTTATGGGGGATCTGTGGATGGCACTTATGGAGGGGATCTGTGGATGGCACTGTTATGGGGGTATCTGTGGATGGCACTGTTGTGGGGGCTCTGTGGATGGCACTGTTGTGGGGGCTCTGTGGATGGCACTGTTGTGGGGGCTCTGTGGATGGCACTGTTGTGGGGGCTCTGTGGATGGCACTGTTGTGGGGATCTGTGGATGGCATTGTTGTGGGGGCTCTGTGGATGGCACTGTTATGGGGGGGATCTGTGGATGGCACTGTTATGGGGGGATCTGTGGATGGCACTGTTATGGGGGGATCTGTGGATAGCACTGTTATGGGGGGATCTGTGGATGGCACTGTTGTGGGGGCTCTGTGGATGGCACTGTTGTGGGGGCTCTGTGGATGGCACTGTTGTGGGGGTTCTGTGGATGGCACTGTTGTGGGGGCTCTGTGGATGGCACTGTTGTGGGGGCTCTGTGGATGGCACTGTTGTGGGGGCTCTGTGGATGGCACTGTTGTGGGGGCTCTGTGAATGGCACTGTTGTGGGGGCTCTGTGGATGGCACTGTTGTGGGGATCTGTGAATGACACTGTTGTGAGGGGGATCTGTGGCGACACATATATAGCACTTTATGCTATATATGTGTCATCTACAGATCCCACCATAACAGTGTCCCTGTGAGTGAATGATCCCCAATACCGGCATCTGGTGTTGTAATGGCAGCGGGGCCCGGTGCAGTCACTGTATTCTATTACACCGGGCCCGCTCACTGTAATACTAATATTCATATGTGAACAACTTGAAATCCTCTACGATCCTCTCCCTCTGAGCTCTCTGTACTCACAAACTCAGTAGCCGGCCGGGCGGCAGCGCAACTCACTGACGTCACGCGCCTGCTCCTCCCACTTTATGAATGAAGTAGGAGGAGCAGACGCATGACGTCAGTGAGTTGCGCTGCCGCCCGGCCTGCTACTGAGTTTGTGAGTACAGAGAGCTCAGAGGGACAGGATCTCAGAGGATTTCAAGTTTTTCACATATGAATATTAGTATTACAGTGAGCGGGGCCCGGTGTGATGTTATTCTGCGGCTGGCCCCCATCCCGGCCGCGCCCTCAGACCATGTCCGAAGTGCCCGACCGGTCAGTCCGCCCCTGCATAGGACCACACTGAACGATACAGTCCACAGGTTGTGGCTTTAAAGAAGTGGTCAGAACAAAAGCCATTGTTTAAAGGTGTTGGCTGCTTTCTTATATATACTCCCTTAACTCCTTAAGGACCGGGCTCATTTTCACCTTAAGGACCAGGCCTTATTTTGCAAATCTGACCAGTGTCACTTTATGTGTGTATCTAAGCCATTCTGAGATAGTTTTTTCATCACATATTGTACTTCATGACACTGGTAACATGAAGTCAAAAAAATTCATTTTTTTAAATGAAAAAATACCAAATTTACCAAAAATTAGCAAAATTCCAAGTTTCAATTTCTCTACTTCTATAATACATAGTAATACCTACAAAAATAGTTATTACTTTACATTCCCCATATGTCTACATCATGTTTGGATCATTTTGGGAATGACATTTTATTTTCGGGGGACGTTACAAGGCTTAGAAGTTAATAAGCAAATCGTGAAATTTTTCAGAAATTTTCAAAAACCCACTTTTTAAGTACCAGTTCAGGTCTGAAGTCACTTTGTGAGGCTTACATAATAGAAACCACCCAAAAATGACCACATTCTAGAAATTACACCCCTTAAGGTATTCAAAACTGATTTTACAAACGTCGTTAACCCCTTAGGTGTTCCACAAGAGTTAATGGCAATGGAGATAAAATTTCTGAATTTCGATTTTTGGGCAATTTTTCCATTTTATTCCATTTTTTACAGTAACAAAGCAAGGGTTAACAGCCAAACAAAACTCAATATTTATTGCCCTGATTCAGTATTTTGCAGAAACACCCCATATGTGACCGCAAACTACTGTACGGGCACACGGTAGGGCGTAGAGGGAAAGGAGCGCTGTGTGGTTTTTGGAAGGCAGATTTTGATGGCCTTTTAATTTGCCACCATGTCCCATTTGAAGCCCCCCTGATGTACCCCTAGAGTAGAAACTCCATAAAAGTGACCCCATCTAAGAAACTACACCCCTTGAGGTATTCAAAACTGGTTTTACAAACTTTGTTAACCCTTTAGGTGTTCCACACGAGGTATTGGCAAATGGAGATGAAATTTCAGAATCGCAGCAAACCGCAAGTCTGAATTGACCTGTGGTTTGCTGCGATCGCCGACACGGGGGGGTCACAGGACCCCACTGGGCATTGACCCAAGGTGCCTGCTCATTGATTTGAGCAGGCACCTTGTTCCGATCACCGCCCGCCACGCGGCGGTGATCGGAAATACACAGGCCTTACAGGTACGCCCTGTGACCTTAAGTACCTGGACATCAGGGCGTACCTGTACGCCCTGTGTCCGTAACAGGTTAAACATATGATTTTCAGTTGTAACGAATTCCCCTACAAAAATCTCTGTCTGCTATACTTGGTGTTAGCAATGGGTTCTGTTCTGCTGTAGTGTATCATCACGTCCATGTGACATTATGCCATTGGGGAGGTGGGGTAATATATTCACCCTTCCATCCATGACTCTATGTGCACACCCTGTTATGATCACTGTCTGAAACCAGCAAAGTCAGAAACTGCTACCAGTCTTCCTTAACCATTTTTTTATAGACCCCCTTTAAAAATAAAAGTGAAGTCATTTTTCAAGGGTCAAAAACAAAACAGACATTTAAGAAATATTATTTATTTCACAAGACTAGGGACTGCTGGAGGGCATTCCCCATATATAGTATTTAAAGATTCTTCTCTTCGTTTAAGCTTTTATTATTGCTTTCCCAGTGTTTTCTCCATTGAGCATTCCAATAAATCCAGCCGACATGTTCTCAAACCCATTTGTGATGTGTTCATGATATTTCACCTTACCCTTTTAGGAAACATAACACAATTGCATATTGTTTAGGCACATGAAAATCTAGGAAATAGCTTCTGAAAACTATTAAGCCAAGTCATTATGAATTAGCACTCTTTAAAAAGTTAAAGGTAAACTATATTAGGTGTATAAAAAAAAACCTGCGTTATAAATCTTAACAACAAGCGCTCTATTAAGCTGTTCATTTTAGTAAATACTCGCATTCATAATGAAATAACAGTTTAAGAATCCCTTAGCAATCTGAATATTGTAGTTTCTGTAGCTTCTCCTGTAAATATATAGATGAATAGTCAAGTGGATGTTACCATTTCTCTTGTCAAGTGTATTAAAAATATGGTACTTTGTAACAGACACCTACACTGTAGATATTGATTAGGTAAAACTTCAATTATAGACATCAAGATGTGGTAAATAAAGACTGTAGGACCTTTCATTTCCTAATGTATATATACAGGAGCTAATCTTCAATTCTCCACTTGCTAACTCTAAAAAGATTTAAATAACTGCATATTATACAGTAGGCTTGTTCTCAAATGCGCCAGCTGCTTTAACTTTTTGCACTCAGGACCTGCTGATCCTGTACATAATTCACATCCAACAAATAAGGGACGCTAGTATTGCAAAAATTATTTTCTTTATCAAATATTTCCATATACAATAGTAAATGAAACAGTATATTCATACTAAGCCATTTAAATATTCCATACCCCCAAATATGTGCATGTAAAGATAAGCAAAACCAAAATTTCCATTTTCTTCTGACATACATGATTTGCATAAGTAGAAATTAGGTATGAATTTTCAAATACAGTCATATGATACCTATAACAACTTCTTATATATGAAGGACATTGAACAAAGAATAAAGTATTATTGTCCATGTTTGGGATCTAGGAATTTAGAATACTTATACCTCTAAAATCCACTCCAACAGTTTCTTCTGTGCTTCTTCATAGATGGGTTTATTCTCATAGTGGAATATAAGAAACCCTTCCATGCGCAGTTGTTTAAAGAGAATAAGTGGGTGAACATAGGGTCCTAGAAGTAAATTATAACAGTTACTTCCTGAAAATAAAACCTGTGAAGGTATTTGTCATTTTTGTCATTGTGGAACCGTGACTAAATTAGAATGGAGTGGAATATTTTGTGCTTCACTGACAGCTTGGAATTACAGAAGTTCAGCTGGTTGAACAAGTTCCATCTTGATCACCCTCTTTCTAAACACAGGTTCTTCAACGATAAGCATGGTAACGCTAAGTCCTCCAGAACAAGAGCCGTAATTTCCAATGTCTTCCTGCTCCAGTAAATAGAAGAATGCCCCAAACTGGATAGTCCCCTTAATGATTGTCATATGCACTAAAAAAGTATAATTACCAAAAATGTCCTAATGGGACATCTGTGATTGTCCCACAAAATATATTCTACATTTTTCAAACCAACATCTGTAGCTGAATATTTTTCGTAATTGCACGTAACTAAATAAAAGCTTTGTATGGCACTACCTGCTTTGTATGTTCTTTTGCTCTGTCCACCTCAGTAGCATTGAGACAATATGTACACTTTAGATCATTACACCACAGGACATCACAAAGTGGGATATACAATTGAAGTTGGCAAAATAAATTGTAGCCCCTCCTCTAACACTACCTGATCTGTGGCTATTGGCTGAAGCATTACTTCTGCCACTGCTAACATACACTCTGTGTATAATGCTGTTAAAGGTATTTTCCAGGACTTTGGTAATCAATATTTGGTCCAAGAGTGACATCCCCACCAATCAGCTTGTACAGGTAGCTACCAGTGTCGGAACTATACAGTGGACCGAGGGCATCAGCATGCTGCAGCTCAGCTTCCATTCATTGAGCTGCAGTACCTCAGCATGATCACTACACAGTGGGTGAAACCTTGTGCTTGTGGTTCCATCTAAAGTATAGTCTATGGCGTGAGATAGCTGAATAGTGTGAGTGCGGGATATCAGACCCCCACTGATCTGATATTGATCAATATCCAACGCCTGGAAAACCCATTTACCCTTTCCCTACCAGCACCGTATATGTACGGCGCTGGAGCTATGTGTAAACATGGCGCCCACTTGCGCGTGCAGCGGGCGCCATGGCCGGCAGGTCTCTCCTGTTTCAAACAGTAGAGACCTGCAGCAAATTACTGTCACTGGCAATAATGCCGATTGTGGTAATTAAAGGCTTTAGATGCTGTGATCAAGTGAGATTTAAGGGTAAAACGTACATTTAAGGGTAAAGAGTGAAAGAGTTAATGACCCTGGTAGCTTACCAGACCCTAGTAAATTGCTACTTATCAAAATTTTGCCAGGAGTTTAATTTAAAATTTGTAATTTAGTAGAGCACATAATAGCATCAAACAAAAGAAAAAAACTGTGGGCAGAACTTATCAGCTTTGCTGCAGTTTTTGAATTTCAAAAGTGGTTAATTGCTCAAAAATTATTTTGTGCTCCTCAGAAGTGGTGAAGCGGTGAAGTGTTTGTGATTTATTAATACTAAAGACAGAAAATGGTGCAAATTTTCATTTTCTGGAGTTAGAACAGTCAAAAATGCACCAAATGTATTAAGAGGTGTATGCCTTTTAGTAAAATTGGCCCTATTCACTCCAGCAATTTTTTTTTAAATGTTAAATTTAATATTTATCACCAGTTTAATTAATTTGGGTCAGCATGTCTGGATCTGTGTGGGGCCCAGTCCAGTTTTCAGAGTGGTATATAAACATGAAAAATTAAAAAGCTTATCTATGAAGTGAAAAGAGACCTGTCTGAGGAATGGAATCGTTGTACATTGAGATGCATCCACAAACTGCTATTCTTCCAAAATCTTTCATCTGCTGAAGGGCTGCATCCCCAAACTTTCCTCCAACCTATGTGGTCACACAGAGAAATAAAAAGAAGCAGGTGAGGGTGTCAATCATTATTTGTGTAATATATTGTAAGGGTATGGACACATGGTCAAGTTTCTTGATGCAGCTTCGGAAGCCAGTATCAGGAGTGGATCATGAAAGAAGAGAAAATATAAAGGAACGGTACTCTTTTTTTTAACTCAATCCTGGTTTTGGCTTCCAAAACGGCATCAGGAAAACAGAATGTGTGGCAGTACAATAAAAGTTGGATGTTGAGGATTAGAGCTCTTAATATACTGTACATTTAATTGTAATGCATTTGTTGAAATTAACACATGTCCCAATGGAATATACAGAGTACTGTACTGTACTTTAGGAGATTTGGATCAACCTGGAATGAACATCTATCTGAATCAGGGTTGCCAACTAGAATTTTTTTTTTCTGGACCAGTAAACCCAAAATCACGGACAGCCAACATTTTTTATGGACAAATTGGAAAACCATGATGAATGATAAAGATTATAAGTAATACATGTCTATACTGATAAGAACTTACCAGAATTTACTGTGAGCTGTAAAACGATGAAAATTACCACAAAAATAATCTAGTCAAGAACCACCAGCCTCAAAAAAAATCACAGACACATCTATTTTTTTTCATGGACACAGGAAAAAAGTAGCCTATTTTTATGGACTGTCCAGAGATTTCTGGACACTTGGCAACCCTTATCTGAATGTTCACTAGATCCACCATATCCCAATTACATAATGTAGTAGCTACTTTACATACATCAATGACATGTAGTCTCCATTAGTGATGGACCAACATCGGCCGGGACGTTTCGCGAAGGGCCCCATTCACTTTAATGGCAGGCGAACCTGAAAAACCTTCAGGTCATTATTTCAGCCACCAAATACTTACCAGAAATGCACAAATAGTCCCACAACATGAACAGTGACATACCAGAGAGGGATCAATGGCAAAAATTCCCACAGAAAAATATGTATTTTAATCAGGGGCCATTTTTATGTGTCTTAAAGGGAAACTCTCAAAATTTTTATTTTAGGCCACGGGAGTACGGGCCCCAAAAATTAGGCATTCACCTGACAGAAAAGAACAAGTGATTATGTGGCTGGAGGTATATTAGCTGGTCAGTGGATAACAATTTTACTGTAGACCAGTGGAGTACAGGCCCCAAAAATTATGCATTCACCTGACAGAAAAGAACAAGTGATTATGTGGCTGGAGGTATAATTAGCGGTCAGTGGACAACAATTTTACTGCAGGCCAGTGGAGTACAGGCCCCAAACATTAGGCATTCACCGGACAGAAAAGAACCAGTGATTATATGGCTGGACGTATATTAGGCAGTAAGTGGATAACAATTTTACTGTAGGCCAGTGGAGTACAGAGCCCCAAAAATTATGCATTCACTGCACAGATAAGAACAAGTGTTTATGTGGCTGGAGGTATATTAGGTGGTCAGTGGATAACAATTTTACTGCAGGCCAGTGGAGTACAGGCCCCAAAAATTATGCATTCACCTGATAGAAAAGAACAATTGATTATGTGGCTGGAGGTATATTAGACGGTTAGTGGATAACAATTTTATTGTAGGCCAGTGGAGTACAGGCCCCAAACATTAGGCATTCACCGGACAGAAAAGAACAAGTGATTATGTGGCTGGAGGTATATTAGGCAGTCAGTGGATCACAATTTTACTGTAGGCCAGTGGAGTACAGAAAAGAACAAGTGATTATGTTGCTGGAGTTATATTATAAGGTCAGAGGATAACAATTTTACTGCAGGCCAGTGGAGTACAGGCCCCAAACAGTAGGCATTCACCGGACAGAAAATAACAAGTGATTATGTGGCTGGAGGTATATTAGGCGGTCAGTGGATAACAATTTCACTGCAGGCCAGAGGAGTACAGGCCCCAAACATTAGGCATTCATCAGACAGAAAAGAACAAGTGATTATGTGGCTGGAGGTATATTAGGTGGTCAGTGGATAGCAATTTTACTGCAGGCCAGTGGAGTACAGGCCCCAAACATTAGGCATTCATCAGACAGAAAAGAACAAGTGATTATGTGACTGGAGGTATATTAGAGGGTCAGTGGAAAACAATTTTACTGTAGGCCAGTGGAGTACAGGCCCCAAAAATTATGCATTCACCTGACAGAAAAGAACAAGTGATTATGTGGCTGGAGGTATATTAAGCGGTCAGTGGACAACAATTTTACTGCAGGCCAGTGGAGTACAGGCCCCAAACATTAGGCATTAACCTTACAGAAAAGAACAAGTTATTATGTGGCTGGAAGTATATTAGACGGTCAGTGGATAACAATTTTACTGTAGGCCAGTACAGGCCTCAAAAATTAGGCATTCACCTGACAGAAAAGAACTTGCGATGATGTGGCTGGAGGTACATTAGGCGGTCACTGGATATAAATGTTATTGTAGGCCACTGGAGTAGAGGCCCCAAAAATTAGGCATTCACGTGACAGAAAAGGCCTTTTATGCCGCTGTATATACATAAGACAAGGATCATTCTTTGTTCTGGGTGGTGGCTGAAAGTGTGAGCTGGCATTAGGAAATTCAATTACACGTGGTCGTCACAGGTGTTGAATTCCTCCAAGATCCATGCCACATTCATTTTTAGAAATGTGAGGTAGTCCTCACGTGAAAAGAAACCAATCTCCCCAGAACCTGTCCTGCTGCAGAGTTCGTACAGGTAGTCGTTAACGGCACGTTGCTGCTGGAGCAGCCTATCAAGCATATACAAGGTGGAGTTCCAGTGCGTCGGGCTGTAACAAATCAGACGTCTGACGGGCAGGTGGTTTCACCACTTAACGTCAGCAAGGCGAGCCATGACCATGTAAGATCTTCTAAAATGGCCAGAGATTTTCCTGGCCTGCTGCAAGACGTCCTAGAACCCGGGGTATTTGGCAACGAATCGATGCACGACTAAGTTCAGGACGTGTGCAATGCACGGCACGTGTGTTGCCATATTAGCTAGAGTTTGGTGTGCCTAACAGTCTGTCCCTGCTCCACAAAGCAACCCTTCCCTACACTGGCAAAACACAGAATGTAAAATGGCTGCCAGATTGGGTTCTGTTATAGGGTGGGGGTGTGTCCTTGTGCTGAAACGTCTCAATTGGCTGTCCTGTCCCACCTGATGGATGTGTCATGGGTCAAAGTTCGGAGCAATGCAAAAGAATATGGCGCATGCGAACATCGCCATATGTTTGCATGTTCGGTGAATCGCGAATGAGCAAAGTTCCCCGCGAAACGACCGCCGGACGAACCGCAAGGCCATCTCTAGTCTCCATCTATCCATAACTAGAACAACTTTACCGGACA
Organism: Bufo bufo; assembly: GCF_905171765.1. Taxonomy (NCBI): domain Eukaryota; kingdom Metazoa; phylum Chordata; class Amphibia; order Anura; family Bufonidae; genus Bufo; species Bufo bufo. The sequence goes on along the minus strand of NC_053390.1, from coordinate 401,188,445 downwards.
CATTATTAATTAATTAATAGTAGTGGCTAAGCTGGTGTTATCCTTTTGTGTTTCAGGTTTCTATTGTTTCTTTACATGTAATTTTGTTTAAAAAAATTAAAGTAACAGTATAATCTTCCCAAAAGTTATGGCTTCATTTCTTTTTTAACATTGGTTGAGCATTCCTTATGGGATTCTTGCCTTGTAAATGAAACTTAAAAGGGGTTGTCTAGCCAATTATTAAAGAATAAATATAGATAAGAAAAAAGAAGTACAAATATGTTTTATATTAATTTGTAATTTACCTGCTCAAAATAGCAGTCATAGCCTTCCGGAGATGCCTTCTTCAGAGCTTCATCCAAAGAGCTCACAGTCTTGTAGTTAAAAGCCGCATCAAAGCCAATTTCCTTTAAGTATTCAACTTTTTCATCTGACCCAGCTGATCCAACTACTTTACAGCCCTAGAGGTAACAAGTTTTTTTCTTTTTTCATTATATAAATCTGAAACATTTCATTATATATATTTTAGCATTTACCAACCAGGGTTTATAGAAACCCCACCGCATGAAGCAGTGCCATTTGACATGTGACCCGCAACAAAACCTGCCAGAAGCATAAATATAGGGGTCACAGTTGTAACAGAGCCCCATAGTCCACAGATCTCCCTGCCATACCTCATGCCCCTAAGCCCAGAAAAAGCAGGAGCAAGGAGAGGCTAGTGAATAGCACTTCATCACAGTTCTGTTCACTGTGGTACCTCATTGGCGTGTACGCTGGCTGTTTGCCATACTTGTTGGCTGTGGACTTCTATGGGTGTGTGTGTGAACTATTACCTGTGACGTGTATGCTCTGTGTTTGTTCATGTAAGGGTTAATGTTTCCCTGGTCTGTGTGTCCGAAAATCAGGTGTCTTAATCACTCTGCTGTTTAGACCTGTGAGCTATGTGCCTGGGTTTTCAGTCTTTCTTCTGAATCCAGAAAAACTGGTTTGCCGGGTGCTGGCTATCCTGACCAGAGTGTTTGTGACTTCGGCCCATGTGCTTAGCCTGATTGTTCATCAATTGCTTTTATGCCTTTGTCATGTCCTGGTCTGCCCCTGAACACTGATTCCCGAGTGTATTTCTATTTGAATGGGTTTTGGTTTATGCTTTGATCCGGTGTTTGGTTCGATTTGCTTGTCATCTTGATTCATGTCTGTTTTGTATGGTTGGGCTCCTGCTGTATGGATTAGGACCCTGCACTTAGCCAGCATAGGGACTGTCAACCAGTTGGACGATTTGTTCTAAGAGACAGCCACCAAGCAGGTAGGGACAGTGATCAGGTAGAGTTTAGGTCTGCACTATTCCCTATCTGTACATCCAGCTTAATTCTGAGTATGTTTTGTCTCCTAATCATTGTTGAATAAAAAAATAGTTTTTGCCTATTCTGTGTTCTGAAGTCTGCGAATGCCTGTGATACGTTCAGTGGTTCGCCTTAGCCTTTGAATTCGACATTTTGTTTTGGTCTGATGTGAGGTTTAATTTTGAGGTCTCGTCTAGGGTATGTCTTAGGGTTGTGATTAATTTAGAGGTCTGGCAGTCTACATCAATTGTGGGGTCAGCAATTATTTTGGAATTTAATCTGAAGTTGGATTGATTGTGGAGTCTGGTGTTGTCATAGTTAAAGGTCAATCTTTCTTTGTGTGTGCTCAGCATTGTTTCTTTGACAGTTGTCATTGTTACCTTGCTATTCTTAATACTATTTATTTAATGCTCAATTTATTATCCTGCTTACAAATTTTGTTTTCAGACATTTTTAACTGTCATATTACTTGTTTTCAGTTTGTTTTTGTTAATTGGCAAGGGTTCCATGAGATAAAATTTTTAAGAGCTTCCTAATGTTGAAAAAAGTTGTGAGAATGTGATATATTTTAAATACCTTTCTCAAAAATAAAAATTCTATGTATTGTACAATGCAAACATGATCACGTATTAATGTAGCATGCCCACATTCATATATTTTATCTGAACTTGAATGCAGAACTACATACTTAAAAAAAATCTGTACTGTAATTACCTTGATCTTAGCAATTTGGCCAACTATTGTGCCAACAGCACCAGCAGCAGAATTAACAAGAAAAACTTCCCCTGGTTTTGGATTGCAGATCAGATGTAGACCAATGTATGCTGTCACTCTATTTAGAGAAAGAATCTAAAGTGAATTGAATTACATATGCATACATATGTATGATGTATGCATTTTAGGGATGAACATATTGGTTTGTGTGTTGTCTGTTTATCCTCCATGATATGGACAACTTGAAGGTATTAGTTTTAATAAGACATTTTAACTGTAGTAGGGGGTAATAGATAATCATGATTGAACTTTTAAGACTTACCCAGGCATGCCAACAGCTCCGAGTGCTAGTGATCTTGGCAGAGATTCAGGCCAACTTGATGGTAAAGCACGGAGTTCTTCACCATCTGATATAAAATGTGTGGTCCAGCCTGACCGTGCAACATAATAATCTCCAACAGCAAAGGCAGGATTTTTGCTCTCTATTACCCTGGATTAAAAACAGAAAAAATTATCACTTATCATATCATTTTTGATTGTCATATAGAACGCTATCTCTTGAACCTTGACCATAAAGTATATTATATGGCAATTGGTTTCAATTGAGAAAAGTGCTCACATGGCTACTTTCAGGTTTTGGCTGGCCTCAGTGGAACAGGTGAATCCCCTGGGGGCCCTAGTCTCCCACTCCCTACATTAATACATAATACATAAATACATAAACACAGTAGACTGATTGCACTAAATTTAGATACAGCATACAGCATCTCAACCAGCCTATGTGAGATTATATATATAACAAACTGCCCCATTTATTATTATAGATACATTGGTTGGCTGAGAAGACTTCTAGGCAATGAGGCAGGACAGCCAGTATCCTCTTTCTCCAGTGACCTGTTTTCAAGGTTGCTGGAGGACCTCCATAATCAATCTTGTGGAGTCTTGCTGCAGTCTTCCACTGTGTGAACATGTATTTCCCACCCTCCGTGTTACAGGAACATGGTCCACGATCATAAACTTCAGATCATTCTAACCATGTTTTTAAAGTAACAAAACAGCGGCTACACCCACCAATCGGCTTTGGATACGAGGTGCTCACCTCTAGAGGCCTCACCCCAGGCCTATATAAGAAGAGAAAATATTGGTTATGGAAATAAGAGGGGCACTCTCTACATACGGGATCACACACAATCTGGATATGATAGGATTCAATAGTTTATTATCCTCACTGTAACAATAGTTGTGCCCTAAAATAAATGATTAAAATAGTAAAATATTACCCAAACTTAAAACACTTCATATGATCATAAAATACAATGCTAAAATATAGAATGATCCACTTATATACAACTCCTCCTTAGGGTCAAGGAAAGTTAGTCCTTGAATTTGCAGCACTATATATCTCTGGAAGAGCTATTCAATATATAGCGTGATGATGCAATTCTCATATAAGGTGCACTAGTACAATCAATGAGTGAGAGCAGTCCATACAGCTTTGTGTATCTTATTCCGGTTGTGTTCCGATATCACCATACAGTCAGTTCAACCTTGCTGCTCAGTTGAGCCGCGCTAGGTGTATCAGCCAGACGGCTATATAATGTATATTATTCCGTCCGAGCTGAAAGTGGATGTCTCTTACCAGACTCTCGATGCGCCACTCGCCCGCCTCCCAGTAGTCGGTCGTCTCTTACCGGCCTCCCGCTTCACGGCATTGTCCTCTGCCCTGCTCCTCCTCACCCTTCACACGGCGTCCCGCATGGTGATGAAGTAAGCGTCGGCGCAGCGTCTCACGTGATGCGGAAGAGGCGTTCCTTGCCGGTCAGCTGATTATACTTGCCGGAGGTCCTGGTCGGGCTGAGGCAATTCCTAGACAGGCCTGTCGTTATTAGTCAAGTATTCTCTACGTGCACATCAGTTGATTAAGCTCACTTGCTGGGACCATACGCGTTTCGGGGACAACCCCTTCCTCAGTGGATATCACTAAGCTAACCATGTTTTTGTTCCACGAAATGTTTTGGTACAGGTAAGTCTCTATTATTCAATCATGTTTCACCAACGTATAACAATTTGCATGGACACCATAGTACATAATCATTATTTAACATGTACGTAACTCTTCATATGTTGTTTAATTTATAGCTTAAATTTGTCAGTGGGTGAATAAAACATTTACCCATTGACATTAGCTTACAATTAATACAACAAAGATAGGGACAACATCCCATTTTCAGTTTTTTTTATATGTTGCTGTACCCATCTTTGTGTCCCTATGTCTGTTTTTACCAATCTGTCACATAAATTTGTAGGTCTCCTATATGACATGAGTGGCATATTATTAAATCCAGACATTAGAGTGTCCACTTTTTAAGATAAACCAGTGTCTGTAAATAATAATTCAAGTCTGGACTCTGGCTGGGCCACTTCAAAACGTTAATGTTTTTGTCTGCTAACCATTTCTTCACCACTTTTGCTGTGTGTTTTGGGTCATTGTTATGCTGAAATGTCCACTGGTGCCCAAGGCCAAGTTTCTCTGCAGACTGCCTGATGTTGTTGTTGAGAATCCTCATGTATTGCTCTTTTTTCATGGTGCCGTTTACTGTGATTAGGTTCCCTGGTCCATTGACTGAAAAACACCCCCAAAGCATTAGGTTCCCACCACCATGTTTGACAGTGTGGATGGTGTTTTTTGGGTTGAAGGCTTCTCCTTTTTTACGCCAAATGAAGGAAACATCATTGTGACCAAACAATTCAATTTTTGTTTCTTCTGACCATAACACAGAAGGCCAGAAGTCTTCTTCTTTGTCCAGATGAGCTTTTGCAAAGGCCAAGCAAGCTTTTGTGTGCCTTATCTGGAGAAGTGGCGTCCTCCTTGGTCTGCATCCGTAAAACCCAGCAATGTGCAGTGTCCAGTGGATTGTCTGCCTTGAGACATTGCCACCAGCAGAGCCCAGATTCACCAGGATGGCCTTGGTGGTGATCCTTGGATTCTTTTTGACCTCTCTAACTATCCTCCTGGCCAGCACAGGTGTCACTTTTGGCTTCCGACCACGTCCTCTGAGATTTTCCATAGTGCGGAACATCTTGTATTTTTTGCTCAAATGTAAATAACAGCTGAGAAATGTTTTTTTCTTCCCACAATAATGCCTCTTGTACATCGTCTTATTATCTTTTGAGAGACACCTATGTCATTTCCCGTCAAAAAATTACTTGCTGGTTGAATAAAAGTAACTTTAAGTCAATATTTGCCAGGGGTATGAATAATTATGGGCAGCACTGTATGTAGGAAAGTAAAACAAAAACAAACCAAAAGCATATTTAAACTTGTAACGTGAAACAAAAAACATGAAAGACAGGTTCCATCCCCACAAATCCTTGAAATGATAGAAACAGTAATTTCTACCTTTCCAAAAAGGTAAATCCATGTTACAAAGTTTAGCAGATTTTTTTAGTCTGAGGAGTGTGACGGTCATGTGCCTCTTGGCCTCGTGGCTATTATTTGTCTAGAAGATCTGGGTTTAACCTTGTCCATTGCTACCAAGTTATCGAAGGCTTTAAGTGACCCTCTTTGGTGAGCTAGTACCTTCTCACACATAAACTTATTTAATATAGTTATTCGATATCAGTTAGTTATACAATGGCCTGCACCTCCGCTATCGTTGGTATTGTGGGAGATTTCCAGTCTCTGGCTATAGTTAGCATGATGAATGGAACATATGACAAATGATCATTCTGCTACTATGTGACAAAGCTTCTATGTCTAGCAAAGAAAGGGCCATTTTTAGAGATATCTATGAGATGAATGGGTCCAGCTTCTGAAGAAGCATATTGATCAATTGCCAAAAAGGTGCGGACATGACCAGAATATATGGTATAAGGTACCTATAGTAAAGTCTCCAACATTGCTGGACACATTGGGATTTATGTGTGCCAAACGCTTCGGGGTATAATACAATCAAAGCAGCAGCTTACTATATTGCTCCCAATGCGAAGCACATTTTGTGGATGTATGTGCCCAGTATATAGCAGTACGCCACGCTGTCTGACAGCTTTTAGAGAAGTCACTTTCCCACTTCATTATCGCAGAATGAAAGATGCTTTTATGTGTCAAAGTAGAATACAGCATTCTGACTCCCCTACTTCTTGAGCCTCTTCTTATGTTTATTAGATCCTTCATGATGACAGGGACCTCAATTGTTGGCGTCGGTTTTGAGGTGAGGAATGAAGCAATCCTATTAAATGTATGCTGCTCATTCCCTGGCAACGGGAACGTCTCTTGGAGCTGCTTAAATTACATTATGTTGTTGATTTTATAGATGTTGGATACATGTGTGACCCCACGATCCCTCCACAGTTTAGTAGATAGGTCTCCATGGTGGAGCAGCCCGTCCTCCACGTGAGCAGGGTTGCTAGTACTGGAGGAGGAACCATGTGGGAACTCAATTGTGTCGGGCTAGTTAAACCTAGTAAAGTATCAAGGCATGTCACGACTGTCATGCTTGCTTCTAGACTTGGCCATAGCTTTTGACTTTTCCTATCTGTCCAGTGTGTAGTTTGATCTAATAAGAAGGAGATGTGATATTTTTCCAAGTCGGGCAGCCCCATACCCCCTTTGTCCTTAGCCTTAATCATCAGGGAATACACCAATCTCGGTCCCCTTCCCCGGCAGATGAACGCGGTCATCTGGGAGGGAAGAGAGAAAGTTTGAACGTGGAATGGGAATAGGTATTGTGCGAAATACGTATAAAATACGTGGCAAAATCAACATTTTGTACAAGACTATCCTGTCCATCCATATCAGTTCGTATTTCACCAGTCTTTCTAGTTCCAAAGCCAGAGTTTTGAGAAGGGGGAGGAGGGGGAAGTTTGCCTGAACCAGCTGGCAGGTAGGTTTCTTCGGTAAGCTGGATACCTAAATAAGTGATAAAGGTCTCCGTCCATTGGTAAGAGAAACAAGGATATGGATATGGATTGCCTCTCTTTGCTAGGTAAATTTATGGCTAGAATTTGGGATTTATGAACATTAACCTTATAATATGATATATTGCTAAAGAGGTGGAGTACTTCTTCGACCGCCCCCATTGAAGTACCCGGCCTGGTGAGAAGGAGTATTACATCATCTGCAAAAAGGTTGATCTTATGTTCCTGGGATGCTACCTGAATGCCAGTGATAGAGGGGTGACATCTTATCTCCGCAAGCGGTTCCATTACCAAGGAAAAAAGCTAAGTTGAGAGTGAACACCCGTTTGTGATGGTAAAGGGCTTGGAGATAATACCATTTACCAGTACCTGTGCTAAGGGGCTGAAATACTGTATAAAGCCCGTATTGCATTGACTATGGAGTTGCCAAATCCAAAGTGATTAAGAGTAGCAAAGGCATAGCCCAATGAACCCTGTCAAATGCTTTTTCTGTGTCCAGGGATAGGAGCACAGAAGGGACATGTTTCTTTCCTACCCAGTGTATTAGATCAATAAGGCGTCTAGTTCCACCTGGCTCTTGTCTTCCCTTAGTAAATCCTACCTGATCTCATTTAATAAGTCCTGGCAGAATTGGGAGCAGTCTGTTCACCAATATTTTTGCATATTGATGTTTTCCATCAGCATTTAGTAAAGATATTGGCCTAAAATTTGCAGGGTCATTGGGTGCTTTGCGTGGTTTGGGAAAGGTTATAATGGTCGTTTTCAGCATTTCTCCAGGGAGTTGGCCTTGATGCATAGCTGCATTAAATACTATGCTGAGGTGTGGTGTTAGCTCCTCTATAAAAGTATGATAGTATTCTCCTGAAAAACGGTACTGGCCAGGCGCTTTTCCTCTTTTCAGTTCTTTTATATCCTGAGCAATCTGTTGGGCTAAGATAGAGGTACCCTCCATTTGGGTATTGAAGAGGAAGATTTATCAAAAGCATAAGCTAAATTCTTTTTCAGAGCCACCTGCACTTCCTGTAGTTGTTCAAATGCCTGCAGGGAGTTATTAGACTTGTGTATAGTTTTTAATTTAGCTATCTTATCTATGAGATCTACAGTTTCTTTACAATGCGACTCTTGATGTACGTTGGATCAGTAAACCTCTCATGTATGCTTAGAAATGGGTCAGGTGTTGTTGGTGCATTAAGTTAAAATAAGTCTTGCAGTTTCCCTTTGAGTGCAGCTTTAACTGATGGTAAGGAGAGAACATAGGTGTTCATTCTCCATACTGTACCTATGAATTAGCCGGGTGGGCAGGTGTGCAAAAGGCATTGGAACAGAACACATGAGGAAAGTGCTTATTAGTAAATTTAGGTTCCTTGCAAAGGCAAAGTATATATGCTTGGAGCAACTGGGCTTCATTCCATAGAAGCGATCTTTTATATGGGCTATTCAGACCTTTGGCATTTAGGGAAACAAACTTAATAGACATGGCTGGTTGGAATACATGCGCTGGAAAGTATAGTGCCTGCCTAATTTAGAACCAAATAAACTAAGTGTTCAGGTAGTAGAACAATGTGAAGACCTTTTGGGTAGGTCAACATATTAAAATCTTGAAAGCAAAGGGTTAAAACAAAACAATAAACCTAAGTAAGCAGTGGGCGATACTGCACAAACCTTGGGGAACGTTTGTATTAACTAGTGCAAACACAATGTTGTGCTAACCTCATAAGTGATAAGAAAGACATATGACCTCATTGTTTTAGCAGATGTTGTTAGATCCTGTAGATGGTGAGGAGACGGTGATTCCCAATTGCTTCATAAGTGCCAAACCTTGTTCCAGATCAGATATAGCTTGATATATTCCATTAATTGAGACCAGGATTTTCGTAGGGAAACCCCATTTATATAGGGTGCACTGTTGGTGAAGAGCTTGCGTGATGGGGTGCAGCTTCCTTCTAGCCTGTAGTGCTACTTAGAAAAGATCAGCAAAGAGAGAGATAGCTTGAAAGGGATCCAGCAATTTTTGTAGTTTCCTCGCCGCTTGCATGTGTTGCTCTTTATCATGGAAAAAGTGAATACGTGCAATAGAGTCACGCGGCACAGCATCTGGAAGATTCTTTGGTTTCTGTAGCCTGTGAGCCCGATCTATGATCAATTCCATGTCAGGCACATGTGGGAGGACAGTTTGTATTACTTTTTTGATAAAAAACGGTAAATCTGCCACAAGAACCGATTCAGGTATCCCTCGGAACTTCAAGTTATTTCAGCAGTTCCTGTCCTCCAGGTCAGCCATTTTATGTTTAACTACTTCCACCTCTTCTGCCATATTGTTGTGGGTGTCGACCAGCTCATTGTGGGCGGATGAGAATTCGCCCATTTTGGCTTCAACATGGTCAACTTTTTCACCCAAATATTCTACAGTTGTTGTTATAGAAGAGATAGTATGTGTAATATCTTTTCGAATAGAGCCTTGGATTGAGAAAGCCTCTAGTGTTGAGCCAAAACGTTGCGTCCTGTATGGGTGAATAAATCTCTTTTCTTTTTAATATGTAAGTGCTGCCTTTTTGAGATATATATTATATATACAGTACAGACCAAAAGTTTGGACACACCTTCTCATTCAAAGAGTTTTCTTTATTTTCATGACTATGAAAATTGTAGATTCACACTGAAGGCATCAAAACTATGAATTAACACTTGTGGAATTATATACATAACAAACAAGTGTGAAACAACTGAAAATATGTCATATTCTAGGTTCTTCAAAGTAGCCACCTTTTGCTTTGATTACTGCTTTGCACACTCTTGGCATTCTCTTGATGAGCTTCAAGAGGTAGTCCCCTGAAATGGTTTTGACTTCACAGGTGTGCCCTGTCAGGTTTAATAAGTGGGATTTCTTGCCTTATAAATGGGGTTGGGACCATCAGTTGCGTTGAGGAGAAGTCAGGTGGATACACAGCTGATAGTCCTACTGAATAGACTGTTAGAATTTGTATTATGGCAAGAAAAAAGCAGCTAAGTAAAGAAAAACGAGTGGCCATCATTACTTTAAGAAATAAAGGTCAGTCAGTCAGCCGAAAAATTGGGAAAACTTTGAAAGTAAGGGCTATTTGACCATGAAGGAGAGTGATGGGGTGCTGCGCCAGATGACCTGGCGTCCACAGTCACCGGACCTGAACCCAATCGAGATGGTTTGGGGTGAGCTGGACCGCAGAGTGAAGGCAAAAGGGCCAACAAGTGCTAAGCATCTCTGGGACCTCCTTTAAGACTGTTGGAAGACCATTTCAGGGGACTACCTCTTGAAGCTCCTCAAGAGAATGCCAAGAGTGTGCAAAGCAGTAATCAAAGCAAAAGGTGGCTACTTTGAAGAACCTAGAATATGACATATTTTCAGTTGTTTCACACTTGTTTGTTATGTATATAATTCCACATGTGTTAATTCATAGTTTTGATGCCTTCATAGTCATGAAAATAAAGAAAACTCTTTGAATGAGGTGTGTCCAAACTTTTGGTCTGTACTGTATATATATATATATATATATATATATATATATACATTCATGCATGTGTGTTATATGCGCGCTGGAATAGCATATGGTAAAAAGTTGCAGACAAAGGACCTTACCTGGCAACCTGAGAGCCCATCAAGACATCACCTTCTTTCAGTGACTTACTGTATGCTCTGAAAGGTTGAAACTAGCATAAGTATACAATCATTTTCACTTTATAGCAAAACCAAAAACATGGGCCCGTATTTACAAATCATAAAGATGGCCTAAACTTAGGCTGAGTAGACTGCACTACATTTATCATGGGGTTGAGGCTGGATGGTAAATCTGGTGCATGGATAAACACCGTTCTCTTACTGTATACCAGGGAGCAGCAACCTCCGGCACTCCAGCTCTGGTGAAACTACCACTCCCAGCATGCACACTTGCTTGACTTTTGTCAGAACTCCCATAGATTTGAATGGAGCATGCTGGGGTTGAAGTTTCCCCACAGCTGGAGTGCATGAGGTTGCTGATCCCTGCCTTGGGCAACATGCACATGACTGTATAGGTTTTGCAGTTGGCAAACTGGTTATCACAAAATACTAATAACTTCCACATGAAATCTGCATTTTTCTCAGTCCCATTAATAAAAAAAAAAAGCTTTTTTATTATGTTTTATGGACATGGGTAGTGTGTATAAGGCTTTACTTTGAGACATGATATTCATCATGAAATTTTCTCAAACACTTATCCCATTCTTAAAATATTTTCATTTTTTACACTCTGTGCTCCAAAACACAACTTTTCCCCTCCATTTACATAGCCTTATGAGGGTCTACTTTTTGTGAGGCAGGTTGTAATTTTTAATGGCACCATTTTATATACAATACATTGTAATGGGAAGCTGGAAAATAAATTCTAAATGGGGTGGAATTGAATTTTTTTTTATTGTGCCATTGTTTACAGGGGGGGTCATTTACTAACTGATATAGGCCAGTTTTCTGGCGTATATCTCTGTCGCAGATTGCAGTGCAAAGGTTTTTTTCTGTGTTTCTGCTGAGCCCTGCCTCAGGCACGGCTTAACCGGAACTCTGCCAAGGCAGTCCTGGGAGCCTTCACAAAGCTTCTGGCTGCCATAGCAACTTAACAGCTCCCATGATCACATTGCGGGGAGGAGAACTTTTAGAAAATGGCCACTCAGATGCCTTGGTTTCAATTCACCACAGAAGAGTTCCCTCTGATCACAGACATTGCAGTCGTCTGCTGTGTAAACAGTCACTCACTGCCTAGTGCTCCCACTCAATTCCTGAACAGGCTCCATCTTTAAAGATCCAACATCTGCCATACATATATGGAGGATGTCGGGAAGTATTTAGAAGGCGTTTCCAGGAATTGAATTACCTATCCTCTGTATAGGTCATCAATATCTGATTGTTGAGGGTTCTGTCTCCCAACCTGCCTGACAACCATCTGTTGGAAGGAACAACAATGCTTTTACGAGTGCTGTTGTCTCCACTTCAGCCATTCATGTCACTTCTATTGGTCACATGTCCTTTGTGCAGCTCTGTCCCATTCAGGCAAATGGGATTGAGCTGCAACACCAAGCACAGCCACAACTGCTCCCTGTCCTGGCATGACACCCTGGAAATGGCAGGAGAGGCCCACTCAGCAAATCACTGGCCTTACTCCTCTCAACAAGAGATTGGCTGAGTAGGCCTTTCTCGGCATGTCAACCTGGTACAGGAAGTGGAGAGCAGTGGGACCCAAATTTCTCCTAGGAAAACCTCTTTTCACGACTGGTACCCCTTAGTTGACAATGTTTTATAAATTTCATAAATGTCTTTGAGAGGAACAGCACAACACAGAGCGTTAAAAAAGGTGCTCAGAGGGAAAATACAAGTATTTACTAAAATAGACAAGTTAGGAGAGTTGGAATGCTTTTAACAAGAGATGCCAACACAACATTACCACTGACTAAGGGTACCTTCACACTTGCGGCAGGACAGATCCGACTGGCTGTTCACCATGTCGGATCCGTCCTTCCGCTATTTCGCCGTTCCGCCGGACCGCCGCTCTGTCCCCATTGACTATAATGGGGACGGGGCGGAGCTCCGGCGCAGCACGGCGGTGCACGGCGAGAGCCGCCGGACTAAAAAGTCGGACATGCAGGACTTTTAGTCCGGCGGCCTTTCACCGTGCACCGCCGTGCTGCACCGGAGCTCCGCCCCCTTCCTCATTATAGTCAATGGGGACGGAGCGGCGGTCCGGCGGCACGGCGAAATAGCAGCAGGACGGATCCAACATGGTGAACAGCCTGTCGGATCCGTCCTGCCGCAAGTGTGAAAGTAGCCTTACGGGGAAATTACTGTATGTACAGTACACACATTTCACTTAATATAAAACCCTCAAACCAGTTTTAAATGTAATGTTTTCTTACCTCATGTATGGATCTACACTCCAAAACTCAGATTCCAGCAGTACCTCTGCATGATTATAATGACAAAAACATATCAATAAGTATAATGACATACAGTAGGAAGCTGCAGAATCAGCAAGAACTTGAGCCTCATATTTGAATTGTTCATTATCTTAGATAATTGTTTAAAAATGAAAGCTAAACTCACAGTGTACATTCATATGAGTGGATGACATAGCCTGTAAAAATTCTTAAAGGCGCTTTCTAGTACTTACTGTAGATATTGATTAACTTTCCTCAGGATAGGTCATCAATAACAGATCAATGAGGGTCCAAACCCTGAACCTCCACTGATCAGCTGTTTCGGGCAGCTACTAGCATCGGAAACAATACAGTAGATAGAGCCGGAAGTGTAGCATCCTGCTACTAGAAGTCATGTACAGTATACTGCAAAGTGCAAAAGTATATTGCTATCATGTCATGTTTGTATTTCAGTCTGTGCCTCCGCACTGCAAAAAAAATAGAACAATTTTTTTGCAGTGTGGACCATCTCTTGTGGTTCGCAGATCCATGCAAGTGGCTTGCACATGGACAGTGCCCATCGGTGTTATGGTAAAAAGGGGGGTGCCAGAGCCCACAAGCAATGAGCAATTCCATCAATACAGATTGAAGCGCTCATTGCTGGAGCGCCAGGAGCTGCGGTCCTGTCACTCAGCTCCCCATGCGCTGACTTTCCTGCGTTGAATGGTGAGGCAGGAAGCCTCCTGCTCCACCATTCAGCCTGCAGAAACAGATTGCGCTGCTTGCCTGTGTGGGAGGAGCCTGCATCCTGGGAATCTGCCTGGGCTCCTTCCACACAGTGCTGCACAGTGATCTGTGTCTGCAGGTGAGAGCTGGATCTGAGCATCAGGAACAGGTCACGGTGAGTAGTTACCGTTTTTTTTTTTTTTTAACACAGGGGGCACAGAGGGTACTACCACTATGAAGGGAGCAAAATTGGCATTAATGCTATGCGTCCGTGTGCATACCGTATTTTGCGGAACAGAACAGCTGGCCCCTAATAGAACAGTGCTATCCTTGTCAGTAATGCGGACAATAGTAGGACATGTTCTATTTTTTTGCAGAACGGAAATATGGAAACGGAATGCACATGGAGTAACTTCCATTTTTTGCATACCCATTGAAATGAATGGTTCCGTAATGGTCCGCAAAAAAATCGGAACGGACACGGAAAGAATATACATTAGTGCGCATGGGGCTTAACAAGGCAGCAATTGCCTGATGAATGAGCAAGCTCTTGTATATCAGTTAAAGAGGACCTATCACCACAAAAGCCAGTGCAATCTGACAGCACCATATTATAGAGCAGGAGAAGCTGAGCAGATTTATATATAGTTTTGTGGGAAAAGATTCTGGTTCAAGGAGGCAGTGGTAGCAGGCAGTCAGCATGGAGTGGTGGGGGGAAAATGTCATACTCGGCGGTGTGGCAATTTTTCATCAAGCCGCCGGAGGACATCAGCATGGCCATTTGCAGAACCTGTGGGCAGGTTCACCCAGTGGCCCGCACCCCTTTTCCTGCAGTCAAGGTTCCACCACCTCAGCAAAAGGGAGCTGTGTTTCCTTCCCATCATTTACTGGTCCTGATGCTCCTGCTCCTCACCACTCATTTCATCAGCAATCGATCACAGAGGCGATTGCAAATAGACAACAGTATGCGTAAGGCTCCCTCTAGCCAATGGCGCCATTCCTCAAAAGCCAACTTGATGGCCAACAATTCCCTATCTCCCACATCATAATTTCTCTCTGCGGAGGAGAGTTTCTTCGAGAAAAAGGCACATGGTTGCCATTTGGCAGGAGAGGAACCCTGAGACAAGACCGCACCCACCCCTACCTCAGAAGCATCAACCTCAACTATGAAGGGTAACGAAATATCAGGTTGTACCAGGATGGGAGCGGAAGCAAAACTCTCCTTGATATTAGAAAAGGCCTTACGCGCCTCTACCGACCAGGAAGAAAAATCTACCCCCTTTCTGGTCATATCAGTGAGTGGTTTAACAACAGAGGAATAATTCAAAATAAATTTCCTGTAATAATTGGCAAAGCCCAAAAAACGCATCAGCGCCTTCTGATTCTCAGGAAGCTCCCACTCAAGCACAGCGCGGACCTTCTCGGGGTCCATGCGAAAACCAGAAGCGGAGAGAAGAAACCCCAGAAATTGAATTTCTGGAACCGCAAACACACATTTTTCCAGTTTCGCGTATAATTTATTCTCCCGCAGGATGAGCAAGACCTGACGTAAATGTTCCTTATGAGTCTTGAAATCAGAAGAAAAAATCAAAATGTCATCCAAATACACTAATACAAATTTTCCCATTAAATGATAAAAAATGCTGTTCACGAAATGCTGAAAAACGGCTGGGGCATTCATCAAACCAAAAGGCATAACCAAATTCTCAAAATGGCCCTCAGGGGTATTGAAAGCCGTCTTCCATTCGTCTCCTTCTCTGACCCTGACCAGGTTGTATGCCCCTCTTAGGTCTAATTTGGAAAAGACTTTAGCCCCAACAACCTGGTTAAACAGGTCCGGGATCAGAGGAAGCGGATAAGGGTCACGAATAGTGATACTGTTCAGCTCCCTGAAATCCAGACAAGGTCTTAAAGAACCATCTTTTTTCTTAACAAAGAAAAAACCAGCGGCAACAGGTGACTTCGAGGGTCGTATGTGTCCTTTTCTCAGACTCTCAGAGATATAAGCACGCATAGCGACCCTCTCAGGTTGGGAAAGATTGTACAAACGAGATTTAGGCAGCTTGGCGCCTGGGATGAGATTAATAGGGCAATCGTACTCCCTGTGCGGGGGCAAATCCTGAACTCCACTCTCAGAGAAGACATCCGAAAATTCAGAGAGGAAAGGTGGTACAGTCTTAGTAGAAACCTCAGAAACAGATGTCATGAGGCAATTCTCTCTGCAAAAGTCACTCCAACCATTTATTTGCCTCGCCTGCCAATCAATGGTGGGGTTATGTTTAGTGAGCCAGGGTAGCCCCAACACTAGAGGAGTAGGCAAACCGCTAAGGACGAAACATGACACATCCTCAACATGAGCATCACTCACAATCAAACGGATATTGTGAACTATGCCCTTTAATGATTTCTAAGAAAGTGGAGCGGAATCAATAGCAAAAACAGGAATATCCTTTCCCAAAGTGCATACCTGGAAACCATGAGTTATTGCAAATTGATTATCAATGAGATTGACAGCTGCTCCACTATCCACAAAAATCTCACAAAAAATGCTTTTGCTCTCTAGCGCCACCCTAGCAGGCAGGACAAAAGGGGAACTACAAGCAAACGGAAAACCTTAAATTTCCGCCTCAACCCTGCCAATAGTAACAGACGAAACATTTTTAAAAGATTTTTTCCTTTTTGTTTCTTTATTACTCCCAGAAAACTGCCTGAATCTCCTAGAGGGACAAACATTTGCCAAATGATTTATACCTCCACAACAAAAACAAACCCTCCCATGCGGGCTGAATCTTCTATTGTCAGAGGCAATCAACCCCAGCTGCATGGGCTCCTGCTCAGAAGGGACTGACAGCGACTGAGACCCCTGCGCACAGAAAGAGACCGCTGCACTGTCCCGGGACTGAGTATGACAGGAAGGAGAGATCTCTCCTCTCTCTCTAAGATGCCTGTCAATACGAACGGCCTGAGACATAGCAGAATCCAAGGAGGTAGGTCTCTCATGAAAGGCAAATGCATCTTTCAATCCCTCTGAAAGACCATGGCAAAATTGACTTCGGAGTGCAGCATCATTCCAACCAGTATCAGCTGCCCATCTCCGAAATTCTGAGCAGTATATCTCTGCGGATTGTTTACCCTGGCATAACAGACGTAGTCTAGACTCAGCCAGAGCAATACGATCCGGATCATCATATATCTGACCCAGGGCTGAAAAGAATTCATCCACTGAATGGAGGGGCCGTGCCCCCTCCGGCAGCGAAAAGGCCCAGGATTGAGCGTTACCCCTGAGCAGCGATATAATGATCCCCACCCTCCGTTCTTCATCACCAGAGGAATGGGGAAGAAGGCGAAAATGGAGTTTGCAAGCCTCTCTAAAATGCACAAAATACTCACTACCCCCGGAGAACGTATCCGGGAGCGAGATCTTAGGCTCAGAACAAACTCCATGAACGCAAGCTGAACCGGTCACTTGAAAACTGAGAAAAAGTCTTACGGAGATCAGCTACCTCCATTGAAAGACCCTGGAAGCGCTCAGCCAAAAGTGAAACCGGATCCATGCTTGAGACGGTTTTGGCGGCTTATAATGTCACGGGTGGTGTACAGGAAACAAGACAATGCAATACAATAATGACTCACTGGATCCACAACTAAGGAACAAAAGGGAGACCCCTACATGAGACCTGCCACTCTCCCTAATTGCTCAGCCTATGCGAACACCCCAAAGGTGGATGGGCGCATATCCACGTACCTCGGCTATCTAATACCTGAAGACCCTACAATAGTGAGGGGACACGACCACCGGCTCCCTACACTAGACACGGAGGGAGTCAGGGTCACCTGAAAATCCAGCAGACAGAAAATCACAAATAAAGGAACAGCACTTATCTTGCAGAGGACTGGGAAATAGAAACAGCAAGCACACACACTCCAGGAAGTTGTATAAGCCGCAACCTAATGCATCATGGGGAGGAACTTAAAGGGAAGCAATCAGTCCAACTGCATGACAGCTGAGATAGACTAACGAGATGAGGAACTTAACCAAAACAAAGAAACTCAAGGAGGAGGATCTGGAAAGCTCCTGTCAGAGCTTCTCAACTGTCTGGTTGTGACAGCATGGTGGTGTAACGCTGTTCTGCACCTAGTTTGCCTAAGCAAACAGAGTCACACAGGGGAGGAACTGCTCCACGTCCTCCATCAAGAAATCGAATCCTGGCTGTCTCCTCGCCAACTTAAAATTGGAACCATGGTCACCGACAACGGGAAGAACATCATGTTGGCATTGCATCAAAGAGGGCTGAGCCATGCACCCTGCATGGCGCATGCGGTTAGTCTGGTTGTAAAGCGGTTGCTGTAGGCAGGGGGTCCCTCCAAGTCTGTTGCGCAAATGGCCCTATGCATGCTTGGTTGCTTGTGTAGTGACAGCCGAATTGTCACAATTTAGCAGAGAGATGAATGCTGGCTCTCCACCATGTTAGACCCTCGCTACCGGTCCAAAATTGGGGCTTTTTTTTTTTTTTTTTTTAAACACCCGCTGAGAGGGAGTATAAACTGAACTACTATCAAGAAATCCTATGTAGTCAGTTGGCCGCTGGGTATGTGTGCCATCGCCCATCCACATGAAGGTCTGACAGGGGGAGACCTCTGCCCTCATGTTCCACTGCCATGGCTGCTGGAGGTGGGATGGGGGGCAGGAGCAGTACCAGCTCCATCAGCAGTAACTTAAGTCTAGAGTCTCTGATGATCACTTTTCTTCACACGCCTAGTGAAGAAACTACCCACCAGCAAGACATGGAGCAGAACCTGAAACAGCAGGTGGTGGCATACTTGAACTGCACCCTGCCATCCCACATGGAAGATCCCCTGGACTACTGGGCAGCCAAACTTGATTTGTTGCCGCAACTGGCCTGTTTGCCCGAGGCAGGCTTTCCTGCCCGGCCAGTAGTTTGGAATCAGAGCGGGCGTTTAGTGTGTCTGGGGGGCATAGTCACCCCAAGGAGAACTCTCCTTTCGACCCAAAATGTGGAGAGACAAACCTTTGTGAAAATGAATCAGGCGTGGATCAGCCCGGATTTCCACACACCAGTGCCTGATGCATCAGACTAGATCAATCTGGGTGCCACACCCAAACTTTGTCAAAAGAGACCCGTTTCTTCTGTGCTACTGCCACCCACCATCTTGTGCTGTTACTGCCACTGCTTTTTCCCCCCACCTCACCACTCTGTGACTGGGCCATTGTGTTGACTCTTCGTGCAGTTGCCACCCTCCCCATAATGTAACTGGGCCACCTTGTTGACTCCTCATGCGGTTTCCACCCTCCCCATCTATGACGGGGCTGTTATTGCCCCTGTTTGGCCTTGTTGACATCACAATTTACTTTACCCTTTTTCTGATCTGTCAGAAGGACGGAAAAATTAGGAACACAACGGATCCTGTCTTTGGAGCAGCCATAAGGCCTGTATCACATGGTCCCTATTTTGCATCAGGATTGGCTCATGATTTGAAAGCCAAAAGCAGGAGTGGGTACAAAACATGGAAGATATGCAAATATTCCAGCCACGTGTCATCTGTTTCGGATCCACTCCTGGTTTTTTTGGGCCTGAGCAATACTGATTGATTACTGAGCAAATGCTGACCGTGTGAAGGGGGATGCTCAAAAGACAGGATCTGTTTTTTGGGGGGTTGTTCTTATGACGGATGAGAAGGGCAAAATAAAAAGTGACATTCAACCGTCTGAAATTCAGCAAACCGTCCGAATCAAATTTGAGAAATTTGCTAATCTCTAATTACAACTTGTGAGGATTCTACTGTGTTTCATTTTTTCACAATGTGAACAAGGGTCCTGTGGGCTCATTATTAGCCTCCTGGACCAGCTGCTATAGTTTGCATTTTCATTATAGTGTGTTCTATTTTATTCTCATTTATTTTTTCTAGACTTTTTGTATATTGTATGCAGTTTTAACTTAATTTTATTTAAAAAAAACATCCATTACAGATGCTATATGTAGGTCTTGAGTGTCGAAAATCCTAAGTTTAAAAAAGTGCTCAAAGCTGGAAAACTACTCTAGCCAATGCCACTGGCAGAATTAGGCCCCTTTCACACGGGCGAGTATTCCGCGCGGATGCGATGCGTGAGGTGAACGCATTGCACCCGCACTGAATACCGACCCATTCATTTCTATGGGGCTGTTCACATGAGCGGTGATTTTCACGCATCACTTATGTGTTGCGTGAAAATCGCAGCATGTTCTATATTCTGCGTTTTTCACGCAACGCAGGCCCCATAGAAGTGAATGGGGTTGCGTGAAAATCGCAAGCATCCGCAAGCAAGTGCGGATGCGGTGCGATTTTCACGCACGGTTGCTAGGAGACGATCGGGATGGAGACCCGATCATTATTATTTTCCCTTATAACATGGTTATAAGGGAAAATAATAGCATTCTGAATACAGAATGCATAGTACTATAGCACTGGAGGGGTTAAAAAAATAAAATAAATAATTTAACTCACCTTAATCCACTTGCTCGCAATCCACAGAACACCGATCCCAAGCCCGAACTTCTGTGAAGAAGTTCGGGTTTGGGTACCAAACACGCACGATTTTTCTCACGCGAGTGCAAAACGCATTACAATGTTTTGCACTCGTGCGGAAAAATCGCGGGTGTTCCCGCAACGCACCCGCACATTTTTCCGCAACGCCCGTGTGAAAGAGGCCTTAATCCAGAATTGACAGAAATTTAAACACAAAGTTAAAAGTAATCTTTTCCCACAAAACTATATGCAAGTCTACTCATCTCCTCACACTTTATAACATGCTGCCTGCAGATATGACTAAATTTTAAATATGACAGGTTCCCTTTAACTATATTATCACTAAAAAAGCTTATATGCTTCAGCTTCTTCAAAATAATATTCAACCTTGCTGTAAAAAAACTTATGCATATATTGCTGAATCAAGTAGGGACCTTACCTCCATCTTTAATTGGTGGCAACTCCTTCTCAATCAGTTTGAAGTCCTCCAGTTTAGGGGCACCTTCAAAGTGTCTCACCAAAGTCCATGATTTTGATACTACCATTTTAGACGCTATACAGACATAAAAGAAGAGAAAGACATGGTGCATCATGTAGCTATAATATGAACATACAAAAATACAAGGAAGAAAATCGGAATTAGTCTTACCGGCAGAGGTTGCACTACATTTTTTCCGGAAGAGAATAAATACTCCTCTTACCATTTTTGAGGAGTATTTTTTACCCGAGGCGGAATATGAAATTTGCAGTAATTCAAATTCATAATATATAGGCCTACACTTGTTCACATTTGTGTTGGAGGCTGCGTTTGGAACCTCTGTTGCAGATTCTATCAAAAAGACCAGAGAAAAAAGCCTTATATGCAGCACTTTTTTGTCTGGTAAAAAGACAGATCCCAAACGGAAACTGAACAGACTCCATCATAGTAAGGGGGGGTCAGTTCAGATTCTTCCCTGTCAGCTAGACTGGGTTCACATCAAGTTTTTTTCATACATTTAATGTAAACAATAAAAACATATATATGTTAATAGATGCCGCCATACGGTGGCATCTGTCACCATAGAATTCCATTGTAAAAAAAAAAGAAAAAGAAGAAAAAGTATATGTTAGCCTATACATTTTTTTGCTGGACTTTACAAGATGGAAAAACATGGTACACTACACTTTCCCATCCTGCAGAGTCCTGCAAAAAATTTTTTACAATGGAACTCTATGGTGACGGATGCCACAGTATGGCATCTGTCTGAGGCATCTGTTAACATATACGTTTTTTGTGTATGTTGACAAAATAGCCTGCCTGCATTCACTACATACATCACACACACTGCACCATATACAGTACATCAGTATAAGATGCATGGAGTGAAGGGGGTGATGCATGTGGGGCAGGGTGTGATGATCACACACAGCACTACATACATCACAAACTGCACCACATACATTACACAAACTGCACTACATACATCACAGGCTGCTGCTGTCACCTTGTTCTGTGCCTCCATCTTGATATCCGGACATAGTCATAGTCTTCTTGATTTCTGGGACATATCTGCTGTGGTCCTTGAGCAGCGCCCTGCTCTCGTTGGTACAGCCATCCTCAGGAGCCGGCCCCTCCTCCTTTCATCTTCAGACATCTTTCCCTGCTGCAGAGGTCTGTATTGCTCCGGCGCCCAACCAAACTAAAGCTCCATTCTGTGAGGAGCTTTGCTATTGGTTATTTCAGGCACAGGCAGTATCACTGCGCTGCCTGTGCCGTTCACAGTGCTGAATGTAGGGGAAAAAGCTAAGGCATAAAATGTAGGGAGTAAAATGGCCTGAACAGGCGTCAATGATGCTTATACAGGCGTTATAGCGACCTCTGCTTACCTGTAATTCTGTTTCCATGAATTCACCATGACGGCACCACAAGGAGATTGACCCCTGACCTCTGTAGGGTCAGGAACAGAGAAGAGATTAAATTGCCCCCTCCCACCACCATACCCCAGTGTTTCAAAAATTACTAGAGAGCCTTAAATATAGACAAAATCTACAAAGAAACTTAAGATAAGGGAAGGGATTAATATGCCATCATGGTGAATTCATGGAAACAGAATTTCCCGTAAGACTAGTTTCGATTTTCCATATCATCACCATGATGGCACCACAAGGAGAACTAAAAAATTATACAATTTAGGGGGGGGGGGGGGCTACTGCCTGAAGGACCTTACATCCATAAGACAGGTTGGAAGATTTAGACAAATCTAACCTATAATGTTTTATAAAGGTATGCATATTGGACCAGGTCAGAGCCTTGCATATCTCGTCCATTGAAGCACCTGCCTTCTCGGCGTAAGATGATGACACTGCCCTGGTGGAATGAGCTCTGTTTTCTGGAGAAACTAAACTCTGAATTTTGTAACAGAAAGAAATTGTATCCTTGATCAATTTGTGTCTGTGTTGTTTCTGGTAATGACCACACCCCTTACTTCAGGTGTTGCTTATGTGGTCATTTTACCTTCCCTATTTATTGTGGCTTCTCCCACCATGCTGTGCGGTTTATAGCTTCAGTCTTGTTGTGGATTGCTGGTGTTTGGATCTCAGCAGAGTTCCAGTGCTTCCATAGCCATTTGAAGTTAAGTGTCTTCTTCCCCTTTTGTTTATTGTGTGGGTTTACTTGTGTTGCTCTTTTCCCTGTCATTTGTGTTTTGGCCTGAGGGAGACTCCTGTTCGTCCTAACGTTTGGAGGATCAGGTTGTCTCTTGTCCTGACATTAGTACCAGGGTCCTACAGGGAAAGTTAGGACTTTAGGCTCCTGTGTATGAACTCACTCACTCAGTTTATACTTGCAGTCAGTCAGGACTTTGATTAGGGTTTCTCTAGGAGGTGACGTGCTCCTTTCCCTAGTTTCCATGCATTTTCCCCTTACCCCTTTCCTTCCAACGTTCGGTGCGGGTTTCTCTCCCACACCAAAGCGTGACACCATCTTGCAATGGAGGATTTGGAAACCATCTTGCTCTTATTTATCCCTGCAATTTGGATATGGAGGTTATCGGCCCTTCTGAACTCTTTGGTAACCTCTAAATACTTTAACACTGTGCGTCTAACATCTAGTGTATGAAATTTATGCTCCTTCTGATTTTAAGGTTGGTTACAAAAGGAAGATAAAATGATTTCCTGATTTATGTTGAAGTCAGTCACAATCTTGGGAAGAAAACCAGGGTCTAGTCTTATAATATATAGTATAATGCTATCATCAGATATTCTAAGATAAGGTTCCCTGATAGAAATAGCCTGAATCTCCCCTAACCTTCTAGCTGATGTAATGGCAGTTAAGAAAACTGTTTTGAAAGATAGAAGCTTAATAGGACAATCATCAAGGGTTTAAAAGGACTCAGCATCAACCAATACAAGGACTGTATTTAAGTCCCAAGCAGGAGTACGAGTTTTCAAGGTAGGTCTCAATCTAGAAGCTGCTCTGATGAAACATATAATCCACCTATAAATGGCCAGGTCGGTATAAAAAAAGGCACTAAGTGCAGAAACCTGAACCTTTAAAGGGGTATTCCCATCAAAGACAATGGGGGCATATCGCTACAGCACCTAAGAGTAGATATAACACTGTCCAAAAGTCCCTGATGTTTTAACATAGAGATCTCAGGATCCAGACTGTGAGCTTGAAGATCTCTGGATGTGGATGCAGAATTAGACCCTGATGGAGGATATCGCTCCTGGGGGAAGCGTCCAAGTTTCAGCAATAGTGAGTCTCCGGAGAAGGGAAAACCAACTCCTCTTTGGCCAGTAGGGGGTGATTAGAATGACAGTCATTCTTCCCTGTAGGATCTTTTGAATAACTTTCTGGATTAGGGGAAGAGGAGGGAATGCATAGGCTAAATCCAAGTCCCATCTGAGAGAGAGAGAGAGAGAGAGAGAGAGAGAGAGAGCATCTATCTTCCAAGGATTGTCCCCTGGGTTCAGAGAACAAAACGTTTTTATTTTTGTATTTTTTATTGAGGCAAACAGGTCTATTATCAGAGAGCCCCACTTGTCCACTAACATCTTGAACACTTCCAGATTCAGTGCCCATTCCGTTTGATCTATCTTCTGTTTGCTGAGGTAATCTGCGGTTTAGGGAACCCTTGAGATGAATTGACGAGATTGACTTTACTTCCTTCTCTGCCCAAGTAAATATCTTTTTTGAAAGATCTAGAAGCTTCCTTGACTTCGTTCCACACTGATGTATGAGGTACGTCACCGTAGTCATGTTTAACGATAGTATCTTTACATGATAATTCCGAAGAAATCCTGAGGCGGACTTTAGTGTTAATTTATGCAGCCTCCCACCTATCCTGGCATCATTGTTTGTCGCCAGATTTACTTTGGGGATTAGGGAGGAATCCCCTCCCTTTACCCCCTTTTGGGTAACTCCAGAGGCCAGATTTTCCTTTTCCCCTGTAGGACCTGTCCCGACTAGAATAGGGATGAAAGTGATATTTCCTTTTGTTTAATCTATCCTCAGGAAACCCCTTTTTCCTATCAGCTGTTTTCACCAGAATCAGTGGCGGATCCAGAGCCTGGTCTCGGGAGGGGCACAATAATGTGCCAGTAAGAGGTGCCCCTATAGATGCGCCCAATCATGTGCCAGTGACAAGTGCCTCTCCATGCCCCCCCTCAATCATGTGCCAGTAACAAGTGCCTCTCCATGCCCCCCCAATCATGTGCCAGTAACAAGTGCCTCTCCATGCCCCCCCTCAATCATGTGCCAGTGACAAGTGCCTCTCCATGCCCCCCCTCAATCATGTGCCAGTAACAAGTGCCTCTCCATGCCCCCCCAATCATGTGCCAGTAACAAGTGCCTCTCCATGCCCCCCCCAAATCATGTGCCACAAGTATTGCTCCGTATAAAAATAAAAAACACTTATACTTACCCCCATGGCAGCGATGCGATGCAGGCCTCTACCAGCCTGTGTCCCGCGCTGTACGGCTCAGGCAGCGACACTGCCTGCACCGGCCTCTGATAGGCTGCGGGCCTTGTGCCGGCAGCCTATCAGAGGAACAATGAAGGGAGACGCCTCTCCCTCCCCTGCCCCGCCGCAGCACTTCCATCTGTATTGCTGTCCTGAGGTCGGCGATACAGTTAACTATGGAGATGAGCACTTCCACAATGGAAGCACTCATCTTCCCCGATCTGCTCTCCGCCCTGACTCTCCTTATATTCTCCATGGGGAGGTGCAATTGACCCGTTGTTCCCCCCTGGATCCGCCAGTGTCCAGAATCTTATCCAGAACTGGGCCAAAAACGTACTCCCCTGAGAAAGGGATAGAACATAACTTTATTTTGGAAGTCTTATCCCCAGACCAGGATTTCATTCGAAGGGCTCTGCGAGCCGCATTGGATAAACTCGCATCTCTAGCAGAAAACCTGACCGATTCTGCAGACGCATCCGCCAAGAACGCTGTTGTGGATTTTAACAGAGGGATAGAGCTTAATATCTCCTCATGTTAAAAATCAGGTGATTTTCTAATTCGTTCAACAATAAATACATAGATCTAGAAACTGAGGTGGCAGCGATATTAGCTTTAAGACTGAACATGGATGCCTCCCAGGATTTTTGCAAAAAACTGTCTGCTTTCCTTTCCATCGGGTCTCTAAGTTGAGACATGTCCTCAAATGGCAAAGAGGTCTTTTTGTTCACCTTAGCCACCTGAACGTCGATTTTAGGAATTTCATCAAGCAATTTAGACTCTGAAGAATCAAATAGCAGACGGTTCTTAAACTCTTTGGAAATGCCCAGTCTTTTCTCAGGATCAGACCACTCTTCCATAATCATTTCTCTAATATTCTCATCAATTGGGAATGTTTTTTCTAGACCTGCTCAACCCCCATGGTAGCAATGACCGCCTTTAAAATGTCATTCATTTCATCAGATGAAAAGTAGCATTTTTTATTTCCCTCTGATATTTCGCCATCAGATAAGGGTTCGTCTTCATTCCATTGTTTGGAGGAAGACACATCATCCCCCAAGCACTCGGAGTCCGAGGAGGAAGCCATTATCAGTTTTGGTCGTTTAGGGGGGTAGAGGTCCTTGGGTCGTTTCTGTCATGGCCGACAAGGAAGACTTTATCTCCTCCTGAATCATGGCTCTGAATTCGTCTATAAGTGATGGTTGTTCCTCATGTATAACATTTGAGATGCAATCCTTGCAGTGTTTCTTAACATATGATTAGGCAATTTCTTGAAGCTAGAAATACATTTCAGAGGCTTTTTATTTTTCTTCTGGGCCTCTTTTGATACCAGAGAAATGTGACAAACAACCAAATCAGGAGGAATCCTCAACTTGAATCAAGGTTAGATGGTGGAAACACGCTCGTCCTGTAACACCTCACACAACATCACGCAACTGTATAACCAAATAGAGTGGGCTGCACAGGTTGGTACAGTGGTCATAATGGGAGATTTTAACTTCCCAGACATTGACTGGGGACATGAACCTGCCTCAACCGCAAAGGGGAGAAGATTCCTCAACTTTCTGCAGGACCACTTTCTGGGCCAGTTTGTAGAAGCTCCCACTAGGGGCAATGCTCTTTTGGATCTGGTAATCTCTAATGATGCAGAGCTTGTTGGATATTTTACTGTTCGAGAAACACTAGGTAATAGTGACCACAATATAATTATATTCCCCCTAAACTATAAGAAGCAAACTCTGTCAAGCAGAGCAAAGACACTGAATTTCAAAAAGGCTAATTTCCCTGGGTTGAGAGCAGCATTTCAGGGCATAGACTGGGTGCAGCTACTGTCACATAATAATACTGAGGATAAATGGGAGAGCTTTAAATCCACATTGAGTAATTGCACAAAAAAATGTATTCCTTTAGGTAACAAGTATAAACAGCTAAAATTAAACCCCCCATGGCTTACAGCTACTGTAAAAAAGGCAATAAAAGACAAAAAAGGGCATTTAAAAAATACACATCTGAGGGGTCAGCTAGAGCGTTTGAAGATTGCAAAGGGCTTAATAAAATCTGTAAAAAGGAGATAAAATTAGCAAAAATACAAAACGAACAGCAGGAAGAAAAAGAGCAAAACAAATCCCAAAAAATTCTTCAAATGTATAAATGCTAAAAAACCTAGGCCTGAGCAGGTAGGTCCACTAAATAATGGTAAAGGAGGGGTAGTCACTGAAGATAAGGAAAGGGCAGAGTTACTGTAAGTTTTTTTTAGCTCTGTATATACAAAAGAAATGAAAGAAGCTGATATCTGTGGTGCTGGGGCTGTTAGTACATTCAGTAATATACTCAATTGGCTAACTGTAGATATGGTCCAAGACAAGTTAAATAGGGTAAATGTGAGCAAGGCTCCGGGTCCAGATGGATTACACACAAGAGTGCTTAAAGAGCTCTGTTGTGCCTCTGTTTCTATTTTTTAAAGATTCTCTAGGTACTGGTACAGTGGCAAATGATTGGCGCAAGGCAAACGTGGTGCCCATATTCAAAAAAGGATCAAGGTCCTTCACAGGTAATTATAGACCACTTAGTTTAACTTCTGTTGTGGTAAAAATGTTTGAAGAACTCCTAAGGGACAATATACAGGAGTATGTGACTTTAAATAATATTATAAGTGATAACCAACATGGGTTTACCAAGGACAGAAGTCGTCAGACTTGTCACGGAACCATGAACCAGACGTACAACAAGAGATAAGTGAAAATAAGAAGGCTTTATTGAAAACAAAGCTGTAAAGCAAAAGTCCAAACGAATGGTGAAACCGAAGCAGAGTCTTTGAGAGGCCAGAGATCAGGAACCAGAAGGGTAGTCAGACGAAGCCAGGATCAGGAACCAGCAGGGTAGTCAGACGAAGCCAGGATCAGGAACCAGCAGGGTAGTCAGACGAAGCCAGGATCAGGAACCAGCAGGGTAGTCAGACGAAGCCAGGATCAGGAACCAGAAGCAGCAGCAGTCTTAGAAGCATGTGAACACAGGAGGACCAAGCAAGGAACTGAAGCCACAGACCTCCTATATATATGAGCTAGGCATCCAGCTCCTCCCAGTGGGAAGGAGGAGCCGCAGGGTGGAAGGCTACAAGAAACCCAGAAACCAAGATGGCCGCCAGCACATGTCAAACGAAGGAGAACAGCAAGAAGGTAAGACCATGACAGTACCTCCCCCTCAAGGGCCCCTCCTCCGCGGAGCAAAAAACGGTTTCTGAGGGAAGCGTGCGTGGAAGGCTCGGAGCAAGGCAGGAGCATGGACATCTGCGGAGGGAACCCAGGAACGCTCCTCTGGACCATAACCACGCCAATGGACCAAAAACTGCACCCGACCGCGGACCAGGCGTGAGTCCAGGATATTGCTCACCTCATACTCCTCATGATTGCCCACTCGGACCGGACG
The DNA here is from genome assembly GCF_905171765.1 of Bufo bufo. Lineage (NCBI taxonomy): Eukaryota > Metazoa > Chordata > Amphibia > Anura > Bufonidae > Bufo > Bufo bufo. The sequence continues at coordinate 401,159,962 of NC_053390.1, read as the reverse complement.
AGGCCGAGGAACCGAGGAAGTGAAACGATTACATACCAGTGGCTTCAACAGGGAGACATGAAACACGTTAGAGATCCGCATGCCAGGAGGAAGCGCAAGGGCATAGGCTACCGGGTTTACCCTGCGAAGCACTCGGAAGGGACCAACAAAGCGAGGCGCCAGCTTGGGAGTGGGCACTCGAAGGTTGAGGTTGCGGGTGGACAACCATACACGGTCTCCGACCTGGTAGGAAGGAGCAGGCGCTCGTCTGCGATCAGCCTGGAGTCTCTGGCGCTGCGCAGAGGCCTCAAGGGACTTCTGGATCTGTACCCAAGAAGCACGTAGGACGGAAAGGTGATCCTCCACAGCCGGAATATCCTGGGGAGAGAATACCTCCAGTAACACGGCAGGTTGGAACCCATAATTGGCCATGAAGGGAGACGTCCCAGAGGAAGAGTTCACCGCCGTGTTCCTGGCAAACTCAGCCCAAGGCAGAAGGTCAACCCAATTGTCTTGGTGATCGGAGACATAGCAACGAAGGAATTGCTCCAAGGCCTGATTGGATCGTTCTGCGGCCCCATTGGACTGAGGGTGGTAGGCCGAGGAGAAGGAGAGATGAATCCCCAACTGGGAGCAAAAGGCGCGCCAGAACCTGGACACAAACTGACTCCCCCGATCCGACACAATCTCCTTGGGCAAACCGTGCAACCGGAAGACCTCCCTGGCAAAAATCGTGGCCAACTCTTGTGCAGAGGGTAACTTCTTGAGAGGAACACAGTGGCACATTTTGGAAAACCGATCCACAATCATGAGAATGACCGTATGGCCTCGGGATGCAGGGAGGTCCACAATGAAATCCATCCCCAGGTGTGACCATGGGCGCTCCCCGGTGGCTATGGGTTGCAGAAGGCCCAACGGAAGGTGCCGAGGGGACTTACTCTGGGCACAAACGGAGCATGCCGCTACATATGCGGTGATGTCGGAACGTAGGGAAGGCCACCAGAACAGACGTGAAACAGCCCAGGACAGCTGATTCTTTCCAGGATGCCCCGCGGTCTTGGAGTTATGGTAGGTTCGCAACAACCGAGTGCGCAACTCCTCAGGCACAAAACATCTGCCGTTGGGTCTCCCAGAGGGAGCACCAGATTGAGCCGCCAAAATCTGCTCACCCAGGGGAGAGGTCAGGCTGGTGCGAATGGCGGCCAGGATCTGATTCGGAGGTATGACCGAAGTCGGAATCGACTCCTCCCTGGACAGCTCGGAGTACTGCCGTGATAAGGCATCCGCCCTGATGTTCTTGGAACCGGGTAGGTAGGAGACCACGTAATTAAAACGTGACAAGAACAGAGCCCATCTGGCCTGACGTGGTGTCAATCTCTTGGCCTCAGAAAGGTAGGTCAGATTCTTGTGGTCCGTCAGGATGAGAACCGGAACCACCGAACCCTCGAGCAAGTGCCTCCATTCTTTAAGGGCCTGCACGATGGCCAATAACTCCCTGTCACCAATCTGATAGTTGCACTCCGCGGAAGACAGTTTCCGGGAGTAAAACCCACAAGGAAGCAGAGGACCCTCTGGTGTTCTACGCTGAGACAGAAGGGCGCCTACTCCCGTCTCAGACGCGTCCACCTCGAGGACAAAGGGCAACCCAGGGTTGGGATGCGACAGAATCGGAGCCGACACAAAAGCGGACTTTAGGGCCTCAAAAGCTCGGATGGCCTCGAGCGGCCAGACCTGGGAATTACTGCCCTTCCTGGTCAGATCCGTGAGAGGCTTGGCCAGCATGGAAAAGTCCCTGATGAACTTCCGATAATAATTGGCGAAGCCCAAAAAGCGCTGCAGGGAACGAAGACCACTGGGCTGGGGCCACTGTAAGACAGCCGAAACCTTCTCAGTATCCATGGAGAACCCCTCAGCGGAAATGATGTAACCTAAGAAGGTTACCTGGGATCGGTGAAATTCGCATTTCTCAAGCTTACCGAACAGCTTGTTCTCTCGTAACCGTTGCAACACTCGTCTGACATCCAGAATGTGGGCCTCCATGGATTCAGAATATACCAAGATGTCATCCAAATAGACCACCACACACTGCTGCAACAGGTCACGGAAAACATCGTTGATGAATTCCTGAAAGACTGCGGGCGCATTGCACAACCCAAAGGGCATAACCAAGGATTCATAATGACCGGTCCTGGTGTTAAACGCGGTCTTCCACTCATCGCCCGCCTTGATCCTTACCAGGTTATATGCCGCCCTCAGGTCGAGTTTGGTAAAGACCGTGGCCCCTTTAAGGCGATCGAACAGCTCGGAAATCAAGGGTATCGGGTAAGCGTTCTTGATCGTGATGCGATTGAGACCCCTGTAATCGATGCAAGGCCTCAACTCACCGCCCTTCTTTTTCACAAAGAAAAATCCAGCCCCTGCCGGGGACGAGGATTTGCGAATGTGTCCGCGTGAAAGCGCCTCCCTCACGTACTCCTCCATGGCCTCATTCTCCGCTACCGACAGTGGATAGACTTTGCCACGAGGAGGAACGGCACCAGGTTGTAACTCTATGGCACAATCGTATGGGCGGTGCGGAGGTAGGGCAACCGCGCGCACCTTATCGAATACATCCCGGTACTCCTTGTATTCAGGAGGCAACAGAGAGTCCGAGGAAGTACACAGCAACTTGACAGACCCATGGATGCAACTAGCCCCACACTGCGGTGACCACGAGAGGATCTCGGCCGATCTCCAATCGAAAGTCGGATTATGCTTCTGGAGCCAGGGATAGCCCAAGACCACCGAGTAGTGTGGAGACGAAATAACCTGGAGGCAGACCGACTCTCTGTGAACGGCACCAATGGCTATCCCCACTGGAAGGGTCTCATGAGTCACGTGTGACGACAGAAGGGGTCTGCCGTCTATCGCCTCAAGAGCCAGTGGGGAACCTCGAGCCTGCAGAGGAATGGAATTGGCGGCAGCGAACACACTATCAATGAACAAACCACCAGCACCAGAGTCCACCAACGCCTGGGTCGTCACCGAGCCCCCGACCCAGGAGAGGACAACAGTGATCAGTGGTTTGTCAACACGGGAAACCGGGGACGAGGAGACTCCACCCAAGATCTGCCCCCGACAGGATCTCAGGTACGAGCGTTTCCCGGACGGTTCGGACATGCCAACCGAAAATGCCCACCGAGACCACAGTACATGCATCGACCCTCGCGTCTCCGGAGTACCCTCTCCCCCTCGGACAGGCGAGCAAACCCCAGCTGCATGGGTTCACCCCCAGACAAGTCATCCCCAGGAGGCGTGGGAGGAGAGGGAGGCACGGGTGGGACAGCAAACGTAGGCGCCAATCTGTTAGAAGACCTCCGCAGGCTCTCCTTAAAGGAAGGTCTCTCCCTGAGTCTGGTGTCAATCAAAATCAGGAAAGAAATAAGAGACTCGAGCTCCACTGGTAGGTCCTTAGCTGCAACCTCATCCTTCAAGGCATCCGAGAGACCATGAGAGAAAGCAGCGACCAGAGCCTCATTATTCCAGCCCACCTCTGCTGCCAGGGTACGAAACTCAATGGCGTATTCAGCTACGGATCGTGAACCCTGTCTGATGGACATAAGGAGCTTCGCAGCAGAGGCAGCACGAGCCGGCACATCGAATACCTTCCGAAGAGAAGCAACAAAACCGGAAAACTCGGCAACCACCGGATTGTTGTTCTCCCATAAAGGGCTGGCCCAGGCCAAGGCCTTGTCCGAGAGCAGCGAGATCAAGAAGCCCACCTTTGATCTCTCAGTAGGAAAGGCATGTGGCAGCAACTCGAAATAAATGCCCACCTGGTTAAGGAAACCTCGGCACTGAGTTGGCTCTCCCCCAAAGCGCTGTGGAAGAGGGGCAGAACCGGTCATACCCCGAAACACCGCAGGCGCAACAACAGGTGTCGGGGTAGACTCTGGCGCAACAACCGGAGCGGCAGTAGGAGCGACAACCGACCCATCGGCAACGGGAGCGAAATGAGCCGTGCGTTCAAGCAGGGTTTGCAACGCCACAGCGAACCGACCCAACAGGTGATCCTGCTGATCAAGTCTGGCAACCAGCATGGGTAGCGAGGATGGCCCTGTACCGTCAGAACTCAGGGCTTGGTCCTAATGTCACGGAACCATGAACCAGACGTACAACAAGAGATAAGTGAAAATAAGAAGGCTTTATTGAAAATAAAGCTGTAAAGCAAAAGTCCAAACGAATGGTGAAACCGAAGCAGAGTCTTTGAGAGGCCAGAGATCAGGAACCAGAAGGGTAGTCAGACGAAGCCAGGATCAGGAACCAGCAGGGTAGTCAGACGAAGCCAGGATCAGGAACCAGCAGGGTAGTCAGACGAAGCCAGGATCAGGAACCAGCAGGGTAGTCAGACGAAGCCAGGATCAGGAACCAGAAGCAGCAGCAGTCTTAGAAGCATGTGAACACAGGAGGACCAAGCAAGGAACTGAAGCCACAGACCTCCTATATATATGAGCTAGGCATCCAGCTCCTCCCAGTGGGAAGGAGGAGCCGCAGGGTGGAAGGCTACAAGAAACCCAGAAACCAAGATGGCCGCCAGCACATGTCAAACGAAGGAGAACAGCAAGAAGGTAAGACCATGACAAGACTAACCTGATTTGTTTTATGAGGAGGTGAGTAGTAGCCTGTACAGAGGGGCGGCTGTGGATGTAGTGTTTCTGCAAAGGCTTTTGATACTATCCCAGATAGACGTTTAATAGGTGAAGTAAGGTCTATAGGCTTGGAAAGTATAGTTTGTAATTGGATTGAAAACTGGCTGAAGGACCGTGTCCAGAGAGTTGTGGTCAATGATTCCTATTCAGAATGGTCCTGGGTTATAAGTGGTGTACCCCAAGGTTCAGTGCTGGGCCCTTTATTATTTAATTTATTTATTCATGATATCAAGGACGAGATTAATAGCACCATTTCTATTTTTGCAGATGATACTAAGCTATGTAGAACTGTGTCTACAGGGTGGGCCATTTATATGGATACACCTTAATAAAATGGGAATGGTTGGTGATATTAACTTCCTGTTTGTGGCACATTAGTCTATGTGAGGGGGGAAACTTTTCAAGATGGGTGGTGACCATGGCGGCCATTTTGAAGTCGGCCATTTTGAATCCAACTTTTGTTTTTTCAATAGGAAGAGGGTCATGTGACACATCAAACTTATTGGGAATTTCACAAGAAAAACAATGGTGTGCTTGGTTTTAACGTAACTTTATTCTTTCATGAGTTATTTACAAGTTTCTGACCACTTATAAAATGTGTTCAATGTGCTGCCCATTGTGTTGGATTGTCAATGCAACCCTCTTCTCCCACTCTTCACACACTGATAGCAACACCGCAGGAGAAATGCTAGCACAGGCTTCCAGTATCCGTAGTTTCAGGTGCTGCACATCTCGTATCATCTGAAGGCAATCGTCTATGCTGTGAAGATACGAGATGTGCAGCACCTGAAACTACGGATACTGGAAGCCTGTGCTAGCATTTCTCCTGCGAAATTGCTATCAGTGTGTGAAGAGTGGGAGAAGAGGGTTGCATTGACAATCCATCACAATGGGCAGCACATTGAACACATTTTATAAGTGGTCAGAAACAGGAAGTTAATATGACCAACCATTCCCATTTTATTAAGGTGTATCCATATAAATGGCCCACCCTGTATAGAAGATGTCCGTATACTACAAGCTTACTTGAACACTCTTGTAGTATACGGACATCTTCTATAGACACAATTCTACATAGCTTAGTATCATCTGCAAAAATAGAAATGGTGCTATTAATCTCGTCCTCGATATCATGAATAAATAAATTAAATAATAAAGGGCCCAGCACTGAACCTTGGGGTACACCACTTACAACCCAGGACCATTCTGAATAGGAATCATTCAGATCGCTTGCATCGGCCTCTGATAGGCTGCGGGCCTTGTGCTGGCAGTTTATCAGAGGAACAAGGAAGGGAGACGCCTCCTGGGTCCGCTCTCCGCCCTGACTCTCACTATATTCTCCGTGGGGGGGGGGGGGGGGGCAATTGACTCGTTGCTCCCCCCCTCCCCCCTGGATCAGCCAGTGTGTTATGTGCTGATTCTGATGCAGATTTGGATGTGAATTTGTCTCGAAATTCCTTCATTTTTGTGTTGCAGCAAAATCTGAAAGAAACACATGCAGTTTGTTGCAGATTCACTGTGGCCAACTCAAGTGTGAATATCTCCAAATAGGACATATGGACACCTTTACTTTTATGTCATTATTTATCACTTACAAGCAGAAGGAACCGGCTTCGCACGGGTATATTTCATCTATTTCATTTAATGTTTGTGTATGTCATCAAAAGATATCAACAGTATCCCCCTTAACAGCAATCTCTACAGCACCCCGCCCATTAACACTGACCTCCATAGCAGACCGTCCCCTTAACTGTGACCTCCACAGTTCCCTGTCCCCTTAACAGAGACCTCCACAGTGCCCGCCTCCTTATCAGTGACCTCCACAGCAGCCCGCCCCTTTAACAGTGATCTCGACAGCATCCCGCCCCTTAACAGTGACTTCCACAGCAGCCTGCCCCTTTAGCAGTGACCTCCACAGCGGCCGCCCCTTCATTAGTGACCTCCACAGTACACCATCTCCTTAACAGTGATTTCCACAACACCCCGTCCCCTTAACCCCTTAGTGACCACGCACATTTTTTAAAAATTGCATTCCAAGTGATATAACTTTTTTGTTTTTTCATCAATGTACTTCTATGAGGTTTTATTTTTTGCAGGACAAGTTATAATTTTTAATGCACCATTTTAAGTACATACAATAATTGATTCAAGCAAGCTGAGTAGCTAAAACTCCCTTTGTTTACATCAGTAAAAAGGCGTATTAGTGGTCACTAAGGGATTAACATTGGCCTCTACAACAATCTGCCCCTTAAAGGGGTTGTCCGGGTTCAGAGTTAAACCCGGGCATACCTCCAGTTTCACCCAGGCAGCCCCCCTGACTTGAGCATTGGAGCAGTTCATGCTCTCCTTTGCCCTGCGCTAAATAGCGCAGAGCAAAGGCATTTTCAGGAATTCCCGGTGACGTCTCCGTCACTGATGGGCGGGCTTTAGCGCTGCCCTAGCCCGGCGGTGTGTTATTGTAAACAAAAGAGCCCTTGCCCTGCGCGATCTAGCGCAGGGCAAGAGAGCGCATCGGGGCATGAGATGAGGGGAGCTGTCTGGGTGAAAATATGGGTATGTCCGGGTTCAGCTCTGAACCCAGACAACCCCTTTAACACTGACCTCCATAGTGGACCGTCCCCTTAACTGTGACCTCCACAGCAGCCTGCCCCTAGGGTGGCCAGAGGTCTGGTTTTAGGCCGGAGAGTCCGGCTTTCAGACTACCTGTCCTCCATCCAGAGCCTCCCTCAATCCCCTGCAGCTGATAGAAGTTGATTTTTACCTTTATTTTTTCAATCCCCATCGGCTGCAGAGGGGGAGTGGGTGTGGCTTAGCAGGACCTGGGGGCGAGGTTTGTAAGTCTGTCTTTTGAGGGTGGCCTGAATGGCCACCCTACCTGCCCCTGAGCTGTGACCTCCACAGCACTCCGCTCCCTTAGTAGTGTCATCCACAGCACCCTGCCCTTTTAAGGCTGACCTACAGCAGTGAAGAAAAATGGCTGGGTTCTTATGGAAACCTGGTGTAAAACTGTGTGTATGTGAAGACTAAGAGCCTGCGAGCTTCTATTGGCTGATAAGGGTCATGTGACCAGCCTTCTATTGGCTAATGCATTTTTTGGGAATATCTCATGCAGGGATGTCCTTTTGAACAGCTCACTCTCAGACAGCAGCACTGTGCGGTCTGAGCGTGAGCTGCAGGGAGAAAGTCACCGTCCCTCTTACCCCTGCAGCTGACAGAAGTTGATTTTTACCTTCATTTTTTCAATCCCTGTCGGCTGCGGATTGGGAGGGGGCATGGCCTAACCAGATTGAGGGCGTAGCTTAGCCGGACCTGGGGGCGGGGGTTTTAAGTCCGTCTTTTGAGGGTGGCCTGAATGGCCGCCCTACCTGCCTACTGAACTGTCACCTTCACAGCACTCCGCTCCCTTAACAGTGTCATCCACAGCTCCCTGCCCCTTTAAAGGGATTCTGTCATCAGATTTAACCCCTCTAACCTAAACATATGCTCATGTCCAGACTAATAAGAAGAATCCTAAGCCGGCCTTATTAAACCTCACTGAGCTCTATTTGCCCTAAAAAGTTTTTAGAACCTGTCAACCACTTACTTAAGGTGCCCAAGGGGAGGTCCGTTAATACAGGGTGCCCGGCCACACCCCTCGCCGTCCGGTGCACAGTGCCGCCTTCCCTGTTTTCAGCGCCACCTTCTACAGCTCAGCACCGCCTCCGCAATCCTCCCCGTCCCTCTGCCAGATCCCGTGCCTGCGCACTAGGCTAGTGCGCAGGCGTGGGACCTGGCAGAGGGACGGGGAGGATTCCGGAGGTGGTGCTGAGCTGTAGAAGGCAGCGCTGAAGACAGAAAAGGCAGCGCTGAAGACAGGGAATGTGACCCTGTATTAACAGACCTCCCCTTGGGCACCTTAAGTAAGTGATTGACAGGTTATAAAAACTTTTTGGGGCAAATAGAGCCACAGTGAGGTTTAATAAGGCCAGCTTAGGATTCTTCTTATTAGTCTGGACATGAGCATATGTTTAGGTTAGAGGGGTTAAAACTGATGACAGAATCCCTTTAAAGCTGACCTGTAGCAGTGAAGAAAAATGGCTGGGTTGTTATGGAAACGTGGTGTAAAACTGTGTGTGTGTGGAGACTAATTGACCATGTGTATGGCAGTTGGGCTATGAAGAGAAAGACCTGCAGGCTTCTATTGGCTAATATAGGTCATGTGCCATATTTGCATTTTTTGGGAATATCTCAGGAACAGTACGTGCTAGAGAGCTGTGACCCCCACAAGATTTCTTTCCAAGCTTCGTTGAAATAGATCGTTGCATTTTTGAGTGATCGCGGAACATACATACATACGTCCTTCTTTATATATATATAGATATGATATAGAATGTAATTGTGTTATAAACAATTATACGCAAGACGCAGATAAGAAGCTTTCTCAGCAATGCAGCACATCTGGGAAGCTGTCGTATGTCACAACACAACTCGTGATATACATCCTACGTGATAATGCAGCTACATAACCATATTGTAAAGTAGGTTATTGGCCAGGGATAGAATGATATCCATCTTTAGAGATCAGAAAATCCTTTTCCAAAGAAAGCTATAGGCTTTAAGCCTCATTCACACGTCAGTGTTTCACGGATGTGTGCTGTACGTGTTCTCCACGGACAGAACACATCCCCATTCGTTTTAATGTGTGTATTCAGACATCAGTGTTTTAGCACGGTCCGTGGGTCAGTGTTTTTAGCACGGATGCATACTCTATTTTGTCCGTGTTGCATCCATGTTGCATCCGTGTTTCACGGATCATTAAAAAGAGATGCTTTGAAATATATTTGTTTAGTGTCAGTAAAACACTGATGGAACACGGACAGCAAAAAACGGACACGGATCCAACACGGATCCTTCACGGACAGCTTCATGGATGCATCACTGATCTGCATCACTCACGGATTTGAGCACGGACGTGTGAATGAGGCTTTTTTCACACAGTCAGTGTTTTTGCATCAGTATTTGTAAGCACACAAGAGGCACAAGTATTTGTATGACACCTTTCTCTATAGGTTCCACTTCTGGTTTTAACTTGCAAATTCTGACCAAATACTGAAGCAAAATACTGACCAAATACTGATCATGTGAAACAGGCAGTAGGAAAGGTTTCCCATATGTTCACACTGGAATCTGCACATAATTTTACATGAGGTAAAAACTGTAAATCCACAGCATCTCATTTTATAATGTGACTATCTGCCTCAAATGTCAACCTCTAACTATTCTGCCTAATGTGATTATACGATAAGGCTACTTTCACACTAGCGTTTCTCTTTTCTGGTATTGAGATCCAGCAGAGGATCTCTAAGGCCTCCTGCACACGGCCGTTTTTTTTCCCGTTTACTGGTCGTTTTTTGCATTCCGTATACGGTCCGTATACGAAACCATTCATTTCAATGGTTCCGCAAAAAAAAACGGAATGTACTCCGTATGCATTCCGTTTCCGTATTTCCGTTCCGTTTTAACATAGAACATGTCCTATTATTGCCCGCAAATCACATTCCGTGGCTCCATTCAAGTCAATGGGTCCGCAAAAAAAACGGAGCACATACGGAAATGCATCCGTATGTCTTCCGTTTCCGTTCCGTTTTTTGCTGAACCATCTATTGAAAATGTTATGCCCAGCCTAATTTTATCTATGTAATTACTGTATACTGTATATGCCATACGGAAAAACGGAACGGAAAAACGGAACAAAAACGAAAACACAACGGAAACAAAAAAACGGAACAATGGATCTGTGAAAAACGGACCGCAAAACACTGAAAAAGCCATACGGTCGTGTGCAATAGGCCTAATACTGGAGAAAAACGTAACTGAACAGAATGGAATTCTCCAAAATGCATACCGTTCCTTTTGGTTGCGTTCCCAAGCTGCGGTTTACTTTCCATCGTGGGATGCAGAGCAAAACGGATGTATCATGACCCACAATGTAAGTCAATGGGGACGGATCAGTTTTCTCTGACAAAATCTGATAGAGTAGAAAACGGATCCGTCCCCCATTGACTTTCAATGGAGTTCATGACGCCTGCGTCATTGCTATGTTAAAGATAATACAACCGGATCGGTTCATAACAGATGCAGGCAAAAACGCAAGTGTGAAATCACCCTAACATGTGGAAATTTATCATACGCAGCACTCCAGAATTCTGACTTCAAAAAATTTAATAAAAAAAAGGGACTTTTGACACTGTTTGGGTTACTGTTGCATATTTTTTGCATTTTTACACTATTCGGTTCAGGTTTGAAGAGTGAGTGGGAAAGCGAGCGTTGTCAGCTCATTAATTTGGCTACATGCACACGAACGTTGTTTGTTCTCATGTCCGTTCCGTTTTTTTTTGCGGATAGGATGCGGACCCATTCATTTCCACGGGTCCGCAAAAAACGCGGACAGCATCCGCATCAGTATGTCCGTTTCTAGTTTGCCGACAATGATAGGCATTATTACAATGGATCCGCAAAAAAAAAAACTGATGCCATACGGAACGTCATTATTTTTTTTTTGCAGATTCGCAATTTGCGGACCGCAAAACACATACGGTCGTGTGCATGTAGCCTTTCACTGAGAATTTTTGTTTGTTTTTAAAGTTGCACAAAGTAATAAACTCACTCCGGGAGAGGGATGGAATGAAAATGAAGCAGAATTTTGAAACAAATTGTTCAGTGTAAAGATTAACTAAAACTTAACGAACATGCAACATTTGATAAATCTGGTACAAAGTACTCCAACCTACAGACCCAAGAGTGCGATTATTGTTGAGTAACTGCCAATGTCTAGTACAGTTAAAGTGCAACTGTAATTTTTTATTTTATTTGCTAGTTTATTAGAGCTAGGCATGTATACCTGAGTTATTCTGTCAATGATTGTCAATAGATCTGTAATTACCTTATAATATCAGCTTTCATTAATGTCCTCTGTCCCTTTCGACTGCTCCTTTGAAAGACAGTTGCTATGGCTCATCTGTCTCCGGCTAAGAAGACAGGAAGACATAGGGGCAGTCCTTCACACTGCATGAGGCTTCAGAGTGAGGAGGCGTGTAACATAGTAACATAGTACATAAGGCTGAAAAAAGACATCTGTCCATCCAGTTCGGCCTGTTATCCTGCAAGTTGATCCAGAGGAAGGCAAAAAAAAATCCTGTGAGGTAGAAGCCAATTTTCCCCACTTAAAGGGCTTCTGTCACCCCACTAAAGTCTTTTTTTTTTTTTGGGCTAGTTAAATTACTTATCCTGCGATATATGAAAATATAATGGTGTTACTTACTTTGATTCAGCAGTTTCTTCTAAAAATGAACTTTTATAATATGTAAATTAGGTCTCTACCAGCAAGTAGGGCGGCTACTTGCTGGTAGCAGCTGCAGAAAACCGCCCCCTCGTCGCGTTGATTGACAGGGCCAGCCGGGATCTCCTCCTCCGGCCAACCCTGTCGGCATTTTAAAAATTGCGCGCCTGTGTTCATTCTGCGCAGGCGCTCTGAGATGTGGAGGCTCGCCTCCTCAGAACTCCCTCAGTGCGCCTGCGCCATTGACATCACCGAAATAGAAGACGTCATCGGCGCAGGCGCACTGAGGGAGTTCTGATGAAGGCGAGCTTCCTCATCTCAGAGCGCCTGCGCCGAATGAACACAGGCGCGCGATTTTTAAAATGCCGACAGGGCTGGCCGGAGGAGGAGATCCCGGCTGGCCCTGTCAATCAACGCGACGAGGGGGCGGTTTTCTGCAGCTTCTACAGCAAGTAGCCGCCCTACTTGCTGGTAGAGACCTAATTTACATATTATAAAAGTTTGTTTTTAGAAGAAACTGCTGAATCAAAGTAAGTAACACCATTATATTTTCATATATCGCAGGATAAGTAATTTAACTAGCCAAATGACTTTAGTGGGGTGACAGAAGCCCTTTAAGGGGGAAAAAAAGTCCTTCCCGACTCCAATCAGGCAATCAGAATATCTCCCTGGATCAACGACCCCTCTCTAGTAGCTATAGCCTGTAATATTATTACGCTCTAGAAACACATCCAGGCCCCTCTTGAATTCCTTTATTGTACTCACCATCACCACCTCCTCAGGCAGAGAGTTCCATAGTCTCACTGCTCTTACCGTAAAGAATCCTCTTCTATGTTTGTGTACAAACCTTCTTTCCTCCAGACGCAGAGGATGTCCCCTCGTCACAGTCACAGTCCTGGGGATAAATAGATGATGGGATAGATCTCTGTACTGACCCCTGATATATTTATACATAGTAATTAGATCTCCCCTCAGTCGTCTTTTTTCTAAAGTGAATAACCCTAATTTTGATAATCTTTCAGGGTACTGTAGTTGCCCCATTCCAGTTATTACTTTAGTTGCCCTCCTCTGGACCATCTCCAGCTCTGCTATGTCTGCCTTGTTTACAGGAGCCCAGAACTGTACACAGTACTCCATGTGTGGTCTGACTAGTGATTTGTAAAGTGGCAGGACTATGTCCTCATCACGGCCATCTATGCCCCTTTTGATGCATCCCATTATCTTATTGGCCTTGGCAGCAGCTGCCTGACACTGGTTTCTACATCTTAAGCCTCATGCACACGTCCATGGAACACAGACCGTGAGATACCGGCCTGGATTCCTGCTGAGTGCAGGAGCGCACGGCGTCCTTGGTTGCTATGACGCCGCGCGCCCGCTTCTGTACAGTAATACGAGTGTATTACTGTACAGCAGCGGGCGCACGGTGTAATAGCAACCAATGACGCCGTGCGCTCCTGCACTCAGCAGGAATCCAGGTCGGTATCTCACGGTCCGTGTACCACGAACGTGTGCATGAGGCTTTAGTTTTCTGTTACTAAAATTCCTAGGTCCTTTTCCATGTCAGTGTTACCGAGTGTTTTACCATTTAGTATGTACGGGTGACTTGCATTATTCCTTCCAATGTGCATAAACTTACATTTGTCAGTGTTAAACCTCATCTGCCACTTATCTGCCCAAGCCTCCAATCTAGCCAGATCCCTCTGTAGTAGTATACTGTCCTCTTCAGTGTTAATTACTTTACACAGTTTAGTGTCATCTACAAAAATTGATATTTTACTGTGCAAGCCTTCTACAAGATCATTAATAAATATATTGAAGAGAATAGGGCCCAATACGGACCCCTGAGGTACTCCACTAGTGACAGTGACCCAATCTCAGTGTGTACCATTAATAACCACCCTCTGTTTTCTATCATTGAGCCAGTTACTTACCCACATACAGACATTTTCTCCCAGTCCGAGCATTCTCATTTTATATGCTAACCTTTTATGTGGTACAGTGTCAAATGCTTTGGAGAAGTCCAGATATACAGTACGACATCCATTGATTCGCCGCTGTCAAGTCTAGAACTTACCTCCTCATAGAAACTGATTAGGTTAGTTTGGCATGACCGATCCCTCATGAAGCTATGCTGATATGATGTTATTTGCTTATTTCCCTTGAGATGCTCCAAGATAGCATCTCTTAGAAAACTTTCAAACAGTTTACCCACGTCAGATGTTAAACTTACCGGCCTATAGTTTCCAGGCTCTGTTTTTGGACCCTTTTTGAATATTGGCACCACATTTGCTATGCGCTAATCCTGTGGAACATTCCCTGTCAGTATAGAGTCCTTAAATATCAGAAATAAGGGTCTGGCTATGACATTACTTAATTCCCTTAAGATACGGGGGTGTATGCCATCCAGTCCTGGCGATTTGTCTATTTTAATCTTTTTAAGTCGCTGATGTACTTCTTCCTGGGTCAGACAGGACACTTTTAATGGGGAATTTATTTTTACATTCAGCATTTCATCTGACAGTTTATTTTCTTCAGTGAATACAGTGGAGAAAAAAATATTTAATAGCTTTGCTTTCTCCTCGTCGCTCTCTGCAACTCCCCCCTCATTACTCTGTAGCGGGGCCGACACCCTAAGATTTATACTTTTTACCATTTATATATATATGTGGAACATTTAAGGCTGGGTTCACACTTGAGCGTTTTACAGCGCGTTCAAACGCGCTGTAAAACGCTCAACACATGAAAACCAATGCTTCCCTATGGCCCTGGTTCTCACTTGAGCGTTTTACAGCGCGTTTGAATGCGCTGAAAAACGCCCTACGCTCAAACAAGTTCTTGAGCTTCTTTGGGGCGTTTTGACGCGCGTTTGTGGCCATAGGACACTGCAGTCAATCACACAAACGCGCGTCAAACGCGCGTTTACTATTGCAAAAAACGCGCATAAAAACGCGCGACAAAAACGCGCGTTAAACGCGCATATCAAATACGCTCAGGTCTGAACCCAGCCTTAGGGTTAGTTTTGCTCTCTTTGGCAATTAATCTCTCGGTCCCTAGTTTGGCTGCTTTTATATATTTTTTTTACATATTCTATTTTTTTTCAGTGCTTTCTCGCTACCCTCCTGTTTTAGTGATTTAAATGCTTTATTTTTGTCATTTATTGCTTTCTTTACAGTTCTATTTATCCACATTTATTTATTTTTGTTCCTTAACCTTTTATTACCATAAGGTATGTACCTCTCACAATTAGATTTTAGGATGCTTTTAAAAATATCCCATTTTGTGGCTGTATTTTTATTTTTGAGGACTTTGTCCCAGTTAGGCCTATGGCCTCTCTTAGTTGGCTAAATTTAGCCTTTTTGAAGTTTGGTATTTTTGTTCCTCCCTGAAGAAACACTCTTTTGAATGACAATTGGAAGGTTATTACTTTATGGTCACTATTTCCCAGGTGTCCCCCAACCTGCACGTCTGTTGTTCTGTCAGGCCTATTGGTTAATACTAAGTCTAGTATGGCTGTCCCTCTAGTCGGGTCCTGAACCAATTGGGAAAAGTAATTGTCTTTGGTTATTGCCAAGAACCTTTTTTCTTTATGAGATGTACAGGTTTCAGTTTCCCAGTCTATATCTGGGTAGTTGAAGTCCCCCATAATAACGACCTCATTATTATGATCTGCCGCCTCGTCTATCTCATTTAGTAGTAGATTTTCTGTGGACTCTTGTATATTAGGTGGTTTATAATAAACTCTATTAGTATTTTATTATTGTTTTTGCCTCCATGTATTTCTCCGTGTGTCTCTCAGTAATCTGATTGGCTGGCAGGGAGCTGCTGGCTACAGCAAGTGTGTATGGGAAGTGAGGGAAGGCAGTTTTGGCCTCAGAGAACTGGCAGAGGGGGCATCTTGAGAAGGTCCTCATATTGCAAATGTTTAAACAGCTGTAACTAAGGGAAAAACTTAAGGAAAACAGTGGTATGTGAAGAAATTAAAGATTGCTTTATGCATAATGCTGCCGCAGCAGTAACATAGGCTAAAATTATTTTTTTTGATGAAAACATGACAGTTACTCTTTAAAGATTACTTAAAGCGGCTGTCTCACTTTAGCAAATAACTTTCTTTACATAATAAATGCTAATACAAGCTACGTACTAATGTATTGTGATTGTCAGTATTGCTTACTATTGCTGACTAGATTCATTTTTCCATCACATTATACACTGCTCCTTTCCATGGTTACAGACCACCCTGCAATCCAGCAGTGGTGGTCGTGCTTGCACACTATAGGAAAAAGCACTAGCCTATATGTAGCCCCACAGTCCTGGCCACCAGAGAGGATGTCGCTTTTTCCTATAGTGTGCAAGCTCGACCACGACTGATGGATTTCAGGGTGGTCGTAACCACGGAAACAAGATGTGCATAATGTGATGGAAAAATGAATCCAGCCAGCTAATGAAGCAATATGAATAATAATGGATTAGTCAGTGGCTTGTATTTAGTGGCGTCGCTACAGGGGGGCGAGGGGGGGCAATTGCCCCCCCTATGTTATTGTTTTCCCCGGGTGCCCCCCCGCTGATTCCCCAAAGCAGCTGCTCTGCCCAATGGCCGGTGAATACTAATGAGCATTATGGAAGCGCTCATTAGTACCGAAGGACCAGGAAGTGGTGAACGCTATGTACTTACCGCTTCCTGGTCCTCGGCTGTCGGCTGTGCAGGGCTGCGCACAGCGTGAGGGCGCTCTGTGACCAGTTCAGAGCACAGTCGACTGAGGAGAAAGAAAATTGCAGGCGGCGTCCAGGAGCAGGAGAGGTAAGTGTTTTTTTATTTTATAAAAAATGAGGTTGCAGGGGGCATAATAGGGGCTAATTCGAGGCATAATGGGGCTAATTCGAGGCATAATGGGGCTAATTCGAGACATAATGGGGCTAATTAGAGACATAATGGGGGCTAATTAGACTATTAGAGGCATAATGGGGCTAATGAGGCATATGGGAGCTAATGAGGCATATGGGGGCTAATGAGGCATATGGGGGCTAATAAAAGGCATAATAGGCGCTAATGAGGGGCATAATGGGGGCTAATTAGAGACATAATGGGGGCTAATGAGGCATACGGGGGCTAATTAGGCATATGGGTGCTAATGAGGCATAATGGCTTATAATGGGGGCTAATGAGGCATAAGGGCTGATATGGGGGCTAATGAGAGGCATGGGGGCTGATATGGGAGTGATGAGAGGCATAATGAGGGCTAATGAGAGGCATAATAAGTGTCATCCACAGATGCCCCCATAACAGTGTGTCTTCCACAGATCCACCATAACAATGCGCCTGCGCACTGACGAGAGACAGAAAGAAGGGGAAAGAAAGCAAGCAGAGGACGGCACAGCAGACGACTGAATAGCTTCTTTTGTAAGTAAATTGTTTTATTATAAATGTATCCCTGCATACCGCAATTCTCTCGTATTTTGTAATCTTATTTATTTTGTTTTTGCCCCCCCCATTTTTGACTGTGGCATCTTTGTGCCCCCCCCCCCCCCCTATATATTGTTCCTAGAGCCGCCACTGCTTGTATTAACTTCTTCCACATAATAAATGCTATTTGCTGCAGTGAGACAACTCCTTTAATATGTATCAGTAAATGTTTATCTTCATAGAATAATAAAATGAGCTTTCCTACTTGCCAGCAGTGCCACTGACCTTACAAAGGTGCCCTCACATGCTGCACATTTTGATGCAGATATTTTCCTAATATCAGTTCCAGTAATCTGAACGGCGTTGTCTTGGTGGGAAGCTCATGGATTTCTGTGATCCCCGTTCTGAAATACATAAAAACACCACACCACTTTCTTATGGCTGCAATGCTTTATTAAAGGGGTTGTCTCACTTCAGCAAATTACATTTATCATGTAGAGAAAGTTAAAGGGTTTCTGTCACCCCACAAAACTCATATTTTTTTTTTTGGATAGTTAGATTCCTCATAGCGCGATATAGGAGAATATAATAGTCTTACTTACTTTCATGCGGCCGATTCTTTATAAAACGAAGTTTTATAATATGTAAATGAGGGCTCTACCAGCAAGTAGGGCGTCTACTTGCTGGTAGCCGCAGCAGAAAACCGCCCCCTCGCCGTGTTGATTGACAGGGCCAGCCGTGATCTCCTCCTCCGGCCGGCCCTGTCAGTAATTCAAAAATCGCGCGCCTCTGGTCATTCGGTGCAGGCGCTCTGAGATGAGGAGGCTCGTCTCCTCAGCACTCCCTCAGTGCGCCTGCGCCGATGACATCACCGAAAGAGAAGACGTCATCGGCGCAGGCGCACTGAGGGAGTGCTGAGGAGACGAGCCTCCTTATCTCAGAGCGCCTGCGCCGAATGACCAGAGGCGCGCGATTTTTTAAATACTGACAGGGCTGGCCGGAGGAGGAGATCACGGCTCGCCCTGTCAATCAACACGGCGAGGGGGCAGGTTTTCTGCTGCGGCTACCAGCAAGTAGACGCCCTACTTGCTGGTAGAGCCCTCATTTACATATTATAAAAGTTCGTTTTATAAAGAATCGACCGCATGAAAGTAAGTAAGACTATTATATTCTCCTATATCGCGCTATGAGGAATCTAACTATCCAAAAAAAAAATAATGAGTTTTGTGGGGTGACAGAAACCCTTTAATACAAGGCACTTACTACTGTATTGTTATTATCCATATTGCTTCCTGCATCATGCATGCGGACCCATTCACTTGCGGAACGGAGGCGCGGAAGCACTATGGAGTGCTTCCGTGGTGTTTCTGTCCGTGCCTCAGCAACGCAAAAAAATAGAACATGTTCTATTTTTTTGCGGTGTGGACGGATCACGGGCCCATTCAAGTTGAATGGGTCTTGATCCATCCCGGCCGCCGCACGGACGTTGCCCATGCATTGGGGACCGCAAATTGCGGTCCCCAATGCACGGAACGGCCGCACAACGACCGTGTGCATGAGGCCTTACTGAAGTGAGACAATCCCTTTAATGGTAACCTTATAATACATCGCAAAAAATAATTTAACCCCTTCAAGACCAGACCTATTTTCATTTTTACATTTTTGATTTTTCCTCATGTTCCAAAAGCCATAACTTTTTTTTTTTTCGTTCACATAGCTATATGAGGGGCTTATTTTTTGCGGGAGAAGATGCATTTTTTAATGCCACTATTTAATTTACCATGTCTTGTATTAGAAAAAAGGAAAAAAATTATTTGTGTGGCTAAATAAAAAAAAAAATTAATTCCACCAAGGTTTTTGGGGTTTTGACATCACAGCGTTCAATATGCACTAAAAATGACCTGACATTCTTATTCTGCGGCTCAATACGAATGCGGCAATACCAAATTTGAACAGTTTTTTTGTTTTACTACTTTAAAAAAAATTAAAACCTTTAGAAAAATCAAAATTTTCTTTGCATCGCTATATTCTGACAACCATAACTTTTTTATATTGCGGTCTACAGAGCTTTATAAGGGCATTTTTTTGTGTAACGAAGTGTAGTTTTTATTGATGCCATTTTTGTAGTATATACAACGTTTTAATCACCGTTATTAAATTTTTTGGGGGGCCAAAATGACAAAAAAATGGCCAATCGTGTGTTTTTCATATTTTTCTGTTACTGCGTTCACCACACAAGACATTTTTAGACGCGGCGATACCCAATATGTTTATTTTTTTTATAATGTATTTTTATATGTAAAATTCGGAAAGGGGGGTGAATGAAACTTTTTTTTTTACTTTATTAAAATTTTTTTACAACAATTAGCCCCCATAGGGGCCTCGTACATGGGATCCCCTCTCCTATTCACTATAATAGAGATCTATTACGGTGAATAGGATTTTTACACTCTCCATTCAGCGCTATACCTTGTGCATAGCTCAGTATGGAGAAAGCCATGGCAGGCCTGGATCGCTTCAGCAGCGTCCAGGCTGCCATGACAATCGATCGGAGCACCGCGATTTCACTGCGGGGGCTCCTGTCACGGCCTATGAAGTGCGCTGTGACACTGTTGCTACACTTGCGGTTGCCCGCGGCAACGTGCTGCTGTGTGTGCATGCGGTGGCAGTGTCTCGGCCTTCTGGGTGATTGCCGTGACATGGTTGCCACGCATGTTGTTGCCTGCGGCAACGTGTAGCTTTCTATGCTTGTGTGTGCACTTCCCCTTTAAGTTGCTTCCTTCCCTTGTCTGGTGTTGGAAGGGTTAACTCCCTTCCTAGTGTTTTGTGAACACTGGGTTTATGTGTGTGTGGGTGTGGCTGCTTGGGCTATTTAGCCTCTGCTGGATGCCTGAAGCTGAGGGGTACTCCAGCCATGGTGTATGCTGGAGCTATCCTCCTGGTCTTCATATGTCATCTGTCCAGTGAGGGCCACCCTTGTGGTCAGTGATGTTATTATGGTGTCTCACGTTTATTGCAGCTATGGGTGTCCTGGGTTCCTGTGTGGTCTGTGGTGTGTGCTGTGTCCTTTTAATGTTGGTGTGGACACCAGCACTTGTGCACGGGTTCCAGTCAGTGTGTCTGTGGCAGGTAAGTGTGTTACGGGTCTCGCTTACCTGCCATCTCTATAGCTGTATGTGTTCCCCTCTCCTTGCAGCCTGGCCTCAGATAGAGACTCCTGTTCCTCCATGACTGGAATGAACAGGTTGTCTCTCCCCTGCTCCTAAGTGAGGGATTACCAGGGCGACTTAGGGTTTCTAGGAATCATGAGTATGAGTCGTCCTACCATCGGGGTCCGCTCATACAGTGAGGAGTCAGGGAGAGGATTAGGGATGTTGTAGGAGGTGACCTGCTCCCTTATTACTCCTTTTGGCCAGGCTGATCCCCTTTACCCTCTGACACCGCACGGTGGGGGGTTTCCCCCACTCCCCGTCGTGACAGCTCCGATCAGAAGGAAGATGGAGCCGCATCACTTCGCGGGTGCCGCGATCAGCCTTGATTGCGGCACCTGAGGGGTTAAATGTCAGTGCGGCCGGATGCTGGCTGTATAATACAGCCGGCAGATCGCGCGTATGGAGCGGGCTTACTGCAGATGCCCACTCCATACATCCCGTACCTGTACGTCATAATGCGTGAAAGGGTTAATAAATTAATAAATAACTAAAACCATGAAACTTCATAACTATAGTCCAATATTAAAACCAGCCTTATTCACTGAGATCCACTCAGCACCAGCTGAGCGATGCAGCCCCACTAATAAAGCAAAGTGACTAAAATAAAAAGGAAGGAGGGGCAGGGCACCGATCAAATCTTCTTATACTGTCCCGAACCACCGAAGAACTTGGGAATATAAAGGGGAACATTTTCCCACCATGAGGACAGGAGTGAATGACAACACTGATATCTCCCCAGCTTCAGTCGGCATCCAATCAGCAACAGATCTTGACCGATCACAAGTCCTCCAGAGGCTACAGGAACCAGATCCAACTGGACAAAATTGAATCTTTACATCATTTTGAGGTAGTTACTGTAAAATAAAAGGCGGTAAGAAAGTGACATGAGAGAGAGAAAAGGGGGGGGGACTGAAGAGAACCACATGCCTAACATACAATAATGATACTGTTACTGCCCCATGTGTCTCCCAAGCTTAACGCTCTGGGGGACCTATACATTCCTTTCCTGCACTTCATTTCATGGAACACAGCAGTGTGGAGAAGGGTCAAATGCAATGATACATTAGGTGGCACTTTTATTAAGACTGGCGTGTTAGATGCCGGTCTTACTAAGCCCTATAACTGACGGTGGATCCGCTGGAGTTATGAAGAGGCGCCGGCCTTCCGGTCTTACATTTTGATCATTTTCTACGCCTAAACCAATGGTAAATGGATCCTCTTCCCTACCCACACCATGCCCCCTTTTTTAGACCTGCCGTGAGCAAGGAAAAGTTGCAGATTGCGGCGCAAACGACCTTTGCACCGCAATCTGCACCATAAATATGCCTAATTTAGAAGTATTTCTGTTTAATAAGTGACCCCCTAGGCCTTTATAAAGTGACTTCCAACATAAAATCTGATCAGAAAGGGTACTCACTACTAAAAAGGCTGACTGTACATAGTCTTTAATGTAGATGCACACTGGTCATAAAAATTCTGGCCTTCATGAGGGATTGTCCTCTCTAAGAGGGATTTTCTCAGGAGGTTTCACAGCATTTCCTTAGACACTATTACCTCTAACACACAAACTCTGCAGAGGTGACCTTTATTCTAATTCATAGGCCAGTAAAGACTGGTAAAAGGTAAAACTGCTGAGTCACACTGATCTAGCAATGTAAGTGGAAAATATTAGGACTATGCCTCATTTACACGTCACGAACGTAAGGGCTCCGTGCCAATGCTGCGGACCGCATGCGGTGGTTCCGCAATACACGGGTCACCAGCAAATCCGGAGATGCGGTGCGGAACGGAAGCACGGAATAGAACCCCACAGAAGCACTACGGAGTGCTTTTGTGGTGTTCCGTTCCATGCTTCTGTGGAACAGACGGATCGCGGACCCATTCAAGTGAATGGGTCTGTGATCAGCATGCGGCTGCCCCACAGTCGGTGCCCATGCATTGCGGACCGCAATTTGCAGTCCGCAGCACGGGCACAGAGCCCTTACGTTCGTGGGCAAGAGGCCTTTGAGTCAGTGATTTTGAGCCAAAACCAAGTGCGGCTCTAAACACAGAAGAGGTGCAGATCTTTCCCTTATACCTTATGTCTGTGGAGGCTCCAATCCTGGTTTTGGCTCACAATCACTGATGGAAATCACTGACCAAAACACTGACGAGACTTTACACATCTCCATCTATGGTAGCTATTTTCTTTAGTTTGCGTTCACGCAACCGCATATATTTTACTGTCTGGAAAACGTGGATCCACAAAACATACGTCAGTGTTGCATCATTTTATTTTTTAGGATCCATTGTAACAATGCCTATCCTTGTCCTTAAAACAGACAAAAATAGAACATGTTCTATGTTTTTTGCAAGACTGTGGAATGGACATACGGATGCGGTCAGCTTTTTTTGCAGACCCATTAAAATGAATAGGTCTGCATCTGATCCGCAAAAATTGCGAATTGCATGTGGACCAAAAACACCTATGTGTAAATGGGGTCTTAGGATAAGTCTGTTTTCCAGGAGTGAATTAAAAAAAGAGGCTAAGTTGTTTCTGTCCTTTATACCTTCTCTGCTTTTATGATCTACTCCTGATTTTGCCTTTCAAAATTTCACCAGGAAACCTGACCATGTTGCTATATCTATATCCCTTATAGTGAAAGTGCAGCGGCCCGAGAGCGGCAGACAGGAGGATGGGAGTGGTAGTGGCTCTGGCACACCTTTTCTTCACTCAGGCCACACCCTGATATTGGGGCTCCTGCTTGATAGTAGTTGGGTTCCCCTTGGTGCAGTGGGCTTGGTGTTGGTGTAAGGCAGGAGATGTAGGTCTGCGGCCGATATAGGGTGCTAGAGTCAGTAACTAGGTCAGTTGTAGAAAATGAACAAGTCTCTCTGTCACGGCTGAGGATGGGGAAACCCCTCAGCCATGCTATGCCAGAAGATGTTATTGGCTGCTCGGCCAGGACGACAGAATTAGGGAGCAGGTGACCTCCTAACGCATCCCTAATCTGACCCTGACTCCTAGCTGCATGAGCCGACCTTGAAGGTAGGAGGGCTCATGCTCAGGAACCTCGGATCCCTACTCACCCTCCGCCGATCCCTGAACTAGGAGCTGGGTAGACCACCTGTTCCTCCTGTATGCAGAGAAACAGGAGTCTAAACTGGCCGAGCTGCAAGGGGATATAAACATAAACAGACTATGGATATGGCAGGAGAGTGAAAGACTTCCACCCCTACCTGCCACAGACACACTGACTGGATTCCTGGACACAAGTGCTGAAGTCCACACACAGACATAAAAGGACACAGCACACATAAACACACAGGAAGCCAGAACCATAGCTGCACTAATAACAGACACCACATAAACATAAACTTAACATCACCTAACATTTATGACCACAAGGGTGGCCCTCACTGGCAGATGGTATTAGGTAGGAGGATGACTCCAGCAGACCATGGCTGAAGTACCCCTCTGACTACTGCTTTCAGCAGAGGCTATATAGGCCCAAGTAGCCACACCCACACAGATACACCCAGTGTTCACACACACAGAAGGGAGTTAACCTTTCCTAGACCAGGCAAGGGAAAACCGCCACATACAGGGGAAGTGTACAAACCCTTATCACACTGCAGCTGTTACCGCAGGCAACGACATGTGTGGCAACCGTGTCCTGGGAGTCAGCCTGAAGGCCGAGACACTGCCACCACATGTACACAATACAACACGTTGCCTCGGGCAGCCACAAGTGAAGGGAAACTATCACAGTGCACACACCCAAACTTTGTGCACACCAAACATATAAAAAGGCACACCTACAAAGACAGGTTGCCAGGTGTAACTGCATGCAGATTGCAGCAAGCTGCCAAGCACAAACATGTTGCCAGCGGCAACCACATGTGAGGCAACAATCCAGCCGCCCTCACCATGTGATTGACAAAAACCAAACCGCAGGCAACTGCATGCGGATCAGGAGTCGTGACACTAACCATGGTCGTGACACTCTATTTACTAAAGTACAACACGGGAGTTGTAGTACATCCAATGGTAACAAAACACAGTTCCAAACTACTGATAGTGCGAATCTTCCCAGATAGCAATGTATGGATATAAGCCAGGATGGGGGTTGTAGTACTCCTTCCCTCTATCTCTCCAAAGTCTCTCTCTGCAGAATCTAAGACTGGCAATATTATTTTTGCAATGGTGGCTGTAATTCCTGTCAGAGGAGTACAGGATCAAGATACGGTGGGTCAGACATTTCCAGGATTGAAACGTGTTTTAACAATGTCCCTTTCTTTACAGTAAAGTATCTACCAGCCTTAAACAATTAATATCTTACTGACTGACTCCATTGCTCAGCCATGCAGACTCTGGACTTTCTCTCTGGAGTAATGTGAAGTAGAGATGGCTTTGTTGACGCAAATGTCTCAAAGAAGGGAATTGTCTGGGACTCAGGCCTAGTTTTCTGAGGAGTAAGAACCTGTAAAGTACACTCAGAAAGTCTTCAGACTACGGCCTATTCCACACGAACGTGTGCACTCCTTGGCCATATTGCGGACTGCATTTGCGGATTCGCAATACACGGGCACCGTTCCGTGTGCATTCCGCATCACGGATGCGCACCCATTTACTTCAATGGGTCCGCAAATCCGGAGATGCGGAATGGTGCGGAATAGAAGCACGGAACGGAACCGTACGGGAGCACTACGGAGTGCTTCCATGGGGTTTCGTCCCGTACTTCCGTTCCTCAAAAAGATAGAGCATTAAAGTGATTCATAATGAACTGGGTTTTTCACTAATTTAATTAAAATTCCTCCACCCAGTGAACTTGTTTTTTTTAAATTTTGCTTCAGATAAATACAGTAGAACAGCACAATTTTACTGCATATGCCGATGTGCAAAACCTAGAGGGAGAAGGAAAAAGCATTCTAACATGACTCTTAGTATAAGCGTGTGTGGCTTGCCCTGATTAGTTAAGAGGCTGAAAAACATCATCATCAGCCAATCGAGTGGTGGCAACAGGGAGAGAGAATGAGCAGACATCATTCTGCTTGTAGATAAGGGCACTCTCAGAAATTAAGGACCATGCAAAGATACAAGAAATATATTTTATTATGCTGAATATTACTATAAAAACATATGTAAAAAGATAGTCGACAGTCGATAACTTAGTAGCAGATAAAAAAATATATTAATGGAATAATAGCAGCATTGTATATTCAACCAAATACACCACTCCTAAAAACACCTGCTTGTAACAACAGTAAATATATCTCAATAGCAGCAAAATACAATCGAATGGGTAAATAGCAGCAATATAATCGAATATGGACAATCCAAATAGCAATAAAATGAAAATTTAGTAAAACTGCAATAAATCGAACTGCAAAAAAATCGGAGGTCAATGATATCCACTACTAGTAATCGATATTGAAACTTAAAAGTTCCTTACTTTATTCCACCAGGGCCAATCCGTCCTATGAATATTGGTTGTGGTTAATTTTGTGTACAACTTTCCTGAACAAAGCGGCGTCCCGCTAAATCAGGATGGGTAGAGGCGTCCCGCTATTTAGCAGCTTGCAAGCGATTATTCGTTTACCTTTAATCCAGCTTCCATCGAATCAGACTTTACCGAACCTTGGGATATTGTCACTCCCTGCGCTGTGCCGGCGATGTTGTCACACTCTGGTATCGGGAGTTATTTTCTTAATGAAGACCACGCTGGCGGGCTGTTGTTCAACACGTGGGCTAGTGATGTATCGGTCCCTTTCTGTGTTAGCCGTCAAATCGCATAGGTAACTTTCGAAAATGATGAATCCCACTTTTTTTCCGGGTCGGTTACAGTCGATGGTTTGTAAATGTATCTGGTCACAAATTGCAGGGGATGTGGCACCAGACGCGTTTCGGGGTATATGCATTCACCCCTTCCTCAGTGGTAGACATCCCCCCTTTGGCATTCCTCTTTTATAGTGATCACATTATTACGTAATTCATGGACTGGATGGTTAATTGAAAAACGTCAGTTCCGGTTTATAAGGTGTGTGTAATTACTCGGATTGGTATAGGACACAAACGTCTGTTGTTAATTGATATATATTGCCCAAAAATAAAAATGTTCAAATCGATGCATATGTCAGTATTTTCACATGGCAAATTTTATGCTTTAGCAATTACCTAAATGTATATTGTTGCATACATTTGTTCATAGTAAATCTATGTATCATCTGAAGAAAAAACGCACCTATGCATATTGCGTTATCGTTGCGGCATGTGTGCGGTTTTGTCTTCTTTATGTCTAAATTGCAAAGACATCACATAAAATAACATAAAACTGCAGGTTAGATTGTCAGAAATATAGGGTATTTATGATACAATGTCAAACAGGAAATTGTTAATAACACTAATTTTGGATTGTCAAACAGTCAATTGGATACATATATATAATCGCAAATAGGGAGGTAAATTTTATTTTTTTTAATTTTATTTTACTCTATTTCAAGTTAAATCGAGTCACTACCACGAATCATCTCAACATACGGCTGAGCTGGAAAAAAATGTTTCCTCAGGCATGGCATGCTGGCCATAATGGCAAGCTATATGCTTGCTTGCCTATGTGCTGACAGGCATATCATTCACATTATTCACTTTTAGACTCTCAATATCAAAGCAAAATGGGGGAATGTTTACCTCCTGCTGAAAGGAAGGCCAAATTATTCGAGGGTAAGGAAAATCAGCAAATGGAGACCTACTGGCTCAACTTCCAGGTTCAGTCCTACTTGGCCTTTCTCCAGGACATACCCTGTTCCCTGACCCTATGGACTTCTGGGCAAGCAGACTAGAACAGTTACCTAGTATGCTCTCTCTGTTCTTTTTTGCCCAGTCTCCAGTGTCATCTATGAGAGAGTTTTCAGCATGGCAGGTTCAGTGGTAACACCAAAATGGACCAAGTTTTCCTTGGATATGGGAGGCATGGATATGGGAAGATTTTCACACTTTCAGCGGAGGCCAATGTATAGGTCTGGCTTTGCTGACTGTTCCCCATCTTGCTATTGCTGCTAACTGTCTGCCTACCATCATGTTCCAAACTGTATGGCTGCTGCCATCATGCCACTGTCTGCCTTCATACCACATGGCTACTGCTGCCACTGCCATCATGCTACTGCCACCATCATGCCACTTCTGTCTGCCTTCTTGCCAACATGTTCTGTACCATACCTTTTGGCTGCTGCAGCTGCCACTGCCACGAATGCTACTCCTCACTACAAATGCTCAGAATTATTCCAGAATTGGAAAATTTTGGGGAAAATTTCCAGAATTGTTAACGCTACACCGCTGCCAATAGTACCAACAAGCTACTTTTTCTTCTAAAACAAATCACATGTGTGTGGGCAGGCATTCTGCCCTATTGAGGCATACGTTTTGGACGCTTCATCCTGACAAGCCATTCTGACAACATTTGCTATTGCTGTCATTGCGTTCAAGAGCTTAGGATGGGGGGATAAAATGTTTTAAAAGTTCTTAAAAAATGAACAATAAAGATAACATATTTTCCTTTAAAAAGTCCTAGATGACTAATGATCACGGCATACGAAGCAAATAGGTTGCTTTTGCTCATCAAAGTGGTCAGTGGGTTGTCTGCCAGAGTTTATGGGATAAGTCTCTCTATCATAAGCAGGGAAGCATTTCCTTAGTAATGGTGTCTCATCTTCCAGCAACAGGGGTTTCTCCCACTGTTCTAGTTTTTGGCATACTTTCTCCAGACTTTTGGTTAGGAAGTTGACTTTATCTGTCAGAGCAGCAACTGCATCAAGAACTGAAGCTTGAGCTTCCTGACTAACTATAGGGTGACGTTTTAGAGTTGTAGAAGGCTTATTCACAGACATTTCAGAAGGCCTAGCAGGCTCTGGTTGTGGGTCTTTCCCCAGAATACTGATAGCTAGTTCTTTGAAGTCTAGGAAGGTAGAACTTGGGTGATGTGCAGCTAACATCTTTAACTGTCTCTTTATAGTTTTTGTCCTAACACCTTTAATGTATTGCTCTCTCAGAGTTTTATTTTAATCCTCTGCTTCACACGGGTTTACCTCTAAAACAACTTTCAGGGTTTCCTGTAAAGATAATGCAGATTCTCTGAGTGACTCATCAGGCTGCTGTTTTGTGTTGAAGAATCTCATCTTGACCTCTGACACAGTATTAGGCTAAAAAGTGGCATAGAGTTGTTCAAAGATCTGTTTCATCGTTCTTTTCTCTGAGCTTGACAACGATTTCACTTCTCCGCATGTGGAACCTTCCAACTGAGCAATGAGCTTCCCCGGCATTACTTGGGAACCAGGGTGCTCCTAGAAAATAAGGCATTGTTAAGGGCATCATGCTTGGTGCTGCGGCGGGCAGTAATACGCTGGGACTAGCTGTGGCTCTTGCATGGGGCAATCTAGGGTCAGACTGCGCAAGAGTCTTGGCATTAGGCAGACTAGTTAACAATATAAAATGAGTCATCTTGCTAAAACGGTCAACTACCACCAAAATTACTGTTTTCCCCGAGGAACTCGGTAGATCCGTAATAAAGTCCATGGACAAGTGCGTCCAAGGACGAGACGGAATAGATAAAAGAAAGGAGTGAACCAGCCGGTCGAGTATGAGCAACCTTAGATCGTGCACAGGTCTCACAAGCTGCCACGTAATCCTCAATGCTCCTACGTAACCCGGGCCACCAGAACCTCCGGGACACAAGGTCACAGGTGGACTTACCACCAGGATGTCCGGCAAGGACAGTATCGTGATGTTCCTTGAAAACCTTGTATCGCAGTTCTTCGGGAACAAACAACCTCCCTTGGGGACAAGAACCAGGAGCCCCCTCCTGGGCTCCCAGCACCTCCATCTCTAATTCGGGATACAGAGCGTAAACCACAACCCCGTCAGCCAAAATCGGAGCAGGATCCTCTGAATCACCTCCCCCAGGAAAACTGCGAGACAACGCATCTGCCTTGATGTTTTTGACCCCCGGACGAAAAGTAACAACAAAATTGAACCTGGTAAAAAACAGTGACCATCTGGCCTGCCTAGGGTTCAGACGCTTGGCAGATTGCAGGTAAGCCAAATTCTTATGATCCGTATAAACAGTAACGGGGTGAGAAGCCCCCTCCAACCAGTGACGCCATTCCTCAAAGGCCAACTTTATTGCCAGCAACTCTCTATCTCCCACATCATAGTTCCTCTCGGCGACCGAGAGCTTCTTAGAAAAAAAGCACATGGGACCCACTTGAGAGGAGAAGAACCCTGCGACAGCACTGCTCCCACCCCCACCTCTGATGCATCCACCTCCACCACGAATGGCTGAGACACATCGGGCTGCACCAGAATGGGAGCAGACGCAAAACACTCCTTAATAGTCGAAAAGGCCTGCAATGCCTCCTCCGACCAAACAGAGACGTCAGTGCCCTTCTTGTCATATCAGTCAGAGGTTTAACAATGGTGGAATAGTTCAGAATAAATTTTCTATAATAGTTAGTAAACCCCAAAAACCGCATCAAAGCTTTCTGATTCTCTGGTCGGTCCCATTCCAGAACCGCCCGGACCTTTTCGGGGTCCATACCAGAGTCGGAAAGCAGATATCCCAAAAACGGAAGCTCCTGCACCGAAAACACACATTTTTCCAATTTGGCATATAATTTATTCTCCTGAAGGATCGTCAAAACCTGTCTCACATGATCCTGATGGGTCTTCAGATCAGGAAAGTAAATTAAAATGTCATCTAAACCACGAACCTCCCCACCAAGTGATGAAAAATGTCATTGACGAATCTCTGAAATACCGCTGGCACGTTCGTCAACCCAAAAGGCATAACCAGATTCTCAAAATGACCCTCGTGCGTATTGAAGGCCGTCTTCCACTCATCCCCTTCCTTGATTCTTATCAGATTGTAGGCTCCTCTCAAATCCAACTTGGAGAACACCCTGGCACCAACAATCTGATCAAAAAGGTCGGAGATCAAAGGAAGGGGATACGGATCCCGGACCGTAATAAGGTTCAATTCCCGAAAATCCAAACACGGTCTCAGTGATCCATCCTTTTCCTTAACAAAGAAAAAACCTACTTCCACCGGAGACTTAGATTGCCTTATATGACCTTTTGCCAAAATCTCGGCGATATACTTTCGCATGACCTCTCTTTCAGGTTGGGAAAGATTGTAAAGGCGAGACTTTGGCAACTTAGCTCCTGTGATGAGATTAACAGGACAATCATAGTCACGATGAGGGGGCAAGTCCCACCCTCCGAAAAGACATCCGCAAAGTCTGAGAGATATTGAGGTAGGACCGCAGTGGACACCCCAGAGATAGCTGTGTCAAGACAATTCTCCGAACAAAACTCTCCCCAACCAATAATTTGTCTTGCCTGCCAATCAATAATTGGATTATGTTTTGTCAACCACGGTAAACCTAGGACTATAGGAGCAGGCAAATTCCTCATGACAAAACAAGAAATAAACTCTACATGTGAATCACCCACCCTCAACTGAATACCATGTGCAATATGAGTGAGACTCCTTTGAGAAAGAGGTGAAGAATCTATTGCAAACACCGGAATCTCCCTTTCTAAAGTGCACGTACTTAGACCCAGATTTTGAAGGAAAAGAAAGTCAATAAGGTTTAGCCCAGCACCACAGTCAATGAATACCTCAACAAAAAAATTTCTTGAGTCTAGCGCCACCATAGCTGGAAGGAGAAAATGAGAATTACAGGAAGCTTGCATATCTGCTTGTTCCACTACTCCATTCACGCTACCAAGAGTCAGGACGTTTTTTTTTTATTTCATATCATCACGCGGTTTAACAAAAGGACAAGCAAAAACAAAATGGTCACTTTTACCACAGTAGTAACATAGTTTATGTAATCTCTTAAAGTTTCTCCTACCAGAACGAAAATATATCTGACCCAACTGGATGGGTTCCTCCCCTACCCCAGAGCTATAAGTAATATCACCCTGGGCAGCAGGTGAGACAAAACCACACGCAGAAGGGATCCCTTGCACAGAGGGAACCTTATACCTCTCTCTGATACGTCTATCCAACCGTATAGCCAAAGACATAGCATTCTCTAGAGTATCCGGGTACTCATGAAAAGCCAGGGCATCTTTCAACCTCTCAGATAACCCCTGACAAAACTGACTACGTAACGCGGGGTCGTTCCACCCCGACTCAGTAGCCCATCTCCTAAACTCTATGCAGTAAACCTCTGCAGTATGTTCACCCTGTAATAAGTTACGCAATTTAGATTCTGCCATCGAGACCCGATCTGGGTCATCGTAAATCAATCCCAGGGCTCTGAAAAATTCCTCCACCGACCGGAGGGCCAGAGAACTGGGCGGCAGAGAAAAATCCCAGGATTGCGCGTCCCCTTTTAGCAGAGACATGATTATACCAACCCTCTGACTTTCATCACCTGACGAAAATGGACGCAGTCGAAAAAACAATTTGCATGACTCTTTAAAGTGGAAAAAATCATCTTCACCCCCTGTAAATTTCTCGGGAAGAGCGACTTTAGGCTCCCCACCAATTTGACCTGCACCTGATGCCATAACACTCTGACACCATGTGACCAAACTACGCAGATCTGCAACCTCTAGGGATAATCCCTGCATGCGGTCAACCAGTGCATCAATTGACGCTATCACAAAACCGCTGAGTAATGGCAGTCACAGTATGGCGGGTTATAATGTCATGGCGGACTGGATCTCAGATATACAGACAACCAAATAAACAAGTGTCTAGGCGAGATTCTAGGGAATGGTCACCTCCTAGCATATCCCTGAATTCTGTCCCTACGCTGCTAAACCCACATTCAGACCTAGATGGTAGGAATAATGTGTCCTCGTGCCTGGACTGCACACACCCTAGAATCCCTGAGATGGTGAAAGGGGAGAAGGGGCAGAAGACACACAAACAGCCTAGACCGCAAATAACAAAAACAGAAACCAAACTTATCTGAGCTGGAACAGACAAACCATCCTTCCTTGGATCCAAGGCCAGACTGAATTCTATAACCCGCACGGCCCTCTGGGAGTGAAGGCAATTTAAGCCAATGACCCCACCCAGAGCACCTGAAGGAAGGCGGATCCAGCATGATTCCAAAACAAAACAAATGGTTAGAAACGTGCTGCCAATCTGACAGACCTCCGCACACCGGTCGAGCAGGGCATGACACCTGTCAAGGCTCCACCACCTCAGCCGAAGGGAGCTGTCTGTCATTCCCATCTTCTACTGGTCCAGATGCTCCTGCTCCTATTCCTCTTCAGTCATTCTGTCAGTAATCGATCACCGAAGCGATTGCCAAGAGACAGCAGTATGCGTGCACGCATCCAACGGCGCAGAAGCTGAACATGCTCCTGTCCAAGTTGCTGGTGCTGCAGTCCCTTCCTTTCCAAGTGGTGGACTCTGCACCTTTCAGAGAACTGACGGCTTGTGCTGAGCTGAGGTGGAGAGTCCCAAACCGTCATTTCTTTGCCCAAAAAGCAGTACCAGCCCTGCACAAATATGTTGAACAGAAGGTGGGCCAGTCCTTGAGCCTGTCGGTTTCTGCCAAAGTGCATCTTCACACTATGTCACCTTGCCACTCTGTGGTATCCTGATGCTGCTGCTTCTACTGCCATCTCCACACTATGTCACCTTGCCACTCTGTGGTATCCTGATGCTGCTGCTGCCAAATCCATATATGTCACCTTGCAACTCTGTGGTCTCCTGATGCAGCTGCTGCCATATCCACACTATGTCACCTTGCCACTCTGTGGTCTCCTGATGCAGCTGCTGCCATATCCACACTATGTCACCTTGCCACTCTGTGGTCTCCTGATGCAGCTGCTGCTGCCATCTCCACAATATGTCACCTTGCCACTCTGTGGTATCCTTATGCTGCTGCTACTGCAAAATCCACACTATGTCACCTTGCCACTAAGGGGCCTCATGATGCTGCTGCTGCCGCCATCTCCACACTATATCACCTTGCCACTCTGTGGTCTCCTGTTGCTACTGCTGCCGCCGCCGCCATCTCCACACTATGTCATCTTGCCATTCTGTGATATCCTCCTGCTACTGTTGCTGTTGCCATATCCACACTATGTCACTTTGCTACTCTGTGGTCTCCTGATGCAGCTGCTGCTGCCATCTCCAAACTATGTCACCTTGTCACTCTGTATTTTCCTCCTGCTGTTGCTGCCATCTCCACACTATGTCAACTTGCCACTCTGTGGTATCCTGATGCTGCTGCCATCTCCACACTATGTCAACTTGCCACTCTGTGGTCTCATGATGCTGCTGCTGTCAACTCCACACTATGTCACCTTGCCACTCTATGGTATCCTCCTGCTGCTGCTGCCATATCCACACTGTACACACACCCTATAATCAGATCAATACCCGATACGTAGCTGCCTGTCGGAATATTATAAAATTTTATTGAACAAATAATAAAAATAAAAAAAAAAAATATATATATATATATATATATATATATATATATATAGTACAGACCAAAAGTTTGGACACACCTTCTCATTCAAAGAGTTTTCTTTATTTTCATGACTATGAAGGCATCAAAACTATGAATTAACACATGTGGAATTATATACATAACAAACAAGTGTAAAACAACTGAAAATATGTCATATTCTAGGTTCTTCAAAGTAGCCACCTTTTGCTTTGATTACTGCTTTGCACACTCTTGGCATTCTCTTGATGAGCTTCAAGAGGTAGTCCCCTGAAATGGTCTTCCAACAGTCTTGAAGGAGGTCCCAGAGATGCTTAGCACTTGTTGGCTCTTTTGCCTTCACTCTGCGGTCCAGCTTACCCCAAACCATCGCGATTGGGTTCAGGTCCGGTGACTGTGGACGCCAGGTCATCTGGCGCAGCACCCCATCACTCTCCTTCATGGTCAAATAGCCCTTACTTTCAAAGTTTTCCCAATTTTTCGGCTGACTGACTGACCTTCATTTCTTAAAGTAATGATGGGCACTCGTTTTTCTTTACTTAGCTGCTTTTTGCTTGCCATAATACCAATTCTAACAGTCTATTCAGTAGGACTATCAGCTGTGTATCCACCTGACTTCTCCTCAACGCAACTGATGGTCCCAACCCCATTTATAAGGCAAGAAATCCCACTTATTAAACCTGACAGGGCACACCTGTGAAGTGAAAACCATTTCAGGGGACTACCTCTTGAAGCTCTTCAAGAGAATGCCAAGAGTGTGCAAAGCAGTAATCAAAGCAAAAGGTGGCTACTTTGAAGAACCTAGAATATGACATATTTTCAGTTGTTTCACACTTGTTTGCTACGTATATAATTCCACATGTGTTAATTCATAGTTTTGATGCCTTCAGTGTGAATCTACAATTTTCATAGTCATGGAAATAAAGAAAACTCTTTGAATGAGAAGGTGTGTCCAAACTTTTGGTCTGTACTGTATATATATATATATATACACAATAGCAGCATAGCATTCACAGGAAAATATACCCATAGGACTACTATTCAGGATATATAAAGATAAGATGCTTCTGGCAGTAAATGAAGGAATGAAAAAAATCCCAAAGACAAATGAGTAAAGTGCAAAGTGCCACAGTATAAATCAGTACATACAGAAGACAATTCTATAGAGTATACAGACCGATGTAGTCCTAATCCCGACACGTGATTCGTGGTCGCTTTCTCAAGGGATCCCTTGAGTAAGCGACCGCGAAACACATGTCACTCTGCGGTATCCTCCTGCTGCTGCCGCCATCTCCACACTATGTCACCTTGCCACTCTGTGGTATCCTCCTGCTGCTGCTGCCATATCCTCACTATGTCACCTTGCCACTCTGTGGTCTCCTGATGCAGCTGCCGCTGCCATCTCCACATTGTGTCACCTTGCCACTCTGTGGTATTCTTTTGCTGCTGCTACTGCCATCTCCACACTATGTCACTTTGCCACTCTGTGGTATCCTCCTGCTGCTGCCATATCCACACTATGTCACCTTGCCACTCTTTGGTCTTCTGATGCAGCTGTTGCTGCCATCTCCACATTATGTCAACTTGCCACTCTGTGGTATCCTCCTGCTGCTGCTGCCATCTCCACACTATGTCACCTTGCCACTCTGTGGTCTCAAGAAGCTGCTGCTGCCATCTCCACATTATGTCACCTTGCCATTCTGTGGTATCCTCTTTCTGCTGCTGCCATATCCACACTATCCCTTGAGAAAGCGACCGCAAAACACGTCGGGATCAGGACTACATCGGTCTGTATACTCTATAGAATTGTCTCCTGTATGTACTGATTTATACTGTGGCACTTTGCACTTTACTCATTTGTCTTTGGGATTTTTTTTCTTCCCTTCATTTACTGCCAGGAGTATCTTATCTTTATATATCCTGAATAGTAGTCCTGTGGGTATCTTTTCCTGTGAATGCACATATATATATATATATATATATATATATATATATATATTTATATTGGATATAAAAAGTCTACACACCCCTGTTAAAATGTCAGGTTTCTGTGATGTAAAAAATGAAACAAAGATAAATACATTTTTCCACCTTTTTAATTTATATTTATTTATCATTTTCTTCTTCTCATTAAAACATGACATAAATGGGATTTAGCCATTACAAAAATACATATATATACCGTCATAAATTACAAAAGTGTGTCATAACAGTACAGCTATACACCATCATAAACTACAAAGGCTTGTCATAGCAGTTTGTCCCCTTCATGTTTACTTTTACAAAAACCTCATAAAAGAGAGAGCTTCCCCCCCCCCTCCCGTCCCCAACCCCACCCTCACCTCCTCCCTCCCCCCCTTTTTTTTTTTTTTTTGGTTGTCTTGGGAGTATCCTAATGGCCTTTCCTTTCAGTAACCTCTTCTCAGAACCTTGTATTTCTCCCTTTTCGCTCCTTATTTATTCACTGGCTTCACCTGCCTGGCTTTCTCGTAACTTATCACCCTTTCACATAGATTTTTCCATTCTACCACATTTGGCGGGCTGTCCGCTCCCCATCCTCTGGCCAAGACAACACGTGCCAGCATCAGACCTTTTTCCCATTTCTTTTCACTTTCTCTGTCTACCCCAATTCTTCTAGAGTCTCCCAGGACTACTATGCTAATCTCAAAAGGAGCAGATTTCCTTGTCTCTCTCTCTCCTGGAAAACTTGAAACCAGTACCCCTGCACAGTC
Organism: Bufo bufo; assembly: GCF_905171765.1. Lineage (NCBI taxonomy): Eukaryota > Metazoa > Chordata > Amphibia > Anura > Bufonidae > Bufo > Bufo bufo. Next base: position 401,123,174 of record NC_053390.1, on the reverse strand, counting down.
GGGCAAAACCAGATCAGATGGGCAAAATCAGCCCTCTCCTCTCCACACTTCCAGCATTTTGCATCTCCTGTTTTATACATCTTACTCATGACCCTTGGGGTGACATAGGTCCGGTGAAGGATAAAAAATTGCGTCAATCGGAAGCCACTGGAGATTGTACTCCTTTTAACATTTTTATATATATTTCTCCAATCCAATATTAAGGGTGCCACCTCTTGTGCCCATTTCTTTTCACTATTAAATTTAATCACCCCTCCCAGGCCCTTCTTTATCCCTTTATAAATCTGTGAGATTGAGACTTTACTCCCTATTCCCTGATAACAAAAATCAGCAAATTCTGAGTGCTTTGTAGTAAAATATTCTTTATTCTTCGTTTTATCAAAAGCGTGTTTCAGTCTACTATATCTAAACCATGTGAGATAGTCTTTATCTATACTTAAACCCATTTCCTCTGGTGTCTTCAACTTTCCTTCCACTACTATCTGGGGCACAAATCTAATGCCCTTTTTTATCCCAAAACAAATAATCCTCGAACTTCAAAAATTCTTTTAAGTTAATATTTCCCCAAATGGGTGAAAACTTTAGTGAGTGATTTATTCCTAATAATTTTTTGATATTAACCCAAACTAAGTGTACCATCTTACTAATTGGGCACTGCCTCCCCTTTATTTTTAACATTCCTGCTTCCAATGTACTAATAATGTTATATTGGAGAGCTCCCAACTCCCCTTCCAGGAAGCGACGCAGTCTGTCATCCTCCATCATTAACCACTGAAGCTGGGATGCAAAATAGTAGCCCCTGAAGCATGGGATGGACAGTCCGCCATCTTCCTCATCTAACCATAGGTATTTTTGTTTCAGCCTGACCCTTTTTCTCCCCCAGATAAGATCGTTTATCACTCCTTCTAATGCATTGAAAAAATGGTCCCCTATCCAGATTGGGCATGAGGAAATAACATACAAAATCTGTGGTAATAAAACCATCTTTATTATTGCTATTCGGTCCGCTTGTCGGATCAACAGCTTTTGCCAAACACTTGTTTTTTCCCTAAATCTTTTTAATAGAGGGTCAATATTAAGTTCTAGATACTCCTGTATCCTCGAACTAACTTTTATTTCCAGATAATCAAACGATTCCGTGGGTTTCAAGATTTTAATGTTAATTTCCTCCGGCCCAATTACCTGACCGATTGGGAGCAGTACCGACTTTGTCCAGTTCACCTTAAAGCCGGAGACAAGGCCAAACTGGTTAACTACTTCCATCAGATGCTGTACCATTGGTACTCCTCCATCCATAAAAAACAGAATATCATCCGCGTAGAGGCATATCTTATCCATTGCGCCGTTTCCTCCAAATCCCCTTATTTTTCCGTCTGCTCGAACCTTACAAGCTAATGGCTCAACAAATATAGCGAACAGTAGTGGGGAGAGTGGGCACCCCTGACGGGTTCCCCTCTGCAGAGGTATTGGCTCTGATATTACTCCATTAATCCTAACCCTAACTTTCGAGTTTTTGTATAAAAGCTGTACCCATTTAATAAATTTCTCCCCCAAATTAAACTCGTGCATAGTCTTCCAGAGGTATGCCCACTCCACCCTGTCGAACGCTTTCTCAGCGTCCAAAGACAGGATGGAATGGGCACCCTCACCAACCATCTGCATATTCAACAATGTCCGTCTAATATTCGTCTGCGCCTGACATTTGGGTACAAACCCGGTTTGGTCCGGGTGTATTAACTTCTCAATAACTTTTCTTAGGCGGTTTGCAAGCAACTTAGCGCATATTTTGAAGTCGGTGTTGAGGAGAGAGATGGGGCGATACGAATCCACCTTTCTCTCATCCTTCCCCTTTTTGCCTATCAAACTTATTACAGCCTCGGAGAGAGAGGACGGGAGTTCGCCACTATCCATTGATTCATTTAAGACCTGTACTAACACTGGAATAATGACGTCTCCATACCTTCTATATATCTCAAAGGGTAGGCCATCCAGCCCAGGACTAGTATTCCCCTGAATAGTTTTCAATGTCTCTCGTAGTTCCTCAACTTCAATAGGGCCATTCAACCAGTCCCTCTCCTCATCCGAGAGTCTGGGAATCGATACTCCCTCCATGAAGATTCTAATTTCTTCAGGGCCCCCCCCCCCCCCTCCGAGGAGTAGAGGCCCCCATAATATTCCATAAATTCGCGCTCTCTCTCTCCCTGGCTGGATACCATCCCCCCAGCTCTCCCCTCAACACCGTCAATCCTATTACCCCCCCTTTGATTCTGTATAAGTGTGGACAGCAGTTTTCCCGTCTTCCCAGATTCTCTAAAGTATCATTCCCCCTCAAAAAACACTTTTTGTTGTGCCTTATCGCTCAGATAATTCCTCAATGTACTTTTAGCCTGATCCAGCTGGCTTATCAACTCAGGGATTTTCTTAGTCATGAGTTCTGCTTCTATTTCTTTTATCCTATCTGTCAGCTTTCTCTCCTGTTCTGCAAATCCCCTTTTCAGACCCTTAATTTTACTTATCAAGATGCCACGTAGAAATGCCTTAAAGGCATCCCAAACATACCCTGAGCCTGCTGACCCTAAATTATATTTCCAGAACTCCTCTATATTCACCCTGATATCATCTTCATCCTTGATTAAATTCAGCCAGTGAGGGTTCAGGCGAAACTCACGAGTTGTTCGTCTTAGGTTTGTTTTAAACCGCAGGCAAACAGGGGAGTGGTCCGAAATACTATTCACTTCATACTTCATGCTGGAAACTTTGTGTACTAATTCTGAGCTAACCAGTGCCAAATCTATCCTGGACATTATTTTATTTCCCCGACTGAAGCAGGAAAACCCTGGCTTGTCATCGTAAAGATGTCTCCACACATCTATTAAGGATAGTTCCTGCGATATTTTCCACAACACTGATTGTCGCCCTGTCATCTGTTTATCCTTTGGGATCACCGAGTATCTGTCCAACTCGTCATTCATAAAGTTATTTAGATCTCCCATAATTACTATGGGGCATTTACCTCTTGAATCTGCATACTCCACTAATCTATGGATAACCGTTAGGGAAAATGGGGGAGGTATATACACAAAGGCCAAAATACATACAATACCGTTCCACTGACAATGAAGAAATACATATCTACCCCTGTCATCTATTTTCTCGTCAATTGGACGGAAGTCTACTTTATAGTGAACATATACACTAACTCCAGATGAGTATGTAGAAAAACATGAATGGTATTGATACCGGGCCCATTTCTTCTTTAACAGGTTTATTTTATCCTTTATACTATGTGTCTCCATTAATCCTATAATAGCCGGGAGATGTTTACAGACAATATCAAAAACCATTACCCTTTTGACCCTGTCTCCTAGGCCCCGCACATTCCATGTCATAATACTACTCATTCTGATCAGTCACTTACTTTTTCTTCACCTTGGACCCTATTAGACCTCCCAAGACAACCATTCCCACCCTACTCCCCCCCCCCCCCCACTATCTGGTTGGCGGAAATCGAGAATTTCCCCCACCTCTTACACACAACCCTTTCCCACCCCCAACCCCTCCCCCCTGAACCACTCTGGCGCCTTTCATGTTCCTATTCCTTTAACGTCCAGCCACTCCACTACCTCCTCCGGAGAGCCAAAAAACCTAACCTGTTCACGATATATTATACGTAGCTTGGTAGGATACAACAGGGAATATTGTATCTGAGCATCAGCTAATCTCTTTTTCACTTCTTTGAACTCACGCCTCTTAATCTGGGTAGCTCTAGAGAAGTCAGGGTAAATCGCTATATTATTTCCGTTGAACTCAATTATCTGCAACATTCTTTTCGTTCGCATTATTGTATCCCTGTCTTTAGCACTTTGTATTTTGGCCAGGATTGCCCTCGGGGGAGCCCCTTTTATAGGGGGTCTCCCTGGTATTCTGTGGGCTCTTTCCACTGAAAACTGGTTAGTTAGGCCCTTGTCTTTAAAGCTATCTTGCAGCCACTGTTGAATAAACCCTGTTGTATCCTCACCTTCCGTTCCCTCAGGGAATCCGACTATTCTGATATTTGATCTCCTGGATACATCTTCCATTATTGTAACTCTCTCTAAAAGAATCTTCTTTTCCTCTTCCATTCCTTCTACTCTTTTCTTTAAACCCTCTATATCATTTTTCATAATTCCTGATGTTATCTGCAACTCCTTCACCTTCTCCCTAACTTTATTCATATCCTCCTTTATGAAGGAGAGGTCAGCCTGTACCGAGGCAATCTTAGTTGTCAAATCCTCCAGGCTATGGTTAGTTCTTTGCACTGCGCCCAGAATTTCCAGTAACTTATTATCTACCAGGTTGATTCTTTCCTCCATCCCTTCTCCACTACCCACCCTCATTTCCATTCTCCCATGCTCCTCGGGGGCGGCCGCTTCACCACTATCCTTTTGTATTTCCTTATTACCTCGCAGAGAACTCTTAATTTTGGGTGGGGATCTAAGATATTTCTCCATGCTAGTTGTTGTAGTGCTGCACTTCCCACCCCCTGGCGAGGAAGAGCCAGCCATGCCAGCGGATCTTCGGTTTACGCCCTTTGGAGGCATGAGTTCAATCCCCCCAACCACCAAAAAAACCAAAAAGCAAATAAACAATTACAGGAGGGGGAGAGGGATAAAAAGACAACAAATATATAGGTGTATCAATACATAGCAATTAGCTAATAATTATATATCCATTACTAAGGGAAGGAGCGGATACATAGTCTCGTCCAGGTTTGATCTATTAATGTATATACCCAGCCAACAGTCCGCTAATCCCTTTGAGAGGGTATAATCCGCCACCTGTCTAGGGCGAGGTTTCCAATAATAAGATAGAATACGTCGATACGTGGCGCTTGGATATTACTCCATTATTATTCCTCAGGTATGAAGACTGTACGGAGTATAGTCCAAAGTTCGCTCACAGAGGAGACTAGATAACTTATGTCCAGCAAACCAGCACCTTCATTCAAAAAAAAAGGAGGTTATATTCGACCGTTCCTTCAGTTACATTTGTATCCAGCAAGAGGTGCCTCCTCAACACAGATAGATGTATTCAGCGAGTCCTCTACTTAGATACATATCCTGTAGGCAGTGCGCTCCACCGTTCTAAGCGAGTTTATTCAATACTTGTTCAATACTGCATCCGCATACATGTATATCTCTAATACATACAGGGGAGTGTGTTCAACAGTGCGTTCAACAGTTCAACAGTTCATCTAGTCATATAAAACCATTCAACAGTTTTTTGTGTGCAACAGTTCATCTAGTTTTTTGTGTGCAACAGTTCATCTAGTCAGATAAGACCGGAGAGAGTGACTTGAAAGGGGGAGCAAATCCTCTAGTTACGAACATATATGTCCAATGAAGGGACGGTACATTCGTCACGGGGAAAAATGTAAGCAGATTTCTCCCTCCTCTTTCCTTCTCTTCCTCCTCTCTCCCCCCTTCACTCTCTCCCCTCGGTACTCATCTCCCTGGGTCATACGAGTGGAATCCCAGGGTTACCAGACCTCTAATGACCTTTAAAGTGGCCCTACATGCCCCGAAGTCCACTTCTCTTTTCCTTGGCCAGTCCTACATGTAGTCAGCGCTGCCATCGCACCAGTTCCCACAGAGAGAAAGGAAAAAACTGTACCTTCTTTCCCTTCACCGCCTGGAGAGTCATATCCGGGGCAAGGGAGACCTTACCAAGCCGCTCGTGGTGGGGGTTAAGAGGGAGCCCGGATCCCCTTGCGTCCTCTACATCCACTCCTACTCCACTTCTTTAACGGCTGTTATAGTCGGGGACCCTCACTGCAACGGATCCCAGGCACCCCAGGCGCTCTCCCTGCTGCACGGGAGCCGTGGGAGGGAGGAGGCGGTCTCGATCTACTGCAGCCGCAGCAGCGCCAAAGCACTCGGCCCGACCATCTGTGATGCGCTGTGATGCGCCGCTGACATCCGGTAGCAGGCGCTCAGACACTCAGCGTTCAGGCGCCGCGATCCATGAGGCAGGGGAGGGAGCGGGAGCACGGCACGTCCTACGTCATGCCGTTACGTCCGTCTCACACTATGTCACCTTGCCACTCTGTGGTCTCATGAAGCTGCTGCTGCCATCTCCACATTATGTCACCTTGCCATTCTGTGGTATCCTCTTTCTGCTGCTGCCATATCCACACTATCCCTTGAGAAAGCGACCGCAAAACACGTCGGGATCAGGACTACATCGGTCTGTATACTCTATAGAATTGTCTCCTGTATGTACTGATTTATACTGTGGCACTTTGCACTTTACTCATTTGTCTTTGGGATTTTTTTTCTTCCCTTCATTTACTGCCAGGAGTATCTTATCTTTATATATCCTGAATAGTAGTCCTGTGGGTATCTTTTCCTGTGAATGCACATATATATATATATATATATATATATATATATATATATATTTATATTGGATATAAAAAGTCTACACACCCCTGTTAAAATGTCAGGTTTCTGTGATGTAAAAAATGAGACAAAGATAAATACATTTTTCCACCTTTAATGTGACCTATAAACTGTACCACTCAATTGAAAAACAAACTAAAATCTTTTAGGTGGAGGGAAGAAAAAGAAAAAAGCTAAAATAAGATGGCTGCATAAGTGTGCACACCCTCTTATAACTGGGGATGTAGCTGTGTTCAGAATTAAGCAATCACATTCAAAATCATGTTAAATAGGAGTAAGCATACACCTGCCATCATTTAAAGTGCCTCTGATTAACCCCAAATAAAGTTCAGCTGCTCTAGTTGGACTTTTCTGAAATTTTCTTAGTCGCATCCCACAGCAAACGCCATTGTCCACAGAGAGCATCCAAAGAATCAGAGCGATCTCATTGTTAAAAGGTATCAGTCAGGAGAAGGGTACAAAAGAATTTCCAAGGAATTAGATATACCATGGAACACAGTGAAGACAGTCATCATCAAGTGGAGAAAATATGGCACAACAGTGACATTACCAAGAACTGGACATCCCTCTAAAATTGATGAAAAGACGAGAAGAAAACTGGTCTGGGAGGCTACCAAGAGGCCTACAGCAACATTAAAGGAGCTGCAGGAATGTCTGGCAAGTACTGGCTGTGTGTTACATGTGACAACAATCTCCCGTATTCTTCATATGTCTGGGCTATAGGGTAGAGTGGCAAGACGAAAGCCTTTTCTTGCGAAGAAAAACATCCAAGCCAGGCTACATTTTTTCAAAAACACATCTGAAGTCTCCCAAAAGCATGTGGGAAAAGGTGTTTTGGTCTGATGAAACCAAGGTTGAACTTTTTCGCTATAATTCCAAAAGATATGTTTAGTTAAAAACAACACTGCACATCACCAAAAGAACACCATACCCACAGTGAAGCATGGTGGTGGCAGCATCATGCTTTGGGGCTGTTTTTCTTCAGCTGGAACTGGGGCCTTAGTTAAGCTAGAGGGAATTATGAACAGTTCCAAATACCAGTCAATATAGGCACAAAACCTTCAGGCTTCTGCTAGAAAGCAGAACATGAAGAGGAACTTCATCTTTCAGCATGACAACAACCCAAAGCATACATCCAAATCAACAAAGGAATGGCTTCACTAGAAGAAGATTAAAGTTTTGGAATGGCCCAGCCAGAGCCCAGACCTGAATCTGATTGAAAATCTGTGGGTTGATCTGAAGAGGGCTGTGCACAGGAGATGCCCTCGTATTCTGACAGATTTGGAGTGTTTTTGCAAAGAAGAGTGGGCAAATCTTGCCAAGTCAAAATGTGCCATGCTGACTCATACCCCAAAAGACTGAGTGCTGTAATAAAATCAAACTGTGCTTCAGCAAAGTATTAGTTTAAGGGTGTGCACACTTATGCAACCATATTATTTTATTTTTATATTTTTTCTTCCCTCTACCTAAAAGATTTCAGTTTTTTTTCAATTGAGTTGTACAGTTTATAGGTCACATAAAAGGTGGAAAAAGTTCTGAAATGATTTATCTTTGCATCGTTTTTTTACATCACAGAAACATGACATTTTAACAGGGGTGTGTAGTCTTTTTATAGCCACTGTATATAATTATTTGTTTAATAAAATTTGTTATCTTGTGCATTACATATTTGCTGCTTTGTTTTTCTTTGGGGTTAATTGATCATATCCACACTATATCACCTTTCCACTCTGTGGTCTCCTGATGCAGCTGCTGCTGCCATCTCCACACTATGTCACCTTGCCACTCTGTGGTATCCTCCTTCTGCTGCTGCCATCTCCACACTATGTCACCTTGCCTCTCTATGGTATCCTAATGCTGCTGCCATATCCAAACTATGTCACCTTGCCACTATGTTATCTCCTAATGCTGCAGCTACTGCCATCTGTATACTATGTCACCTTGTCACTCTGTGGTATCCTAATGCTGCTGCCATATCCAAACTATGTCACCTTGCCACTATGTTATCTCCTGATGCTGCTGCTACTGCCATATCCACACTATGTCACCTTGCCACTCTGTGGTCTCCTGATGCTGCTACTGCCGTCTTCACTCTATGTCACCTTGCCACTCTGTGGCCTCCTCCTGATGCTGCTGCTGTTGCCACCACCTCCACACTATGTTATTGGGCCACTTTGTGGTCTCATGCAGCTTCCACCTCATCAATATGTCATAGGTCCACTCTGTGGACTTCTCATGCTCTTCCCACCCTCCCCACTTCATGACTGGGCCAGTAATTTGCCTTTTGGCCTGGCTGACATCATGATCTTCTGATCTGTCAGAATTAAGGCTTATGATTTGCTAGCCAAAAGTAGGAGTGGGTACAAAACACAGAAGACATGCAAATATTCCATTTATGTATCATCTCTGTTTTAGATCCACTCCTGTTTTTTTTAGCATTAGCAATACTGATGGATTATAGAGCAAATGCTGACCGAGTGAAGGCATATGCTCAACAGACAGGATCCATTTTTTGTGGGTTATTGTTCTGACGGTTCAGAGGAAGGGCAAATTAATCAGTGATGTCAACACAAAGTTATTGCTGACACCCTCTCCACTATGTCCAGGGGGGCTCTACTTGAATACGTGTTTAATAGAACAGGTTCTGTAGACATCTATGTGGAATCAGCTGGTGACGGTGTAAAAGGAGTGCGCTTCTTCTTGACGCTAACATCGACCTGTAAGGCTGAGTTCATACTTGAGTTATTTGGTCAGTTTTGGTCCTGTGACTGCCCTAATAAGTGATGTGTGAAGTGATTCTAAGAGCAACGCCTGTCATCTGATTGTCATACTGACTCACAGTATTATTTCACCACCACAGCAGACTCCCTATGCGTGTAACTACAAGGAACAGTGTTTGACACCACTATAAAGGCTCTCTGCAGCCCGTAAATCTCAGTTTTTTAACAAAATTCACCACGAAAATATATTCGGATCGAACCAAATTTTTCCCGAAAAATTCGGCCAACCGGCGAATTGATTTTTTTGAAAAATTCACTCATCTATAATTGGCACCAATCACCTTTCAATGTACCATTGACATTCCTTATGTAGATATAGGCAACATATTATTCAATAATTAGGATTCAATCATAGAGTTCTGTCAAATTACAGTGGTGATTGGAATGTTATTATCCCGATACAATGAAAGGTCTGTTTAACACATCATTTAATTGCAGCAACTATAGGAGATCCAGTGTCCCACAAGGGGGGAATCCTGGTCCCTTGAGGGGGAGAAGTCAGAGCTCCGGATCCAAGCTACTCAGATGCGCTTTCTTTGGGGGGGTGGAGAGAAAATGTTCAGTCATAGAGGGGATAGACCCAGGTATACCAGTAATAGTTCCAACATTACAGCTTTAACAAACCATAGACATAGCTCTAGGCACACAATATATGTTAGTCAGCTATCCAACAGTATGTATTAGTTACTTAAGCATTCAGTGATATATATTATTAGCAAAAGAATACAAGAAGGGTTGATGTTAGTCACGTTCAGAGCAAAACTATGTTTCTTACCACCCCTGTGAATAATGATAAAATTTCCATCTGTGAAAAGAAAAAAAATGAGTAAAACTACAGTACAGTAATTCATCATAGATGATACGAGACCTAGAGAAATGGAGTCAAAGCAAAATCAATATTTATGCCTTTTGGGTACAAGGTATCTAACTCATAGATCCACCTCAATTCTTTTTGTTTCAGCATCCTCTCCATGTCTCCTCCTCGTCTAAGTGAAGGAACATGATGAGCAATAATTCTATACCTTAGTTGACTCACATTGTGTTTCTGCCTCCTCAAAATGTTTGGGTACAGGTAAATCTTGTTCCGAATTGATTTGTGTTGCCCGATTCTTTCTTTACAGGCATTGATCACATAGACCACAGGGGCATTGTAATGTATAGACTAGGGGTGTCTGGCATGTATAATAACCCTTAATTGGGTAGATATTTTTAGTTCATTCATCAATACGTTCAGAGCAATATGCTTCCGGGTCAACCCCTGTGATCTCACATGGTTTGGCCTTTAAATGTTTGGTTTTCAAAAAAAGACAATTATACAAAAAAAAATGTTTGGTTTTCACATGTGTATGCATGCTTGAAAAAGGCTGAGTGACAGCCAAAACGTTGCATATATTTGGGTTTGTAGAATCACTACTATGGATTAATGAACCTCATCACTTCAAGAATTGGATGCTTTCTTCATCTTTTTGCCTTACGTTATTTCTGAGGAGCCATTGGACTGGGCCCCAAGGGATACGTGCATCCATGAAACTGGATCTCTCTATTGAAATGAGTGCTGTATTTAGTTTTTTCTTTTTTTGAAGATGTAGAAACAGCTCAAAGATGACCAACAGAAATGGGAAACCCAAAAAGCTAAATTTCAAGTGTCATAGCAAAGGGTCTGTAATTGAATACGTATGCCCATGCAATATTTTAGTTTTACCTTTTAATACATTTGCAAACATTTCTAAAATTCAGTTTTTTTTTTATTATGGGTGATTGAGTGTAGATTGATGGAGGAAAATTCGATTTTTTATTTTTTTTTGCACAAGACTGCAAGATAACAAAATGTGAAAAAATGAAAGGGTATGAAGATTTTCTAATAGCTCCTCTCTCTTTCTCAGCTAATACTAGAGATTCACTAACAGTGATGGCCAGTTCGCAGTGTTCGCCAGTGAATCTAACCATACTAAAGATGGCAGCCCGCGTGTGTTCGCTGGCGAACACTGCGAACTGGCCATCACTGTTCACTAACCTAAACTACAGGTGGACTTACTGTACTGATCCATACAGAATTAACTATAAGGGTAATACAATACAACTAATAACGTTAAATAACAAAAAACAACTTTGCAAGTACCCTATTCTAGGGTACTGCAGTAGCAATAATGTTGGTAGTAGTTACTTACTCTGATGCTTTCTTGAGCCATGCAGAGATGGAAAGGGGGCACTTTATTTTCCCTGGGGCACACCCTGATTCTGGGGTTCTCTTGCCTGGTGTAAGGTGGGGTGCCCTTGCTGGTGATGGATTCTGAGGTGCAAGGCGGGGTTCTCTGAAGTGTTAGGCAATTATGGGGCAGGTGTAACAGATGAAAAGGGTCTTTACTTTTTGATAAAGTTCAAATACAGGAGTCATAGTTCTCAGCATGAATGGACTGGCAGCTTTGAACTTTTACATATCTTTCAGTTCTCACAGCTACAAAGATAGTTAACAGGCCAATTTTCCTTCACTTTGAAGCAAATCCCCACTTAATAATGGCTGACCCTATGGCTTGATGGTAAGGCTAGTTTCACATCTGTGGCGTGTATTCTGGCAGGCTGTTCCAGCAGAGACCAGCCTGCTGGAATTCTTAGAATTTGGCCCTCCCAGATCCAAATGGAATTAAGTATAATGGGGTCCAGCGGAGATCCGGCCACATAATGGAAAAAATGCTGAGAATTGGCCAGACACAAACCGCTGCACACTGCAGTTTGTGTCCGGCTGATTCCCGGCATTATCTTTATCATATTATTTACATATTATTTTTTTTTATTTTTTTGTGCAAATACACAGTGTATCTGAAACTCATTCTGACTTTGATTCTGACACGTGAGGAAAGTCAGACACCCAAGTCAAGCATCATTTGAATTTGTCATCTAGCTAGCATACTTCAAAAAACTCTATCCAACTTTATTTCCAAATTATCTCCAGCCATATGTTTAGGTACTGAATAGTCACATATTGAAGTCAGATGTCAAAGTACACCAGCCTTTGATACCCTCTGTGCTTCTGGTGGATGCACATTATTTGTGACAAGGCCTCATCATGAATTAGGTGCATCCTGTCATGCACTTACTTGTTTGCTCTCCTGTGGCAAGCCTGGCAAAAATATGGTGGCGGTGCTGGCCCTGCTGAGTATTGATTTTGCGTCTGATGTGACCTTCTGGCATTTTACTTTGCTAGTTTGTGAACTCGCCTTTGTCTGCTGACTTTGTCTCTGATGTTTTCTCTTGGTTTTATTTTGCTGTGTATTTGTATCTGGTCCTGGTTTTGCCTGTCTGGTTTTCACCCCTTTCTGTCCTACTACTCTTTTCCATTTCTCGTTTAGGGGCCTGCTTTTAGCTAAGAAGTGATTGTCATCCAGTTGTGGGCCATCACTTAGGAGGATCATGCAAGTAGGTACGAACATTGGGCTGCACTGTTCTCTATCCTTTTATGACACATCCTCTGCCAGTTTGTGCTCCTGGAGTGAAAACTACTCCAATCCCTGACTGTAGTAATTTTCAAGCATCATTTTCACCAGTTTTGTAGCATAAATGTTCACAAATTTGCAGGGGTTGATGGCCCGGACAATGCCACTTCCCCATACCACCTCCACCACCCCCCAGTGGTGAAGATGGCATAAATATGCCTGGGGTCTTACAACTTTTTTGGATGGTTTTTTATTTGCTATTTTTAAGGGTAAGACTACACGGCAATATGTGTTGCAGAAAAGTCACTCAACACAAAAATGTGTACAAGTTGTCTGCAACTTGCTGTCGCATGACTATTTTAGGACTGTGATTTTTCAGTGAAAACATAGCCAAGTCGCAGGTGAGTTGCATGTCGTGCACAATTTACATTAAAGTCAATGGTGTCAAAGTTGCACATGACCTGTGAAATGCAAAACAAAATCCGTCATGTCTGGATTTTTTGCAACTATTGCAGACATAGCATGTCGCTTGTTACATTGTGGCACCATTGACAATAATTACATGAAATATCATGTGACACATGTTGCCATACCGTTATATGAAGAAATAAAAGTTAAATATTTTTTTATATTTTTGGTGCTAGATTTTACATTTATGGATGTTACTTAAATGACTCGAGTCCCTGTGATATCTGTGTACTGACTTATTTTTTTTATTATTATTCTTGTGTGCAAGTTTGTTGAAAAAATATGTTAGGTAGTGGTCTTGTCTGGAACCTATACACCCTCTCACTGATTATAAACAGAGATGGGTGAAGTTTGAAAAAATTGATTTGGCAACTTTGCCAAAGTTAGCCAAGAAATTTAATTTGTTTCAAATTAATTTGTCACTAATCTTTGTCACTAATCTCTATAAATCAGGTATAACCATGGCCTTCGGCCTTAGGGTACTGCCATGGTGTGTGCGGGTTGAGGCCATGCTGCGATGAAGAACCGTGGCGCCAATTAGCCGGCAGCTGCCTTTCATTTAATAATGAAGACTGCACTGTATAGTCATGCTTCATTGTTAATGGCTGCGTGAAATTTTGAAACAGGGGATGTTGCTGGTATACAGTTTGGCTGGTTATGTCTGGGACAATATGCTTATTATTGCTGTTCTAGCCTGCAATCTCCTGCAGGTTGACAGTAAACACTGAATATTAATCAGCTCTGGCATACCCACTTCTCCAACCCCAGCGCTCTCCTGCCCTACAGTGAGAGCCCTTCTTCTGCCATCTGCTTCTCCTCCTTTTTCACATCATATAATATCGATGAGGATATGTCATCAGGAACATCCTGCTTCTCCTCTCTCTGAATCCTGCTGACTTTTCTAAGACATGGAGACTTGGAAGGATGATTTGGAAGTAAAGCTGAGACCTGGTCCCCCTAAGGGGTGCAGACTGGATGGTATTGGTTGACACGCTGGCAGTGGAATAATAAAGGCTTCCATCTTATTGGTTTTGAATTACATATCTTAGTTTATGGCTGATGTAGGAATAAGTAAATGTAGGAATAAATAAATAAAAAACTGAAGCAGAATTAGTCTCCCTTCACTCTCCCTGCCGTCTCCCTGCATGGAGGCAGATCCCACCCTCCTCATAGAACTTACTAACAATAAATAAGACACTACAATCTGGGTTGGATAAACAATGGCCGCAATGCTTTATTATGGGTTACCTTAATTAAATTAACACCAGAATAAATTATCGTAAATAATTAAATAATTATAAATACTTCTCCAATAAATAATTAATTCAATAATCCATAAGCATAATCAATTAATTAGAACTACATCCACCCCACAAGCCCCGCCTTAACAAGGCGGGGTCCCCCACCAGCATTGCAGCCCTTGTTCTATTGCCGATTGTAGACCCAAATTGTAAATATCCAACCCAATCTCAGACAGATGGTAACATGCCTTTTATTTATACCAAATCTCTCTTTATCTCCCAAATTAAATCACATGTTTTTACCTTACCCAAATCATTCCCACCCAAATGGATGATTAAAACATCAGGAGAAGGCAACCTAGAGCAAAAAGTTTACGGATTTCAAAAAGCAGATTCTTCCAACATAAGCCTCTAACTCCTAACCAGAATATATTAAATATTGAAGGATCAAAAGATAAATTTTCTGAATAGACTCTTTTCTCCGCTCTCTTCCGAGCCCAAAACACATAATAGTGGCCCACAATCCATATAACCACTTGTTTTCCTGCAAAACAGAAGATTAGTTAGTCTGAAATCAGATGACTAGGCCTAATATACAGTTTAAATCTGCTAGAATCCCAACGACCAATTTTTTAAACTACCGATTTGTCTAAACCCCATCTAGCCGCCTCCGTCGCTGCCCCAATTCTAAAGGAATGGGAGGATATATTAAAGGAACTAAGTCCCAGAGCACCCAAACACTTTTTAAAGACAGAACAAAATTGAAATTTGGTTAAAGGAGACCCATCTTTATGAATCAAAAGGGGGGCGGGCCCGCTAGGCCGGACCCCAAACCATAATCGAATCGCATCAACCGGCCATAATTTAGACCCCTCCCAGGAATTCAGACGGATTACTCGGCCCTTCCCAAGCTGGTCAGTTTTAAAATGCCTCAAGAAAATCTCAACAATTTTACCCTTTAACGTTACCTCAGCAAATTCCAACCCACTACAAGACGCCCGACTCTGAGCCACCAATTCACTAATAAGTAAGGCAGCAACGAACGGTAGAATGAAGGCTGTACGAAACAGTAAGACTTCAAAATGATCAAAACAAACAATAGGTAAGATACCATACAGTTTTTCTAATAAACCAATAGAAATAGGTCTCCTACTATCCACCTTACTAACATTTTTTCTATAACCTTATAGCTGCTTAATTGAAAAAAAAGCAGACAATGTCTTCTCGCTAAACAATTTTTGAAAAAACGAGACTCCTGCCACTGATCTAGAAATAGAAGAAAATGACAATTGTTTCTCCATTAAACTTCCAACAAATAACAAACCACAACTCACAATATCTAAACTACCATTAACAGACAGAGAATTACAAAACATTAACCAGTCACGCCATGCGGCCCATGTTTTAGGAGCAACAGAGCGTATGATGCCTTCTGAAATTAATCCCATAACAGATCCCAAAGGTGCGGAGGATAAGGGGTCCCTTCCTCTTCTGCTTCTGGCGCTAGCTCCCGAAACTTCAAAAGCTGAAAGCGAGATAGAGAATCAGCTATGAATGCAAAAAGGTTCAAGGAATCCAGCTCCACTTCGATAAAGGAATCTTTATTTTGCTTGCGGTAAAATCACATCCAATTGTGGTTACAAAAAGTCTTGTCTACGCGTTTCGGGCTACCAGAGACAATTCCAGCCCTTACTCATGACACAGTAAGACATTAAAAGTGGCACTATTTATAAGGGAGACCGCACCTGTCTTCACTAATTGTGATCACATGAGTGCAAATACCCTCAAAAGAGTGCCATGCCTTTGAACAACTCTTCTCACGAGGAAAAGAAAAATAAAAAAAAACATACAATACACAATAAAAGAGCCTATGCAAAAATACATGAGATATATACTGGATGAGGAGATAATGGGATATAATAAAATTAAAGAAAAGATTATTTTTATAAATCTGGAAGCTGCGGGGACTCTGAAGGTGTGGATTATTGTTGCAGAATTAAATCTAGACATTTGTTCAGACCATCTGGTTGGCGCGTATTTAATGCAAAAATCCTCTCTATTTAGTAATTTTCTTCTGTGGTCGCCTCCTCTTTTGGGCAATAAAACCCTTTCTATGCCCTGTACCACCATATCCGATGTGTCCCCACCATGGCAAACAGCAAAGTGCAGACTGGCTGCAGATATATTGCGGTTGCCATGGTGGGGCACATCAGAAATGTGTTTGCGTATTCTGGCTTTAATGGCATTAATGATACACCCCACATATTGCAGCTTACATTTTTTGCATGTAATTAAATAAACTGTATGAGTTGTATTACAATTGAGGTATGATTTCATTTGAAATACTCTGCCATTTGATGCCGAAACAAAAGTCTTGGAGATTGACATATGGGTGCAACAGATGAATCTATGATGTCCGCACCTGTAGCTCCCTTTAGTTGTAAGCCAGACTAGCTGCGATTTTTTCTTTTCCTGGTATAGACTAGGGCTGACATAGTTTGCGATGGTGGGTGCTCTTCTAGCTGCACATTTGACCCCATCTGCAACTATGTCAGTCCATTCCTTGTCATATTCCAAAATAGGAAAATGTTTTTTTATGATGTAACATATTTGTTTAAACTCTGTACTGTATTGTGTAACAAACAGATTGTTGTTTCTGTTACTATTACTTTTAGTGTTTTTATTATAATTTTTATTTTTGTTCGTAACTGTACTGCGGGGTTCATCCCCCTTCAACATATTTTCTTGTCTTGGATAAACCAGGGACCCTCTTTCAATGTTTGACACCTGCCGTATTGCATCCTTAACCTGTTTTGTGGCATAAGCTATTTTATATAATCTATGGGCAATATGTTCAGCCTGTCATGAAGCTTTTTTCATCTGTGCAGTTTCTTCTTGCACGTATTATCTCACCCCTTGGTATATTTGCTATGACATGTTTGGGATGACAGGATGTAGCATGTAAAGTAGTGTTCCCTGCCAGGGGCTTTCTATAAGTACATGTGGAGACTTGATTGGTGGAGGGATCCCCCCTCAGGCGCAAGTCCAAAAATGAAACCTCCCGTGTGTCATGGTGGACACTAAAGGAAATAGTGTCCACACAGGAGTTAATGTAACTACAAAAGGCTGGTATGGCCGCCACATCACCCGTCCAGACCTGGATCAGGTCATCAATGTAACGGCCATACCACCTGATGTAATGCCAGAAAGGGTGGGTGTCGATGAGGAGAAAGCTCCTCTCCCACCATGCCATGAAAATATTGGCTATGGAGGGAGAGAACTTGGCCCCCATCGACACCCCCGATATCTGAAGATAAAACTTGTTGAACATAAAAAAGTTGCGCCTGAGGAGGAAGTCCACCACCAAAAGCACATATTCCTGCAAGCCTGCAGTAATATTCCCATAGGTCTTTAAGAACCAAGCTAGAGATTGTATGGCTAGTTCATGCGGAATATTGGTGTATAAAGACACAACGTCCGCTGTAATCCATATGTAATTTGAGGACCATTCAATATTCTCAACTATTTGTAAAACGGATGCTGTGTCTTTAAGAAAACCGGGTATAAGTGGTATAAGCGGTTGGAGTATAGAATCAACCCACTGGGAGATTCTTTCAGAGAATGATCCAATGCCTGCTACAATAGGCCTAAGGGGAGGTGGAAATTTTTTTTTATGTGTCTTAGGGAGTGCATGAAATACCAGAATAACGGGAGATGTAGTTTATACAGTACAGACCAAAAGTTTGGACACACCTTCTCATTCAAAGAGTTTTCTTTATTTTCATGACTATGAAGGCATCAAAACTATGAATTAACACATGTGGAATTATATACATAACAAACAAGTGTGAAACAACTGAAAATATGTCATATTCTAGGTTCTTCAAAGTAGCCACCTTTTGCTTTGATTACTGCTTTGCACACTCTTGGCATTCTCTTGATGAGCTTCAAGAGGTAGTCCCCTGAAATGGTCTTCCAACAGTCTTGAAGGAGTTCCTAGAGATGCTTAGCACTTGTTGGCCCTTTTGCCTTTACTCTGCGGTCCAGCTCACCCCAAACCATCTCGATTGGGTTCAGGTCCGGTGACTGTGGAGGCCAGGTCATCTGGCGCAGCACCCCATCACTCTCCTTCATGGTCAAATAGCCCTTACTTTCAAAGTTTTCCCAATTTTTCGGCTGACTGACTGACCTTCATTTCTTAAAATAATGATGGCCACTCGTTTTTCTTTACTTAGCTGCTTTTTTCTTGCCATAATACCAATTCTAACAGTCTATTCAGTAGGACTATCAGCTGTGTATCCACCTGACTTCTCCTCAACGCAACTGATGGTCCCAATCCCATTTATAAGGCAAGAAATCCCACTTATTAAACCTGACAGGGCACACCTGTGAAGTGAAAACCATTTCAGGGGACTACCTCTTGAATCTCATCAAGAGAATGCCAAGAGTGTGCAAAGCAGTAATAAAAGCAAAAGGTGACTACTTTGAAGAACCTAGAATATGACATATTTTCAGTTGTTTCACACTTGTTTGTTATGTATATAATTCCACATGTGTTAATTCATAGTTTTGATGCCTTCAGTGTGAATCTACAATTTTCATAGTCATGAAAATAAAGAAAACTCTTTGAATGAGAAGGTGTGTCCAAACTTTTGGTCTGTACTGTATGTATTCAGATTCCCTATTAGTCAGAAACCCTGATTTAACTCCCAAATCCAGAATATCTTTCAATTCCCTCTGAAAGGAGGGGAGGGGGTTGTCGCTAAGGGTAACATACACTGTGATGTCACTTAGCATAGATTCAATTTGGGTCCTGTATAGACTGCTATCTAATACGACAACCCCACCCCCTTTATCGGATTGTTTTATCACAATATCCTCCCTCGATTTCATATCTTGTAAAGCCTTCATTTCATTTTTGGTTACATTATTAGTACCAGCAGTGTCCAAGTCAATTTGATCATGCTATAAGACCAAATCTCACTCCACCAGTTCTTGGTATCGGTCCAGTGCTGGGGATCTGGATTGAATCGGATAAAAATCCTGATTTTTGGTATGGAAATGCAGTGACATATTATTCAATTCCAGATCGCCCAGGACTGTATTCGATTCCTGTAGTTCACATGCATGCATCATTTCATGAAAACTCATGTTCCCTGTATTGTGGGAACTTATATTATCATAGACAGATGACTCACTCGTGGATGTCACAGAGTGATCCGCGTCCCCAATCTCCACAACACAAACATCATCTCCACCCACCTGAAAATGTCGTCGGAGAGTGAGGGCGCGGGCCAGTCTGTTGATATCCAGGAGCGTCCTATATAAATCAAATTGACAGGTGGGAGAAAAAGTTAGCTCTCTTACACTGATGTCATCTGCTGATAATATGGAGGCGGACAAGTTGATCACTTGGAGTTCATCCTGTCCTTTTTGTATCTCACGGGATACCGGCGGTTTTGGATGTTTCCGACCCGCCCTACGTATTTTGAAACCGCTTTATGTGTACCAGTCTCTTGGACATGTGGGGTATGCGTGAGCGAGGAGGCAAGATCCTGTTCAAAATCAATAGAGTCCAAATCCGTTCAGCTAAATTAGACCCTCTGGAGGTGTATTCTGTTTAGAGTCTGTCCATGTGCAGCTAGAAGAGCGCCCACCATCGCAAACTATGTCAGCCCTAGTCTATACCACGAAAAGAAAAAATCGCAGCTAGTCTGGCTTACAACTAAAGGGAGCTACAGGTGCGGACATCATAGATGCATCTGTTGCACCCATATGTCAATCTCCAAGACTTTTGTTTCGGCATCAAATGGCAGAGTATTTCAAATGAAATCATACCTCAATTGTAACACAACTCATGCAGTTTATTTAATTACATGCAAAAAATGTAAGCTGCAATATGTGGGATGTACCATTAATGCCATTAAATCCAGAATACGCAAACACATTTCTGATGTGCCCCACCATGGCAACCGCAATATATCTGCAGCTAGTCTGCACTTTGCTGTTTGCCATGGTGGGGACACATCGGATATGGTGGTACAGGGCATAGAAAGGGTTTTATTGCCCAAAAGAGGAGGAGACCACAAAAGAAAATTACTAAATAGAGAGTCCTTCTGGATTTTTGCATTAAATACGCACCAACCAGATGGTCTGAACAAGCAAAATAAAGATTCCTTTATCGAAGTGGAGCTGGATTCCTTGAACCTTTTTGCATTTGTACTACCCGGGCCTGACACGGGTTTCCGTGCTTACAGGTGGAGGAGGGGCAGGTGAGAGCTGCTGAACTTTCCTTTTTACTACAGAGAATCAGCTATGATATTCCTTTCCCCACCTTGCTTTAATCCAGATATCCATCTTTATGCAGCATAACACCAAGTGTCTTTAACTACCAACTCGCATTTTGATGATAAGGTATTAATCGCAAAGAGCACCCCTTTATTGTCCGTCCTAAATAATATTCTTTTATTACTAAATTCTGAACCCCAAATCACTACAGATACTACCACTGGGAACAGCTCCAAAAAAACTATATTTTTTGTCACACCACTAGAGACCCAAGAACCCGGCCACGGTTCAGCCGACCACTTATCAGTCCAAAGGGCCCCATAGCCACAACTTCCAGCAGCATCCGTAAATAAACCTAGAGATTCTGACTCTAAGAACTCTTCTTGCCAACAACTTGAACCATTAAAATTCTCTAGGAATTCTAACCAGATTGTCATATCATCCTTCAAACCTTTTGTCAACCTGATGTGAGAGGTAGGAGATTTAAGACCCCTCATAGAAAATATAAGCGTTTTGAAAAAATGCGGCCTACTGGGATAATCCTACAGGCAAAATTTTAAGCACCCAACAATGACTGCATTTCCCTCAATGTACATTTCTTCTTTCTCAACAAATAAATTAATAACCTTCTCATTTTATCTACTTTCTCCATCGATAAATAAAACTTCATATTAACTGTATCAATCATAATGCCTAAAAATTCCAAACAATGACATGGAAACACAGTTTTTTCTTTGGCTATTGGAATACTGAATAAACTACATAACTCTAAAAACTTGCATAACAAAATAGAACATAACGCCGTACCAGGATAACCTACAAATAAAAGTCATCCAGATAGTGTAACACTACTCCAGAAGGAACCTGCGACTGAATTACCCAATGAATAAATGTGGAAAAGGATTCAAAACAAAAACATGATAGTGAAAAACCCATTGGGAGATATTTGTCAAAGTAAAAACCACCTTCAAAATGAAAACCAAATGAGTTAAAACCTGAAGGAATTACCGGGAGTAAGCGAAAGGCTGACTTAATGTCCGCCTTGGCCAGCAAGGCTCCTCGGCCAAAACGCCTCAATAAAGATAAAGCATTATCAAAGGAAGAATATTCCACTGAAGCGTTAGACTTATCCACCAAATCATTCAGCGAATTTTTCTCAGAAAATGACAGATGGTGGATAAGTCTAAATTCTCCTGGTTCCTTTTTACGAACGATTCCCAATGGCGACAGTCTAAAGTTCAAAAAAGGTGGATTAGAAAAAGGACTGTCAATTCTACCCAGCTCCAATTCCTTTTGTAATTTAATTCTAACAACGTCTTTAAAACGATCAACAGATTTTAAATTTCCCTGGACTTTGTGTGGCTGTCATGGCCCATAAACAGGTAGGAACTAGTGTTAGGGACCACTCAAATGAGGCGACCTTGACGTGGTGAGTGGCTTATTACGCTTTGGCCAAAATGTACACCAATGTCTCATCCAGCATGGAGGCAGGGCAGAATGCTGGATGTAGAGTGCGATCACATTTGCATTTTCCGTTTGTATATGTATTTCGCCATAGTGATGTGCACCTACATACAGGTTGTGCTGACTCAATCCCCCAGATTTTAAATTATTCACCTAGCAACAACCTTTTCCCGGAAATTCCGGAACTTCAAATCCAATATTAAAACCCTCAAATATGAATTTAGCTTTCGCCTGATCTGGATACAGGCTTAGCCAAGGAAGCATTTCTGTAAGCTTCACTGGCATCCAGGCTTTTGGAAACCTGATCCCTGGTACTTGGCTGTTGCTGGTTGATTTGAGAATTCCTTTTAAAACAACGCATCATTGAATGCGTACCACCACAAAACGAACATTCATGTTTATATCTGCAATTAGCTAATCATTTACATAAAGACTCATTAAATGCAAAACATTCACCTTTCCTAAAATTCGATTGTGGGTTAGCTGATGATTTCAATGGCTGCAATTTTTGCGGCAACATCAGATTGACCCACAATCCGATATCTTTCACTCCGCATTTGATTGACGGATGTATCGCCAATTTTTGACGGAACATTTCGTCATACTGAAACCACACAATCCTGCCAAAATTGCGGTAGGCCTCCAGAATAATATCTAAATGTTGAAAAAGACCACTACAATATTCTGGGTGTTTTTCTCCAAGCACTGCGGCATAAATACTAAATGCTTGAATCCAATTATTGAATGACCTAGGAGAAAAACGTCTTCTATCATCTTCATCTTTCTCCTCTTTTTTTTCTAACCGTACCACATGTTCCTTAGGGTCCATTCACACGTCCGTTGTTTCTTTCCTGATCTGTTCCGTTTTTTGCGGAACAGATCTGGACCAGATCTGGACCCATTCATTTTCAATGGGTCCTGAAAAAAAATCTGACATTGAGCTGTCCGATTTTTTTCAGGACCCATTGAAAATGAATGGGTCCAGATCTGGTCCAGATCTGTTCCGCAAAAAACGGAACAGATCAGGAAAGAAACAACGGACGTGTGAATGGACCCTTAGCAGAAGGTAACAATGACATTACTTCAATAAATTCTAACCGCCAAATTTTTTCTTTAATACTAGTATTCAAGTGAAAACTCAGCGGCGATATTTCACATACCATCGCCTCCTTAACTCCAATACCTTTCTCCAAAACAGGCACGGTTTTTACCACCGCTGCACTGCTATCATTAAATTTCTCACCGCCACCAATCCAGACATCAGATGCTGGATGACCTTCACGCCTACTAGCTACCTCCGCTAGCAGCTTAACCAGACCTGACAGTAACAGCGATTCAGACACAGACGACACAATAAAATTCTCACCATCCGTAGTTCCCTCCTGGACTGACCCACAGGATGTCTCTCGCCGAGATCTCTTTATGGGGGCCAGGAGGAGGCTCAACCACAAGTTGTGGGAACCCCTCAACTGGCTGCCCCATTAATTCTTCAGCATCTTTTCTTGTCATGCTGCAGCCAGGACTGTTCCCATTTTCTGCCACTAGAGGGCGCTGGCGCTGTTCTTTTGAAATGCCAGCACTATTTTTGCTGACAGTCCGGCTGTTCTGCGATCCAGCTATGCTTCTTTTTGAGGACCTGCTTCTCCCCTTGCCTCCACTAGATGTCGCTGCCTCCTGTCTTCTTGTTACAGCCCTGCTCTGACGGCACCCCGCTTCAGGAGGGGGAGTATAAGCGCTCCTAGCTCTTTTGGCTCTTTTGCAATGGAGCGCAGCCAACCCCTCCTCCCTCTGCTGACAGGAAGACGGCTCTTCCCTGCCCCGGTCCGGCGCAGCGCTGGCTCCTTCCTCCGGCTCCGTCCTCGCTGTCGGCGGCAGGTCCAAGCATCTCCGCAGCCAATCTTCACCGCCTGCAGCCTCCACTTTCTGCAACAGCTGGCGCAGCAAGACGTCCATGGCGCAGATCCAGCGATGCTCCTCTTCTCTCTTCAGACTGGCCACGAACCACCAGAGCAGTTGCAATATAAAGGGGACAAGATTCCCGCCGCAATCACCAGAACAAATCACATCTTCGGAATTCTCCCCCAGCAACCGCTCTCCACCAATCAGCTTCCAGGATTCTTCGGCCAGCCAACATCCAAGAACTGGAAAAAAAACGGTTGCCTCAGAACACCTTAACAGGTACCCTAAAACAAAAGAGCGGGAAAAGAGAGAGAAGGGGGGGGAGAGGAGGCACTACCTATATATATATATATATATATATATATATATATACTGTATATATACAGTACAGACCAAAAGTTTGGAC
This sequence comes from Bufo bufo, assembly GCF_905171765.1. NCBI lineage: Eukaryota > Metazoa > Chordata > Amphibia > Anura > Bufonidae > Bufo > Bufo bufo. The sequence continues at coordinate 401,098,757 of NC_053390.1, read as the reverse complement.
ACACCTTCTCATTCAAAGAGTTTTCTTTATTTTCATGACTATGAAGGCATCAAAACTATGAATTAACACATGTGGAATTATATACATAACAAACAAGTGTGAAACAACTGAAAATATGTCATATTCTAGGTTCTTCAAAGTAGCCACCTTTTGCTTTGATTACTGCTTTGCACACTCTTGGCATTCTCTTGATGAGCTTCAAGAGGTAGTCCCCTGACATGGTCTTCCAACAGTCTTGAAGGAGTTCCCAGAGATGCTTAGCACTTGTTGGCCCTTTTGCCTTCACTCTGCGGTCCAGCTCACCCCAAGCCATCTAGATTGGGTTCAGGTCCGGTGACTGTGGAGGCCAGGTCATCTGGCGCAGCACCCCATCACTCTCCTTCATGGTCAAATAGCCCTTACTTTCAAAGTTTTCCCAATTTTTCGGCTGACTGACTGACCTTCATTTCTTAAAGTAATGATGGCCACACGTTTTTCTTTACTTAGCTGCTTTTTTCTTGCCATAATACAAATTTTAACAGTCTATTCAGTAGGACTATCAGCTGTGTATCCACCTGACTTCTCCTCAACGCAACTGATGGTCCCAACCCCATTTATAAGGCAAGAAATCCCACTTATTAAACCTGACAGGGCACACCCGTGAAGTGAAAACCATTTCAGGGTACTACCTCTTGAAGCTTATCAAGAGAATGCCAAGAGTGTGCAAAGCAGTAATCAAAGCAAAAGGTGGCTACTTTGAAGAACCTAGAATATGACATATTTTCAGTTGTTTCACATTTGTTTGTTATGTATATAATTCCACATGTGTTAATTCATAGTTTTGATGCCTTCAGTGTGAATCTACAATTTTCATAGTCATGAAAATAAAGAAAACTCTTTGAATGAGAAGGTGTGTCCAAACTTTTGGTCTGTACTGTATATGTATATATAATCCAAATAAATGCAACGCAGCACTCCTTAGATAAAAAGTGAAAAAATACAAAATTTATTCAACACATGTTGATACAGGCTGTATCAACATGTGTTGAATAAATTTAGTATTTTTTCACTTTTTATCTAAGGAGTGCTGCGTTACATTTATTTGGATTGTGTTTGGACCCCGGGACCCAGGGGAAAACGCTGGCACCTGAATCATTTGCATCACTTGAAGTGAGGAGTGCTGCCCTGCCATCCTTTGGATATATGTATATGTATATATATATACAGTGGGGGAAATAATTATTTGACCCCTCACTGATTTTGTAAGTTTGTCCAATGACAAAGAAATGAAAAGTCTCAGAACAGTATCATTTCAATGGTAGGTTTATTGTAACAGTGGCAGATAGCACATCAAAAGGAAAATCGAAAAAATAACTTTAAATAAAAGATAGCAACTGATTTGCATTTCATTGAGTGAAATAAGTATTTGAACCCTCTAACAAAAAAAGACTTAATACTTGGTGGAAAAACCCTTGTTTGCAAGCACAGAGGTCAAACGTTTCTTGTAATTGATGACCAAGTTTGCGCACATTTTAGGAGGAATGTTGGTCCACTCCTCTTTGCAGATCATCTCTAAATCCCTAAGGTTTCGAGGCTGTCTCTGTGCAACTCTGAGCTTGAGCTCCCTCCATAGGTTTTCGATTGGATTAAGGTCCGGAGACTGACTAGGCCACTCCATGACCTTAATGTGCTTCTTCTTGAGCCACTCCTTTGTTGCCTTTGCTGTATGTTTTGGGTCATTGTCGTGCTGGAACACCCATCCACGACCCATTTTCAGTTTCCTGGCAGAGGGAAGGAGGTTGTCGCTCAGGATTTCACGATACATGGCTCCGTCCATTTTCCCGTTTATGCGAATAAGTTGTCCTGTGCCCTTAGCAGAAAAACACCCCCAAAGCAAAATGTTTCCACCCCCATGCTTGACGGTGGGGACGGTGTTTTGGGGGTCATAGGCAGCATTTTTCTTCCTCCAAACACAGCGAGTTGAGTTAATGCCAAAGAGCTCTATTTTGGTCTCATCAGACCACAGCACCTTCTCCCAGTCACTCTCTGAATCATTCAGGTGTTCATTGGCAAACTTCAGACGGGCCTGCACATGTGCCTTCCTGAGCAGGGGGACCTTGCGAGCCCTGCAGGATTTTAATCCATTGCGGTGTAATGTGTTTCCAATGGTTTTCTTGGTGACTGTGGTCCCTGCTAATTTGAGGTCATTAACTAACTCCTCCCGTGTAGTTCTAGGATGCTTTTTCACCTTTCTCAGAACCATTGACACCCCACGAGGTGAGATCTTGCGTGGAGCCCCAGAGCGAGGTCGATTGATGGTCATTTTGTGCTCCTTCCATTTTCGAACAATCGCACCAACAGTTGTCACCTTCTCTCCCAGCTTCTTGCTAATGGTTTTGTAGCCCATTCCAGCCTTGTGCAGGTCTACAATTTTGTCTCTGACATCCTTGGACAGCTCTTTGGTCTTTCCCATGTTGGAGAGTTTGGAGTCTGCTTGATTGATTGATTCTGTGGACAGGTGTCTTTTATACAGGTGACTAGTTAAGACAGGTGTCCTTAATGAGGGTGACTAATTGAGTAGAAGTGTCTAACCACTCTGTGGGAGCCAGAACTCTTAATGGTTGGTAGGGGTTCAAATACTTATTTCACTCAATGAAATGCAAATCAGTTGCTATCTTTTATTTAAAGTTTTTTTTTCGATTTTCCTTTTGATGTGCTATCTGCCACTGTTACAATAAACCTACCATTGAAATGATACTGTTCTGAGACTTTTCATTTCTTTGTCATTGGACAAACTTACAAAATCAGTGAGGGGTCAAATAATTATTTCCCCCACTGTATATATATATATATATACATACACATATACACACATAAAACGTACCTATATATACATAGCCTACATAGATAACCGGGCTATTCAGTTTCCCTGTACTTTCCCTGCACTCTCCCTGTCCAATATTCTTCTATTAATCACTTTCAGCAACACTGTCCCTAACGTATGAGCGTTTGCCACATCTCTTCCTATGCTCAGCTCACTGGACAATGTTGGAGACCACGTTGGATAAGGGGTTTTATAGGGCTGTAATATAACAGGGGATAGCTATCTGCGGATTGGATAGCTGCACGGCATTATGGGTGATCTTGCATTCCCGGGACTCTTAGGGCTGTTTCACACGAGCGGATGCCGTGCGTGACATCCGCTCCGTGAATGACAGCCAAGACCCGATGCAGAGTGCAGAAGCACTGAGCATTAACATGACTGATAATGCTCCGTGCCTCTCTGTGATCTCTTTACTACGAAATCACGGTGACAACTTTATCTCACTGTGATTTCGTAGTAAAGAGATCACAGAGAGGCACGGAGCATTATCAATCATGTTAATGCTCCGTGCCTCTGCAGTCTGCATCGGGTCTTGGCTGTCATTCACGGAGCGGATGTCATTCACGGAGCGGATGTCACGCACGGCATCCGCTCGTGTGAAACAGCCCTTACTTTCACTTTGTAACATGTGCAGCTATAGGTATAGGTTTCCACTTCTGGTTTTGCTTACAAATACTGACCAAATACTGATGCAAAATACTGATCAAATACTTACCGTGTGAAATAGGCCATAAAAGGGATAGATAAGAGGTAAGCAGTAAACTATGCCTGCTTTTCACTCAACTTTTACAAACGGATGTGTATTTGGATAGGGGATAACTTGTTGCAATAGGAAAACCCCTCTAATAAACAAAAATTACCAATCAATTAGATTATTTAGAAGATTCCTGGACCTCTGAGCAGGCTAGCGAAAAGAGGGGGGCATCATTGCCAATATTACTATCATGTATCCTGTGATGGGGGCTTATCTTGCCACCTGGTAGCCATTGAGCTTCTACTTCCCAGTCTTTCTGAAGCATCTGTAGCTAAGTATAGACCCATTTATACTATCATATTTTTAGTCTCAGGTTTTGTTTGCACCATTCCTGGACTATGTCCAAGTACCTATCTACCTCCTGATGAACCTGCCTCGTTTCAGGTGAAACGCGTCGAGGTTTATGTATTAGGATGGGCATATGAAAACGTACGTATTGTTATTGTGAGAGGATTGGGTGTTATCCTATAATTGTATCCCCCCCTCTTCTCTCCTCATATCCTTATTAATCCCAGTTTATGCCCCGAGTGGGCAGGTGGTTATTTCATATCCTTGGAACACCTTCCACTTGCGGCATTATGGGCCTTTTTTAACCGGTTTTTGTGTATCTAATACTCTTTCCCTGGATAGGGTCAATCTAGGGATTCGTTAGCCCTAGGTTCGGGGACAGGGAACTCCCACCATCAGGGGGCGACCCTGGGCTGAGCAGACGTTAGGGCATTTAGGGTAAGCAATTGTCTGCCCTGCCCTACCGCAGTACAGGTCTTCATTCCTCGAACTACCAAGTATCTAGACTATCTGTGTGTCACTAATGAATGTTGAGGGGTCGCTACTCCCCAGTCAAAAGTAACTTATATATAATTCTTTTGAATCGTAGCATTGTCTGTTGGTATATACATACCTATACCCGCACGTCGATTAATAAAGGTAATTTTAAAAGTCACTAAATTAATAAATGAATATGTTACAAACCCTCTAATAAACACTTTAGGGTACTTTCACACTTGCAGCAGAGTATTCCAGCAGGCAGTTCCGTCGCTGGAAATTCCTGCCGGATCCGTCAGAACGTATGCAAACTGATGGCATTTGTCAGACGGATCAGGATCTTGATCCGTATGACAAATGCATTGAAATTGAAAATACCTCCGGTGTCATCTGGAAAAACGGATCCGTTTTGTCGGAATACTCTGGGCCGGATCTGACATTAATGCATTTCAATGGGAAAAACTGCAGGATCCGGCATTCCGTCAAGTGTTCCGGAATTTTGGACAGAGATAAAACCGCAGCATGCTGCGGTGTTATCCCCGTCCTGAAAAGTCAAAAAGACTGAACTGAAGACATCCTGATGCATCCTGAACAGATTGCTCTCCATTCAGAATATATTAGGATAAAACTGATCAGTTCTTTTCCGGTATTGAGCCCCTAGGATGGAACTCAATGCCGAAAAAGAATAATGTTAGTGTGAAAGTACCCTTACTGAGCAGGAAAAGGATTATGCCACTTCATACATACAGGGATTTCACCACTAGATGGTGATCTTAAACACTGAATGAGACAATTATGAGGTGAATTTACCATTTCATTAACTCCAGAATTCTGGCTTCAAAAAGTCACACAATAGGGGCTTTGTGACTTTTTGAGTCCTTTGCTCAAAAATTTTGGAAAAGTGGGCATTGTTAGCTATGTAAATGAGTTTTACTCCAGATTGAGACTTTCTAAAAAATCACAGAAAAGCCTCAAACTCACTACAGTAAGAGGGTTTAGTAGGATTTATAGACAAAAGTGTTAGTATTAAGGCTGCACAACATTTATCAAACAGCATGTAACATTTGATAAATTTGGTGCAAAGTACTTCAAAATAGACTTCAAATATTACCCTCATGATAAATTCCCCCCTTAGACTTTATTTTTATTATTAGAGATGAGCGAATTTCTCAAAAATTTGATTCAGTCGGTTCTCCAAATTTTCCAAAAAGATTCAATACGAATTTATTCATGGCGAATCACGTTAAAAGACAGCAATTTCCTGGCTGCAGAGAGCCTGTATAGTGGTGTAGAACATGGTGTTTTGCAGTAATGTGCATAGGGAATCTGCTGTGGTAGTGAAACAATACTGTGAGTCCGTATGACACTCAGATGACAGGCGTCGCTCTTAGAATCACTGCACACTTCACCTATTTGGGCAGTCATAGGGCCAAAACTGACCAAAAAACTCAAGTGTGAACTCAGCCTTAAAGGTCAATGTTAGCGCCAGGTATAAAAAAAAAACATGCAGAGGCCCAGGATCCTACTATAGTGTGAAAAAGCGCACTACTTTTACACCATCATTAGCTGATTCCACATAGATGTCTACAGAACCTGTTCTATTAAATGCTTTTACAAGTAGAGCCCCCCTGACAGAGTGGAGAGGGTGTCAGCAGTAAGTTTGTGTTGACGTCACTGATTATTTTGCCCTTCCTCTGATCCGTCAGAACAATAACCCCCAAAAAACGGATCCTGTCTGTTGAGCATCCGCCTTCACTCAGTCAGCATTTGCTCAGTAATCCATCCGTATTGCTAAAGCCAAAAAGGAGTGGATCCAAAACAGAGATCATAAATGAATAGAATATTTGCTTGTCTTCTGTGTTTTGTACCCACTCCTGCTTTTGGCTACAAAATAATAAGCCAATTCTGATGAAAAATAGGGACCATGTCATACAGGCCTTACAGCTGCTACCTAGAAAGGATCCATTGTGAGTCTAATTTTTCCTTCCTTCTGACAGATCAAAAGAAGGGTCAAATAAATGATGATGTCAACCAGGCCAAAAAGGCAAAATAGTGGCCAAGTCATGGAGTGGGGAGGGTGGGAACAGCACGAGAGGTCCACAGAGTGGCCCAGTGACAGAGTGGGGAGGTGGCAGCAGCACGAGGAGACCACAAAGTGGTGAGGTAACAGCAACATGAGGAGACCACAGAGTGGCACAGTGACATAGTGGTGATGTGGCAGCAGCATAAGGAGACCACATAGTGGCCCAGTGACATAGTGGTGAGGTGGCAGCAGCATGAGAAGACCACAGAGTGCCCCAGTGACATAGTGTTGAGGTACCCTGTTTCCCCCGAAAATAAGACAAATGAAAAAAAATAGGGTACACATTTATTGTTGAACAAAAAAAAAGGAAATCAGGGTGGGGAGGGGGATCACTTAAAATGGCACAGGGTGATCAGAGAAGGGAATCAAAATGACACAGGGGTATCAGGGTGGGGAGGGGGATCACTTAAAATGACACAGGGGGATCAGAAGGGGGAATCAAAATGGTACAGGAGAATCAGAGGGGGGGGGATTACTATAGCATTTTAGTACCCCCTTCTGATCCTCCTGTGTCATTTTGATTCCCCCCTCTGATCCCCCTGTGTCATTTTAAATGATCCCCCTCCCCACCCTGATCACCCTGTGTCATTTTGATTCCCCCCTCTGATCACCCTGTGTCATTTTAATTACCGTTTTTAGTCTCCCCCTCCCATCTTCACCAGATATCCCCCACCTTCCATCAGATATTCCCCCCCCCACCTGTCACCCCGTCCCCTGTGTGTCCGTGCCAGCCAAGTTGTGAGACTCCATCAGGGCAGAGCGAGCAGCAGGCAGAAGAAGGCGGCAGCTTGTCCTGGCGGCGGCTGCGGCCAATCAGTGAGCTCCTTACATTCTGGGGTGGCTTGCTTTATAATCGGGGAGGCATTATGTCCGGCCGATGCTTTATAATCGGGGAGTCATTATGTTCGGCGGATGCTTTATAATCGGGGAGGCATTATGGTATGTCCGGCCGATGCTTTATAATCGGGGAGTCATTATGTTCGGCCGATGCTTTATAATCGGGGAGGCATTACGGTATGTTCGGCCGATGCTTTATAATCGGGGAGGCCTTATTTTCGGGGGATGCTTTATTATCGGGGAGGCCTTATTTTCGGGGGGATGCCTTATATTACAGCGATAGGCAAAACTAGAGGTAGGTCTTATTTTCGGGGGATGTCTTATTTTCGGGGAAACACGGTAGCAGCAGCATGAGGAGACCACATAGTGGTGAGGTGGCAGCAGCATGAGGAGACCACAGAGTGGTGATGTGGCAGCAGCATGAGGAGACCACAGAGTGGCCCAGTGACATAGTGGTGATGTGGCAGCAGCATGATGAGACCACAGAGTGGCCCAGTGACAGTGTTGAGATAGCAGTAGCATGGGGAGACCACAGAATGGTGATGTCGCAGCAGCATGAGCAGACCACAGAGTGCAGTGACATAGCATTGAGGTAGCAGCAGCATGAGGAGACCACAGAGTGATCATGTGGCAGCAGCAGCAGAAAACCACAGAGTGGCACAATGACATAATGGTGAGGTGGAAGCAGCATGAGGAGACCACAGAGTGGTGATGTGGCAGCAACATGAGGAGACCACAGAGTGGCCTAGTGACATAGTGGTGAGGTGGCAGCAGCATGAGAAGACCACAGAGTGGCCCAGTGACATAGTGGTGAGGTGGCAGCAACATGAGGAGACCACAGAGTGGCCCAATGACATAGTGGTGATGTGGCAGCACCATGAGGAGACCACAGAGTGGTGATGTGGAAGCAGCATGAGGAAACCACAGAGTGGCCCAGTGACATAGTGGAGAGGTGGCAACAGCATGAAGAGACCACATAGTGGCCCAGTGATATAGTGGGGATGTGGCAGCAGCATGAGGAGACCACAGAGTGGGGAGGTGGGGGGGCAATACCAGTACCAGCTAAAGATGGCGGGTGGCAGTAGGAGTATCTGGCAGCAGGTCTGGCAGCAGGCGGGTGGCAGCATCAGAATAGTAGCTGAAGCAGGTAGCCAGAAGAAACAGGTCTCTTTTGTCAAAGTGTACATGTGGCACTGTGAGATTGTGAAACAGCTCTCATTGTTCACTCTTTGTGTATAATTGTCATTCTGAGTTTTGACCATAAGAGGCCACTGTTTCTCCACACTGCTAACAGACTGCAAGCGTTTGCATATTCATAGGAGGTGGACGGAGCTGAGCTGGAGAAGCAGGAAGCAGGAGTGCCTACATCTTGCAAGAGACTGTGTGTAAACTGAATCTGCTCGCATCCAGGGTGTCAGTGCGTCCTAGAGCTTCAGGAATGGTAGCTGAGTAATCACCGTCCAAGACGGATCCTGTCCGGAGGAAAACGAATTTTCAAGAAGGCTGATAGAAGCTGAGGAACGGAGAACTCCCTCACCTGCAGTACCTTATGGTTGCTGAAAGGACTTGTCATTGTTTAGTTGGAAGGCATCATCAGACACAGATCAAGACCCGGGTCAGTAATATCGTGCACGCACCGTCTAGTGATGTTTTGCACCTAAAGATTAGGCCTGTAGTTAGTCAGTCAGGGTCACTGCAGTGTATCAGGCAAAAAGTTTGCTACCGTTAGTACAAGGACTCTGTTACTTAAAGAGACATTTCATACTGAGAGCATGACTACAAACCTGTTTAGTGTCTTCATTAAGAAAGTAACATTTGAACACGTTTTATCATACCGGTTATGTAAAGGAGAGGGGGAAAATCTTGCATAGAAGTGATAAGTTTGTAAGCTGCTGTGCTGTACCACAGATGACCCCGAACTAAGCATACACACAATCATTCGCGTTCTGCAAAGGGTAATAACAGGTACGGTGGGACAGTTCTAGTTGTTTCCACCAATAGGCATATTACGGCAAACTGCCTCGGTATCCACCAGGGGACATCTTGCTGTGCAGCACAGGGGTTCTCAGCTGCGGCTGGGTGCATGTAACCTGATTCTTTGTTCATTTTGGGGTTTTGTTTAATACCTTGTTACAGTAAAAAGAAATCTGATTCACAAAAGCTGGTGTCAAAGTTGCTTTCCTCGTTCGTGACTTCGCTGTATTCTGGGCAGCCTATCCCGGTACACGGCTTACAGCACCATGGATAATCTAGTCCAGGGGTCTCCAAACTTTTCAACAGGTGGGCCACATTGAAGATTTTACAAGTATTCGGGGGCCGGAAAAAAAAATCAGTTATGTATTAAATTAAATGTATATATTTTACATGGATCGTTTTTGTAATCAGCATGATATGACTGAGAACAAAAGAGAAAAAACTTTAGCAAAACAACGCAAAGACACCCGTGTCCCTATCAGCGGTGTCCCCATCAGCACAAAAATGTCCCCATCAGCACAGCAATGTCCCCATCAGCACAGCAATGTCCCCATCAGCACAGCAATGTCCCCATCAGCACAGCAATGTCCCCATCAGCACAGCAATGTCCGCATCAGCACAGCAATGTCAGCATCAGCACAGCAATGTCCCCATCAGCACAGCAATGTCAGCATCAGCACAGCAATGTCAGCATCAGCACAGCAATGTCAGCATCAGCACAACAATGTCCCCATCAGCACAGCAATGTCCCCATCAGCACAGCAATGTCCCCATCAGCACAGCAATGTCCCCATCAGCACAGCAATGTCAGCATCAGCACAACAATGTCCCCATCAGCACAGCAATGTCCCCATCAGCACAGCAATGTCCCCATCAGCACAGCAATGTCAGCATCAGCACAGCAATGTCAGCATCAGCACAGCAATGTCAGCATCAGCACAACAATGTCCCCATCAGCACAGCAATGTCCCCATCAGCACAGCAATGTCCCCATCAGCACAGCAATGTCCCCATCAGCACAGCAATGTCAGCATCAGCACAACAATGTCCCCATCAGCACAGCAATGTCCCCATCAGCACAGCAATGTCCCCATCAGCACAGCAATGTCCCCATCAGCACAGCAATGTCCCCATCAGCACAGCAATGTCAGCATCAGCACAGCAATGTCAGCATCAGCACAGCAATGTCCCCATCAGCCGTGTCACCCTTAAGCACAGCAATGTCCCCATCAACGATGTCCCCATCAGAACAGCAATGTCCCCATCAGCGGAGTCCCCATTAGCAGCTGATAGGGGCCACCACTGATGGGGACACTGCTGTTGGGGACGCTGCTGTTGGGGACATTGCTGTGCTGATGGGGACACCACTGATGGGGACACCATTGATGGGGACACCCGTGTCCCTATCAGCGTTGTCCCCATCAGCACAGCAATGTCCCCATCAGCGGTGTCCCCATCAGCACAGCAATGTCCCCATCAGCACAGCAATGTCCCCATCAGCACAGCAATGTCCGCATCAGCACAGCAATGTCAGCATCAGCACAGCAATGTCAGCATCAGCACAGCAATGTCAGCATCAGCACAGCAATGTCAGCATCAGCACAACAATGTCCCCATCAGCACAGCAATGTCCCCATCAGCACAGCAATGTCCCCATCAGCACAGCAATGTCCCCATCAGCACAGCAATGTCAGCATCAGCACAACAATGTCCCCATCAGCACAGCAATGTCCCCATCAGCACAGCAATGTCCCCATCAGCACAGCAATGTCAGCATCAGCACAGCAATGTCAGCATCAGCACAGCAATGTCCCCATCAGCACAGCAATGTCCCCATCAGCACAGCAATGTCCCCATCAGCACAGCAATGTCCCCATCAGCACAGCAATGTCCCCATCAGCACAGCAATGTCCCCATCAGCACAGCAATGTCCCCATCAGCACAGCAATGTCAGCATCAGCACAGCAATGTCAGCATCAGCACAACAATGTCCCCATCAGCACAGCAATGTCCCCATCAGCACAGCAATGTCCCCATCAGCACAGCAATGTCCCCATCAGCACAGCAATGTCCCCATCAGCACAGCAATGTCAGCATCAGCACAGCAATGTCAGCATCAGCACAGCAATGTCAGCATCAGCACAGCAATGTCCCCATCAGCCGTGTCACCCTTAAGCACAGCAATGTCCCCATCAACGATGTCCCCATCAGAACAGCAATGTCCCCATCAGCGGAGTCCCCATTAGCAGCTGATAGGGGCCACCACTGATGGGGACACTGCTGTTGGGGACGCTGCTGTTGGGGACATTGCTGTGCTGATGGGGACACCACTGATGGGGACACCATTGATGGGGACACCCGTGTCCCTATCAGCGTTGTCCCCATCAGCACAGCAATGTCCCCATCAGCGGTGTCCCCATCAGCACAGCAATGTCCCCATCAGCGGTGTCCCCATCAGCACAGCAATGTCCCCATCAGAACAGCAATGTCAGCATCAGCACAGCAATGTCCCCATTAATGATGTCCCCATCAGAACAGCAATGTCCCCATCAGCGGAGTCCCCATTAGCAGCTGATGGGGACACCACTGATGGGGACACTGCCTTTGGGGACGCGGTTGATGGGGACACCCGTGTCCCTATCAGTGGTGTCCCCATCAGAACAGCAATGTCCCCATCAGAATGGGGACGCTGATGGGGACATTGCTGTACTGATGGGGACACCATTGATGGGGACACCTTTGTCCCCATCAGCAGTGTGCCAATCAGCGGTGTCCTCAGCAATGTCCCCATCAGCACAGCAATGTTCACATCAGCAGTTTCCACATTAGCAGCGTCCCCATCATTGCTGATGGGGACGCCGCTGTGCTGATGTGGAAACCGATGATGGGTCACCGCTGATGGGGATACCCATGTCCCCATCAGCGGTGTCCCCAGCAATGTCCCATCAGAACAGCAATGTCCCCATCAGCAGTGTCCACCGCAACATCCCCATCAGCACAGCAATGTCCCTGTCAGCGGTGTCCCCAGCAGCATGTGTCCCCATCACCGCTGATGGGGACACCTCTGATGGGGACATTGCTGTGCTGATGGGGACATCGATTATGGGGTTACCGCTGATGGGGACATTGCTATCCTGATGGGGACACCATTGATGTGGACACCCATGTCCCCATCAGCAGTGTGCCAAACAGCGGTGTCCCCAGCAATGTCCCCATCAGAACAGAATTGTCCCCATCAGCAGTGTGCCCATCATCGCTGATGGGGACACCTCTGATGGGGACATTGCTGTGCTGATGGGGACACCATTGATGGGGACACCCGTGTCCTCATCAACGGTGTCCCCATCAGAACAGCAATGTCCCCATCAGCACAGCAAAGTCCCCATCAGCAGTGTCCCCAGCAGCACAGCAATATCCCCATCAGTATGTGTCCTCAGCAGCTTGTGTCCCCATCAGCGCAGCACAGCAATGTCAGCGTTCCCCATTGTGTCCCCATCAGCGTTGTGCAACACTTGCCTCCGCTGTAGCCGGCTTCTGCTCCTCTTCTTTTTTTTTTCTTCTTGGACTCCTGAGTCCCGACTCCCGCCCGCTGCTACACACGTGGATTTGTTATTTCAAACAGCGGGCGGGAAGAGGGGAGGTGCCGCACCTGTGACGTCACTGGTTGCCGGGACATCGGCGGTCCCAGCAGCCAATCAAAAAGCACAGCGTGACAGCATGGGCGGTTGTGCGGCTTTCGTTCCTGCAACCTGCCAGCTGCGGGCGGGCCGGATCGAACGCACAAGCGGGCCGGTTCTGGCCCGCGGGCCGGGGTTTGGAGACCCCTGATCTAGTCTGATGCATCAGGCACTGGTGTTTGAAAATCCTGGCTGATCCACGCCTGATTCATCTTCACAAAGGTCAGTTTCTCCACATTTTGGGTGGACAGGCGAGCTCTTCTTGGGTAACTATGGCCCATACCGCACTAAACACCTGCTCTGATGCCACACTGCTGGCCAGGCAGGAAAGCTTGTCCAGGGCAAACTCGGCCAGTTGCGGCCACAAATCGAGTTTGGATGACTAGTAGTCCAGGCTGCACGGACTGGCCCACCGGGGAGGCGGGGGATTCCTCGGTGGGCCCCCAGTCTCCTGCGCCAGAGATAATATGGAGGAGTAATTTTTTCTCCTTTCTTAGGAGAGATAATTATTGTAACCACTAGGTGGCAGTATTCCACAGTGATGCAGCATCCTAATGGTGCACATTGTACAGGAGGCCCCGCAGTATCTTCTAGACTTCTAGGGCTGCTGGCTGTGAAGAAGGAGAGAAGGTGTCTGCCTCCTCCTGCCCTCCTTGCTGTCAGGAAACTGTGGCTGCTAGATAGAAGGACTCCTCTGTGGTTGTAATGACCGACGTCACGCACAGGGAGGATAAAAGGGAAAGCCCTGCCCAATGGAGAGGGAAAGGTGGTGACCCCTAACTCACCTTGCGGCTGGCACCTGACTGCCCTGACGTCCCTAGACGGGTTCCTCACCCGTGCGGCGATCACGTGCCTAAACCCTGGCTTTCCCTAAAATGAGCCCTAGATAGTGAACGGGCCGATGGGATCGCTAGTCCGCACCACTATCACTAAGAGGGAAACACCAGGGAGAGGACAGACAAAACAGACAAACACATACACCCAGGTGGGCGATCACAATAGACCACAAAGGTCCAACAGGGATCCGGAGGGTAGCGTTCTGGACCAACTACCAGAGAACGCAGCAACACAGCTCCAGAAGGTCAGAATAGATGTCCAGGCAGGAAGTTCTATTTCTGGCAACCAGAGAAGTGTGAGAGAGGAATATAAGGAGGTTTGGGAGTGCTGGACAAGGAACAGCTGAGGAGAAGGAGCTACGGATCCCTGAGTGAGCCAAAAGGGTTTGCAAAGCAAACCCAGAAAGCTATCATAAGGAAACAGCCCTATCTTAAATAGAGCGTGCAGCCAACCGCTGCGACTTCCTGACCCTGGGTATAACGGAGTCAGGCGTGGTTCTCGATACCCTCGTGACAGTGGTGCTTGACTGATTTCTCAGGTGTGTGACACTAGTGAGCTGTAGGAGACTGTAAGGGGGAAATAGGGGATTTGTTGAGATCTATGAATGTGGGCTGCTCTCTGCAGAGTGGCATTGGGGGCACTCTTCAGTATGTCCCACCCAATGCCTCTGCTCCAGATGCCCCCCCAATGCCCCACTCTAAAAGCACCCCTAATATTGAATCTTCTCCAGTTGCCCCCCTAACAGCCCTGCAGCTGCTCCAGGATCCCCACTATTACCCTGCCTCAGGTGACCCTAATGCCTCTGCTTTAGGTGCACCCCCATAAGTGCCCCAGCTCCAGATGCCCCCACTAATATTGCCTCTTCTCCAGTTACCCCTGATCCAGGATCCCCACTATTACCCTGACTCAGGTGACCCTAATGCCTCTGTTTCAGTTATGACCCTCCGTTTGTGCCCTTTGCTCACGTTGCTCCTCTAGCACCTTTGCTTGGGCTTTGTTAAAGGTTGTGACCTCCAAAGGGGGTTGGACTTATGCCCAAAAAATTCTGCACAGTGCGTCATATTCTCCAGTTTTGACATGTATGGTTTACATGGCGGCAGTGATAATATTGCTTATTTTCAGGCATCACTGCTGCCATGTAAAGAAATACTGGTGGTGGAGTGGTGGAGGATTTAAAGGGATTGTGCAGGATTTCAAGTTATCCTTTCCATACCATAGGGCATAACTATATGAATAGTGGGGTCCGATTCTGCAACCCCCACTGATCCCAGGAACAGGTCCTGTTCCCTCTTTTTATGGTGTGACAGGCTACACATACGACCTGCTGCTCCATTCATTCTCTTTGGGACCACTGGAATTAGCCAGCGCTGTACTCCGCCATCTCCAGTGACCCCATAGAGAATGGATTGAGAGGCAGGGCATATGCTTGACCTGCCACTCAGTCAAGAAGGGGGATCAGTGGGGGCTCCAGCGTTCAGACCCCCAGGGATCATTTAGTTATCCCCGATCCTGTGGATAGAGGATAACTAGAAAAGTGGACACAGGCTCTTTTACAGGCGAGCATTTCTATTTTAGTTTGACACATATTTTGGGCCAGATTTTTAATTTTTATTTAATCATTTTTTTTACGCCTAAAAAAACGTGGTCTTAAAGGGGTTGTCTCACTTCAGTAAGTCGAATTTATCATGTAGAGAAAGTTAATACAAGCCACTTACTACGGTAATATATTGTTATTATCCATATTGCTTCCTTTTCTGGCTGGATTCATTTCTCCATCACATTATACACTGCTCATTTCCATGGTGACAACCACCCTGCAATCCATCAGTGGTGGTTGTGCTTGCACACTATAGGATGGTGGTCTGTAACCATGGAAACGAGCAGTGTATAATGTGATGGAAAAATGAATCCAGCCAGTAAAGGAAGCAGTATGGATAATAACAGTATATTAGTAAGTTGTTCGTATTAACTTTCTCTACATGATAAATGCCACTTACTGAAGTGACACAACCCCCTTTAACTTTATTTACAATTGACCCTCTAACACGTGTTGAGACGCAATAACTAAATATTTACAATTGGTCACTAAGACCATTAGTCTCTGGGTTGACACGTGTTACTGAAATACTAATACTAAAAATTAACATTTATTGCTTGTCCTTAAAATTATCTGGAACTGACATGGTTAAAATTATCAGCTGTGCCTGCCCTATTGCTGACAGTATTTTTTGTCTGAATATTATTGTGAACCACTAGGGGGGGACCTTCACTTATATCTCCCTAGCTATCTCCACTACCTCCACATAGCCACTTCCGTGCTCTATTTGGTGCACACTGTTTATTTCACAGTGCATTACCTATCGATAGCGGTGCCCTCCTGTGTTCACTTTGCTACTTATAATTGTGTCAGACCTCCTTATTTGGCATGGCACTAGCTGGCTAAAATCTCACATATCACTCTCTGCCCCTCAACATGTTTCGCCAAACACTTGGCGTCTTCAGGGGTATGGGCTAATTTTAACCATGTCAGTTCCAGATAATTTTAAGGACAAGCAATAAATGTTAATTTTTAGTATTAGTATTTCAGTAACACGTGTCAACCCAGAGACTAATGGTCTTAGTGACCAATTGTAAATATTTAACAACCCCCTTTAAGACCCTTGTGTACATAGATTGGCGGAATTGTAATTCAATGTCTCAGGACTAGTGATGGACGAACATCTGCCGCGACGGTTCGCGAACGCGATCAAATGTTCGCAAACCACAAGTTCGCGGCGGGTCCCATTCATTTTAATGGAGGGGGAACCTGAAAAACCTTCAGCTCATATTTGCAGCCAAGAAATAATTACTAGAAGTGCACAAATAGTACCACAACATGGACAGTGACATACCAGATGTATTATTCAAATTTGCGATCTCCATTCATTATTTTTTTCAATGCGAAATATCGGCAATATGATTTTCGCGTACGCGCATGCGCAAATGCACTATACAGTACCCAAATGCACTATAAAGAAAGTATATTGGTATATAACACCCCGCTTCAATCAGTTTTTTGGGGGGACAGCTGGTACATCACACCAGTAGAAATTATTTGTTCCATTAACGCTTGTCCCTCTATATACCTGCAGTATCGCAGCAGAACCGCACACAACTGCCGCACAATACAAATGCACTATAATATACTTTCTAACATAGAAAGTATATTATAACATTGTACAAGGAAGGCAATCTATTAGAATATACATAAAGATAAAACGTAACCTTTAATAATGTTACTATGAGTGTCCATTTACATGTCTGTAAGTGTTTTGCGGATCCGCAAAACACGGACACCTGCAATGTGCATTCCGCAATTCGCGGACCGCACATCGCCGGCACTATAATAGAAAATGCCTAATCTTGTCTGCAATTGCACGGAAGCACGGATGCGGAAGTGCGGATCCGCAAATGTGGATGCGGAAAGCACATTCCAGCCCCATTGAAAATGAAAGGGTCTGCACCAATTCCGCAAAATTGCGGAACGGATGTGGACCGATTTTGCCAACGTGTGAATGGAAAATATATCCCTCAAAATGAAAACAAATTAAATTATTAAAGTTAAGCAAAATGCATAGATGTGGTAGGCAATAACAAGTGCTCGGTGGCACTAAATCAGGTGCTCGGCGGCACCAAATCAGAAACCATATGTCCTATTACAATCCGGGGGGTTCCAGTGCACATCCATGAATCCCGGAGGGAAAGCAAAAAACATCTATCCCTGGGCTAGATGATGATGTGGTATTGAAGGACAGGGTGGGCAAAGAACTGTCCCTGATATTGCTCTACAGGGGGGTGCAATTCTGGCCCTGATAGCCTAACCACAGACCACCCGCCTGTCACGGATGAAGTTAGCAGATAGCTGGAACATATAAATAAACGAGCAACTGGCTTGATCCCAAACTAAGGAGCTTATAGGTGAGCCCTATAAAACCCTAAGAGCTCTCCCTGACTACTATGCACATGCAAGGGTCTGTATGGTAGACGATTGCATGCCCACGTACCTAAGACTGTGTGACACCTGAAAACCCTATAATAGTGAGGGGACACGACCACGGCTCCCTGCACTTAATACGGACGGAGTCAGGGTCACCTAGAATCAATCCAGCAAGGAAACACAATAAAGGAAAAGACTTATCTGAACAAACAGCAGAAGCAGCCTCCAGCAGTGAACACTTCATCCAGGAAGTAGTATAAACTGCAAAGTGAGGCAGTATGGGATGAAATATAAAGGAAGACGATTAGTCGAAATAAGTGACACCTGGCAGAAGGAAAGGAGATGAAGTGAAACCAAAACAAAGAACATCATACAAGAGGTAGAGAAGAACGTCTGCCAGACCTTCTCACAGAACTGGTGGTGACACCGCCCTGATAAGAGTGACCCCGTCCGGAACCTTACCCTATATAAAAATGGCCCTAGTAAGCCCCTAGTCTCCTGACTTCCAGGTGATCACTTTATAGATCTATGTGTTTTTGACTCATTATAAAAGTATATTATAAGTATATCGCACCCCTCTGTGTATCACACCTATCGATAGCACACCTATGCTAGTGCTTAAAATGACTTTTGTGGCCCTATTAGCTAGCGATTTGTGTCCTTAACAGCCTGTCCCTGCTCCACACAGCAACCTCTCCCTACACTGGAAAAACACTGAATGTAAAATGGCGGCCAGATCAGGTTTATTTATAAGGTAGGGGGTATGTCCATGTGCTGAAACGTCTCAATTGGCTGTCCTGTACCACCTGATGGATGTGTCATGGGTCAAAGTTCTTCATAATGTAAAATAATATGGTGGGCGCGAATATCTCCATATGTTCGCATGTTCGGCAAATCATGAACAAGCAAAGTTCGCCCCGAAAAGACCGCCTGCCGAACCGCAAGGCCATCTCTACTCAGGACCCCTTTTTTTCATGATCAGTGGACGCGCACTCACTCACATACACTCGGCCCGGCAGTTCTTGTCACTGCCGGGCTGTCTCCAGATCATCAGTAAAGCAGGAGCTCTAGCGCTCCCTCTGCTGGCCGTACATCGCGCTGCTGGCTGTGGGAGGAGCTCTGAAGGCCCGGGAAACTGCCTTCAGTACAGCCAGCAGCGCGATGTGAATGTGGCAGCGCAACATCAGGGAAGAGGGTAAGTATGTGTTTTTTTTTCTTTTCCTAACACTGCAGACTGGGGGCAAAGGGGAAGGGGGGGGGGGTTGATGGGCACAACTAGAGTGAGGGGGGCACAAAATTGGGCATCTCTACTGAGGGGGCAACTAATCTGCCATAACTACTGTGAGGGCATATAAAGGCATAACTATGAGGGGGCACATATATCAACTACTGTATAATCTAGCATAACCACTGTGAGGGGCACATATGTGGGCATATCTAATGTGAGGCACATAATCTGGCATAACCACTGTTCTGCAGATCCGCAATTTGCAGACTGCAAAACATCCAACAATCGTGTTCATGAGCTCTTACAGTGATAAAAGAAATATTAAAGATGAAGTATGATGGTAGACACTCACAGCAAAATGCACAAACATACATGTGGCAGAATTTAGGCTACTTTCACAGTTGCAGTAGCAGGGTCCGGCAGGATGTTCCAGCGGGAGAACAGCCTGCCGCATCCGTGCTAACGCTAGTCCTCTGTGCCACCAGAAGTCCGCTGTAGTTTTTGTCCGGCCGCCTCTCGGCATGTTTGCCGTGCTGTGGCCGGACCTCCGCCCCGCCCCCATTATAGTGAATGAGGCCCGAGCAGACCACCGGCGGCACGGTGGGCTAGCGTAAGCACGGATCTCGCCGGCTGTTTCCCCACTGGAAAAGCCTGCCGGACCCTGCTACTACAAGTGTGAAAAAAGCCTTACACATATATGGATATCCTGCTCTTAAGTCAGTCAGAAACAAGACACATGCAGTTCCTATCACACATAGGAAACATACAATGCATGCACCAAGACATTTTTTGCCTAACCCTATTAAGTGTAGCCCACTTAAAGGGGCTGCCTCACTTCAACAAATGGCAATTATTATGTAGAGAAAGTTAATACAAGGCACTTACTAATGTATTCTGATTCTCCATATTGGCTCTTTTCCATCACATTATACACTGCTCGTATCCATGGTTTTGACCACTCTGCAATCCAGCAGTGGTGGCCGTGCTTGCACAATATAGGTAATGGTGTTGGTCTATGCGCACTTTCAGCCTTTCCCTATAGTGTGTAAGCACGGCCACCGCTGCTGGATTGCAGGGTGGACGTAACCACGGATACGTGCTGTGTATAATGTGATGGAAAGCAGGCAATATGGATAATAACAATATATTAGTAAGTGCCTTGTATTAACTTTCTCTACATGATAAATGCCATCTGCTGAAGTGAGACAACCCCTTTAACCCCTTTAAGAATAAATGTCTGGCCTGAAATGTATTAAATCTTAATCTCCTCAGATTGCACATAATCTACAGTATATTTAAAAGGGTTGCCTTACCATAATGACTTATCGCCTATCTACAGGATAGGCAGTGGCGTAACTAGAGCGTTATGGGCCCCAGTGCAAACTTTGGATCGGGCCCCCCCCCCCCATTTTTACAAAGAAGCGGCAGATTTTCTTACTAAGGGCTCTTTCCCGTGCGGCTAGTCCGCTGCGTGAATTAGGGCCAAGCCCCGTTCTGGACAGCAGAGACGCGGAGCAGTAACATGATTGATAATGCTCCGTGCCTCTCTATGATCGTTTTGCTACAAAATCACAGTGACAACTTTATCTCACTGTGATTTTGTAGTAAAAAGGTCACAGAGAGGCAAAGAGCGTTGTCAATCATGTTACTGCTCCGTGTCTCTGCTGTCCGGAACGGGGCTTGGCCCTAATTCACGCAGCGGACTAGCCGCACGGGAAAGAGCCCTTAGTAAGAAAATCTGCCGCTTCTTTGTAAAAATGGGGGGGGGGGGGGGGGCAATCCAAAGTTTGCACTGGGGCCCATAACGCTCTAGTTACGCCACTGCCTATCCTGTAGATAGGCGATAGGTCATTATGGTAAGGCAACCCTTTTAAATATACTGTAGATTAGGTGCAATATGAGGAGATTAAGATTTGATAAATTTCAGGCCAGAAATTTATTCTTAAAGGGGTTAAAGGGGTTGTCTCACTTCAGCAGATGGCATTTATCATGTAGAGAAAGTTAATACAAGGCACTTACTAATATATTGTTATTATCCATATTGCCTGCTTTCCATCACATTATACACAGCACGTATCCGTGGTTACGTCCACCCTGCAATCCAGCAGCGGTGGCCGTGCTTACACACTATAGGGAAAGGCTGAAAGTGCGCATAGACCAACACCATTACCTATATTGTACAAGCATGGCCACCACTGCTGGATTGCAGAGTGGTCAAAACCATGGATACGAGCAGTGTATAATGTGATGGAAAAGAGCCAATATGGAGAATCAGAATACATTAGTAAGTGCCTTGTATTAACTTTCTCTACATAATAATTGCCATTTGTTGAAGTGAGGCAGCCCCTTTAAGTGGGCTACACTTAATAGGGTTAGGCAAAAAATGTCTTGGTGCATGCATTGTATGTTTCCTATGTGTGATAGGAACTGCATGTGTCTTGTTTCTGACTGACTTAAAGAGGACCTTTCACCGATTCTTACCCTATGAACTAACTATACAGATATGTAGAGCGGCGCCCGGGGATCTCACTGCACTTACTATTATCCCCGAGCGCCGCTCCATTCTCCTGCTATGCCCTCCGGTATCTCCGCTCACTAAGTTATAGTAGGCGGAGATACCAGTCCCTAAGTTATGGTAGGCGGAGTCTGCCCTAGCGCTGGCCAATCGCAGCGCAGAGCTCACAGCCTGGAAGGGTTATTTTCTCCCAGGCTGTGAGCTCTGCAATGCGATTGGCCAGCGCTAGGGCAGACTCCGCCTACCATAACTTAGGGAACGGAGATACCGGAGGGCATAGCAGGAGAACGGAGCGGCGCCCGGGGATAATAGTAAGTGCAGAGAGATCCCCGGGCGCCACTCCACATGTCTGTATACTTAGTTCATAGGGTAAGAATCGGTGAAAGGTCCTCTTTAAGAGCAGGATATCAATATATGTGTAAGGCTTTTTTCACACTTGTGGTAGCAGGGTCCGGCAGGCTTTTCCAGTGGGGAAACAGCCGGCGAGATCCGTGCTTACGCTAGCCCACCGTGCCGCCGGTGGTCTGCTCGGGCCTCATTCACTATAGAGGGGGCAGGGCGGATGTCCGGCCACAGCACGGCAAACATGCCGAGAGGCGGCTGGACAAAAACTACAGCGGACTTCTGGCGGCACAGAGGACTAACGTTAGCACGGATGCGGCAGGCTGTTCTCCCGCTGGAACATCCTGCCGGACCCTGCTACTGCAACTGTGAAAGTAGCCTAAATTCTGCCACATGTATGTTTGTGCATTTTGCTGTGAGTGTCTACCATCATACTTCATCTTTAATATTTCTTTTATCACTGTAAGAGCTCATGAATACGATTGTTGGATGTTTTGCAGTCTGCAAATTGCGGATCTGCAGAACATGGATACTGGGTGTGTGCATTCCACATTATGCGGAACAGAACAGCTGGCCTCTAATAGAACAGTCCTATCCTTGTCTGTAATGCCAACAATAACAGGATGTGTTCTATAATTTTGCATAACAGCCATGCGGATATACAGACATGGAATGCACATGGAGTCATTTCCGTTTTTAGCTGCCCCATTGAAGTGAATGGTTTCACATACAGGCCACAAAAAAAAAATGGTACGGACACGGAAAAAAATAAGTTTGTGTGAAGGAGCCCTAAGGTGGGCCCCCAGAATCAGTTACACTGGTGGGCCCTAGGTACCTAGTCCGACACTGAGGGATCTTCGATGTGAGGTGGCAGGGTGCACCCCAAGTATGCCACAACCTGCTGGTTCAGGTTCTGCTCTATGTCTAGCTGCTGCTGCTGCTGGTGAGTAGTTTCTTCAGTAGGTGGGTGAAGAAAACTGCTCATCAGCGACTCTAGGCTTAATTTGCTGCTGATGGAGCTGGTACTACTCCTGTTCCCCCCCCCCCACCCTCCCCCCAACAGCCATGGCAGTGGAACGTGAGTGCAGAGGGCCTTCCCCCCCCGGTCAGACTTACGTGAGGATGGGCGATGGCACACATAGGCAGCGGCCAACTGACTACATAGGATGTCTCTATAGTAGTTCAGTTTGTCCTCTCTCTCAGCGGGTGTAAAAAAGGCCCCTATTTTGGACCGGTAGCGAGGATCTAACAAGGTGGAGAGCCAGTAGTCATCCCTCTGCCGAATGGTGACAATTCAGCTGTCACTACTCATGCAAGTGAGCATGGATCAGGCCATTTGCGCAAGTGACTCGGAGGGACTCCCTGCCTCCATCTCCACTGCATACTGCCACGGTGTGTCTGGGTCCTCTGCCTCGTCTTTCTCATCGCCCTGTAACTCCTCTTGCTGATCCTGCTCCTCCTCTCCTGTGAACTGTGTAGAAAAACCACCCATTTCTCTACACATTGCTTGTGCTCGAATGTCCTCCTCCTCTAGTTCAGCCCCCACAGGGCTCATGTGGCCATGAGATTTGTTTTTCATGTCTTCTGTCCTCTGGTCAGCCAGATTTAGCAGCATGTGCTCCAGGACATGAATCAGTGGAATGACCTTGTTCATCTCATAGTCCTGTCAAATAAAGTGGCCTCCTCAAAGGGCCCAAGCAAATGGCAGGTGTCACGCATGAGCTGCCACTGGCTAACATCGAAGTTACACAGGGGAGTACCTCTGTCCACCTGTATAATCAAGAAATCGTTTATGGCCTTTCTCTGTTCATATATTCGGTCCAAAATATGGAGGGTGGAATTCCAAAGGGTGGAAACGTTGCTTATCAGCCTATGATGGGGACGCTGTTCTGCCACTGCAGCTCAAGGAGGGTGTGCTTTGCGGTGTATGAGTGGCTGAAGTGCATGCATAGTTTCATGGCCATTTTCAGGATGTCTTGCAGATGGGGTGAGGACTTCAGGAACCGATTTACAACCAGATTGAACACATGAGCCATGCAGGGCGCATGGCTCAGCCCTACTTGACGCAGCGCCTACACCATCTTCTTCCTGTTGTCGGTCACCATAGTTCCGATTTTGAGTTGTCGAGGAGAAAGCCAGGATTCAATTTCTTGATGAAGGATGCGGCACAGTTCCGCCCCTGTGTGACTCAGTTCTCCCAGGCAAACTAGGTGCAGAACAGCATGACACTGCCTTGTCCTGCACATGTGGTATGCTGGAGGAGCACTATGAATTGTCCCTGCAGTTGAGGCTGAGGACGCAGTGGAGGATGAGAAGGCAGATGCGGACATTGTCGCAGGACCAATGGCGTGAGATCATGGAGGCGGAAGCTGCATCACCTGGCCAAGTTGCTGGTGTGGCTGTGCAGGAACCACATATACCCAGTGGGCCGTAAAGGACACATATTGTCCTTGACCGAAGTTACAGCTCCACACGTCGTTGCTGCTGTGCACTTTACCGAAAGGCTCAAGGACTGGCCCACATATGTGTGCAGGACTGGTACTGCCTTTTTTGCAAAGAAATTACGGCTTGGGACTCTCCACCTCGGCTCGGCACAAGCTATCAGATCTCTGAAAGGTGCAGAGTCCACCACTTGGAAAGGGAGGGACTGCGGCACCAGCAACTTGGCCAGTAGTACGTTCAGCTTCTGCACCGTTGGATGAGTGCATGCATACTGTTGTCTCTTGGCAATCGCTTCGGTGATTGATTGCTGACGGAATGACTGATGAGGAGTAGGAGGACGAGGAGCAGGAGCATCAGAACCAGCAGATGATGGGAAGGACAGACAGCTCCCTTCGGCTGGGGTGGTGGAGCCTTGACTGCATTAAATTGGGTGTGTGCCACTGGGTGCTGCGGCAGGGTGGACCACCACATCGGAGCCACGGTTCTCCCAGGCCACTTTATGGTGATGCTGCATGTGTTGACGCAGGGCCATGGTGCCAACATTGGCACCCTGGCCACGCTTCACCTTGTGCCCAAAATGTTCACCTCCTCCGGCAACCTAACAAAAAATTGCCACACCACCGAGCATGGCATTTTCCCCCCAACACTCCGCGCTGACTGCCTGCTACCGCTACCTCCGTGAACCCTTGTGCCTCTACTTTCCGGGCCGGTAGGTTCCTGCAAAGCGGATGGTCTACCCAGGGCACGTTTGGCTCCCAACCTCCCACTGCTGCCACCCTGCTGACTAGAGATTGCCTTGCGGTTCTCTCGGCGGTCGTTTTGCGGCAAACTTTGCTCGTTCGCTATTCGCCGAACGTGGGCGAACATATGCGATATTTGCGCCCGCAATATTCTTTTACATTGTGAAGAACTTTGACCCATGACACATCCATCAGGTGGTACAGGACAGCCAATTGAGACATTTCAGCACATGGACATACCCCCTACCTTATAAATAAACCTGATCTGGCCGCCATTTTACATTCAGTCTTTTGTCAGTGTAGGGAGAGGTTGCTGTGTGGAGCAGGGACAGACTGTTAGGGACACAAATCGCTAGCTAATAGAGCCACAAAAGTCCTTTTAAGGACTGGTATAGGTGTGCTATCGATAGGTGTGACATACTGAGGGGTGTAATATACTTAATATATACTTTCTAACATAGAAAGTATATTATAATGCAATTGTATTGTGCAGCAGTTGTGTGCGGTTCTGCTGCGATACTGCAGCCACACAGAGTGCCAAACGCTATTGGAACAAATAACTTCTACTGGTGTGATTTAACAGTTGCCCCCCAAATAAACTGATTGAGGCAGGGGTGTTATATACCAATAATATACTTTCTATATAGTGCATTTAGGTAGTGCATTTGTTTGCGGTTTTACTGCGTTACCGCATCTACACAGAGTGACAAACGCTATTTGAACCAATAATTTCTACTGGTGTGATTAACCAGTTGCCCCCCAAACAACTGATTGAAGCAGGGGTGTTATATACCAATAAAAATACTTTCTATATAGTGCATTTAGGTAGTGCAGCATTTGTCTGCGGTTTTGCTGCGTTACCGCATCTACACAGAGTTACAAACACTATTGGAACAAATAATTTCTACTGGTGTGATATACCAGTTGCCCCCCCAAAAAACTGATTGAGGCAGGGTTGTGATATACCTATAATATAATTTATATATAGTGCATTTGTATTGTGCAGCAGTTGTGTGCAGTTCTGCTGAGATAATGCAGCTATACAGAGGGACAAACGCTATTGGAACAACTAATTGCAACTGTTGAGATTAGAGATGAGCGAATCGAAGCTGACGAAGTCGAATTCATTCCGAATTTCAGGAAAAATTTGATTAGGAACGAATGCAAATTTCCTCATGCTTCGTAGTAACGAATCGCATTATTAGCAAGAGTTTAAAGTGCCCATATATAGCACATAGTGGGACACTGCATCAAGATGAATCAGGCGTGGATCTGCCAGGATTTCAACACACCAATGCCTGATGGCTCAGACTAGATCATCCATGGTGCCACACCAACATTTTGACAAAAGAGACCGTTTTCTTCTGGCTACCTGCCTCAGCTACTATTCTGATGCTGTTACCCGCCTGATGCCAAACATCTGATGCCAAGTGCTCCTTCTTTCACCCACTATCTTCAGCGAGTACTAGAATTGCCACCCACCTCCACACTATGCCACCTTGCCACTCTGTGGCCTACTGATGCTGCCATGTCCACACTATGTCACAGTGCCACTCTGTTGTATCATGCTGCTGCCATGTCCACACTATGTCACTATTGCAACTCTGGCCTCCTAATGCTGTGCTGTTCTTTTCAAATTGAATTTCTGCACTGCATTATTATCTCCTTTTACCATGTTGTTTCAATGTATTGTTCTCTGCTGCCATCTGCTGGCCGGAATTCGTATGCTGCACGCCTTGTTCTTTGTTAAATAAAGTTTTTCTCTCTGGGCGTGGTTTTAGCAGCCTTGGTCCCTGTCACTTCCTGTAGCCATTTTCAGTGCTGCATTCCTTTGTGACTAGAGACACACACCTCGGCTTGTGAAGGCATCAGTTTTTGACCAGCAGTTAGCCTCAGGAATGACATCCACATGACAGTATCTACCCTACTACTGCATCACAGTATGTCGCTGCTCTGGATCAAATAAACCCACGTTTGATTGCATCCTCATGTCTACGTCTGGATCCATCTAACCCGAGCATCTGCCGGTCCGGTCTGCTCCACTGCTTGGATACGAAGGTAGGACAGTCACAAAGTCATTATCAGTTACACCTTCATTCGCCTTCATGTGGGGACAGAACAAATGCTGCCATCTCCACACTATGTAACCTGGCCACTCGTTGGCCTCCACATACTGCTGTCAACTACATACTGTCATTGTGCCACTCTGTGGCCTCCTGATGCTGCCGCTACCTCCAGATTTTGTCATTGGGCCACTGTGTGGTCTCCTCATGCTGCTTCCACCTCACCACTCTGTCATAGGGACACTCTGTGGACTTCTCATGCTGTTCACAACCTCCCCACTTCATTACTGGGCCCCTATTTTGGCTTTCGGCCTGGCTGACATCATCATTTATTTGACCTTTCTTCTGATCTGTCAGAAGAAAGGAAAAATGAGACACACAACGTATCCTGGATGTCTGTGTAGCAGCTGTAAGGCCTGTATGGTCCCATCAGAATTGGCTTATGATTTGGTAGACAAAAGCAGGAGTGGGTACAAAACACAGAAGACATGCAAATATTCCATTCACGTGTCATCTCTGTTTTAGATCCACTCCTGTTTTTATTGGCTTTAGCAATACTAAGGAAATGCTGACCGGGTGAAGGCGTATGCTCCAAAGACAGGATCCATTTTTTTTTGTGTGTTATTGTTCTGACGGATCAGAGGAAGGGCAAATTAATCAGTGACGTCAACACAAACTTACTGCTGACATCCTCTACACTCTGTCAGGGGGACTCTACTTGTATTAGTGTGTAATAGAACAGGTTCTGTAGACATTTATGTGGAATCAGCTGACAAGGGTATAAAAGGAGTGCACTACTTCTTGACACTAACATTGACCTATAAGGCAGAGTTCATACTTGAGTTATTAGGCCAGTTTTGGCAAATGTAAGTATACTTTCTTATAATTTTAATCAAGTTTTGGTTTAATAAAATCAATGTTAAAATATTTAATACATTTAATAATAAAAATTTAATGTTGTGTAAGACAGGAGAAAATCGGCCAGTCTTCTGTTTATTCAACGACGTAGTGTTGCGATGGAGAAAGCATTCCAAAAAAAAAATTACTCTCCACCTGGAGCCGAATCCTGTCAAGATTGATGCAAGTGCGGTATTGGCTGCTCATCCAGCAAGATACTTCTGGGGAAACCTGCCTGGCATGCTTAGGCCTCTACTAGCGACAGACAATGAGAACTAGACAAACCTTCAAGATTGCTTGGAGCCCGGAAGAGTTGCGAATTTAGTCACGATTCAAACCAACCAGGGCCCATCTCTTCGTCAGGGGTTCCCAGTTATCATGGAATGGAAAGGAGGGCATCCTTATTATATTTAATACATTTTCTAATTAAAATTAAATTTTTCCTAATGCAGAAGGAGGAGGACATCCTGTGGTGCACGGAGATGGAGATGGTCTTCGGATTCCCACACAGACATCTCAGAAATGAACCGCGGCTCCCAAAAGCAGCTCCTGGGAAGATCATGGAGCGGGACATCATCTATTCGCCCCACTTTATTTTGGAAGTGTGTAGAACCCGTTTGGGACCCCCACGCTGAAGATTGATCATGGAGAGACAGAATTTTATAATATATTTGGAATAAATTTCATAATAAAATGTTTAATAAATTTAATAGTAACATTAAATTTTTTTCTTAGGAGAGAATCGGCCAGTCTTCAGTTTATTCAACAACATGGAGGGTGTTGCGATGGAGAAAGCATTCTAAAAAAACACCTGGAGCTGAATCCTGTCAAGATTGATGCAGGTGCGGTATTGGCTGCTCATCCAGCAAGATACTTCTGGGGGAACCTGCCTGCCATGCTTAGGCCTCTACTAGCGACAGACAATGAGAAGAAGACAAAGCTTGCTCTTTTTTGTACATTGAATGAATATTTTTTTGGGGCCTGTACTCCACTGGCCTTCAGTAAAATTGATATCTAATGACCGTCTAAAATACCTCTAGCCACATAATCAATTGATGTTTTCTGTCCTGTGAATGCCTAATGTTTGGGGCCTGTACTCCCGTGGCCTAAAATAAAATTCTTCTAGGCTCCAGCAGGGCAAATTTTTGATAGTTTCAATTTAAGACGCATAAAAATGGCGCCTGATTAAAATACATATTTTTTGTGGGAATTTTTGCAATTGATCCCCCTCTGGTATGTCACTGTCCATGTTGTGGGATGATTTGTGCACTTCTTGTAAGTATTTGGTGGCTGCAAATATGAGCTGAAGGTTTTTCAGGTTCGCCTGCCATTAAAGTGAATGGGGCCCACCGCGAACTTGCGATTCGCGAACATTTGATCGCGTTCGCGAACCGTCCCGGCCGATGGTCACCCATCACTACTGCTGACTCAAGCCACGATACCACCCTGCTGGCTCAACAACTGCCTCACGCACAAGCTGCCACCCTCTTCTTCTTCAGAGCGGCAATTAAGACATATTTTTTTTTTTTCTGATTAATAAACTCCCCCCCCAAAAAAAATATCACAGTCCACCGCAGAACAGATAATAGGAAGTACAGTACGTTTATTTCCCTTCAATACAACCCGTAAATGGCTGTAGAACAATGTAACTTCACTGCAGAACAGCAATTAAGACATATTATTTTTCCTATTACTACACCCCAAAAAGAGAAATATAAAAATCACAATTCACCGCAGAACGGCTAATAGGATGTACATATATTTCGTTTTAATACAGCACTTAAATGGCTGTAGTACAATGTAACTTCACCGCTGAATGGTAATTAAGATTTTTTTTTTCGGATTAATAAACTCCCCCCCCCCAAAAAAAAATAACAATCACAATTCAGCGCAGAACGGATTATAGAAAGTAGGTTTATTTCCCTTCAATACACCCCGTAATTGGATGTAGTACAATGTAACTTCACCACAGAACGGCAATTAAGACGTATTTTTTTTTCCTATTACTGCACCCCAAAAAAAGAAATATAGCAATCACAATTCAAAGCAGAACGGCTAATAGGACGTATGTATCTTTCCTATTAATACACCCCATAAATGGCTGTAGTACAATGTAACTTCACCGCTAAACGGCACTTAAGACGTATTCTTTTACCTAGTACTACACCCCTAAAAAAAAAATATAACAATCACAATTCAACACAGAATGGCTAATAGGACGTACGTATCTTTCCTATTAATAAAACCTGTAAATGGCTGTAGTACAATGTAACTTCACTGCTAAACAGCAATTATATAATATATAATTTCCTATTAAAACACCCCCCAAAAAAATGTAAAACAATATAAAATCAATGCAGAACGGCTAATAGGGCGTACGTATCTTTTCTATTAATACACCCCATAAAGGGCTGTATCACACAGAATTTGCACTCAGAATTTGCACCCCAATCACAAGCAAGGTTTGCTGGAATTACTGATGTATCATATAGTGCAAACAACCTAAAAGCAGCAGTATAACTGCAATTTGGATCCCCAATTAGTGCAGCAAGGTGTAATAGTAATCGTTCCTATTACCCAGGCTGTACACTCTCCTATTGCCCCCTATTCTCCTTTTATAGTGTAGATGATGCCTCCCTATCCCTTTCCTACACCTTGACTAATCTTTCCCTGAACTTGTAAATCGTTTTTACCCCTTGAGGAATCGGTCCAAAACACGAGAACAACAGGCCCAGAGATAATCAACTTATCAGCTAGAACCTTGAAACCTGTTGAAATGTCTTGAGTAAAGGACTTTGTTTTGTCCCGACGTGCCGCTTTGATCTGTTTATTTGGGTAAAAGATCTACATCTTTTTGTCCTTAAACTTAAATTGCACAATTTAAAAAGAAATTATGATAAGCGACAATATCGGGACTTGGGAATTCCCTTGGACTTATTAGCAGACGTTAAACTGTTACAGAGTTTGGCCAAAGGGGACAATAGATCAGAGGGAGAGGACCTGTTTACTCCTTTACACAATAAGAGTAAACAAATGCCCCCCATTGGTGAGATATCGTGTATAGATGTTTTTCTTCAGGTGGTGTCGGCAGATCTTTCTAAATTATCTTCAGCTACAACATCAGCAAACTGTACAAGAGAGGGATGGGCAGCAATTACCTCCCTGAGAGACAATCCTTCCTTTATAATCAAACCTTCTGACAAAGGGGGAAACACAGTAATTATGAATTCCGATCACTATAAAACTTTGTGTGAACAAATACTGCGGGATAGGCCGATAGTTTCTGGCATCGGTAGAATTGGCCAAAACCTGGGAGTGTACATTGACCATTTTCTCATGCCATTCGTGGTGTCCCTTCCTTCATATACAAGGAACACCATGGACCTTCTTAAGAGACTAGATGGGATTACAATAGACAACCAGTCCATCTTGGGCAGTATAGATGTGGAGGCACTTTACTGTTCCATCCCCCACGAGGTCGGGCTATGTGCCGTGAAGTACTATCTAAGCATGAGGGGAAGCCAATTTTTGGAACATAACAGCATTGTCCTTAAACTCCTCCATTATTTACTGACTTTCAATGGTAGACTGTACCACCAGCTCAGGGGCACAGCCATGGGCTGTTCTTGTGTGCCATCTTATACAAATTTGCTCCTGGGCTGGTGGGAATCTACCATTGTTTTTGGAGACTGTCCGTCTTTAGATACCGGGGCCATTGCCTTATGGGCCCTGTACATTGACGACATTTTCATTATTTGAAATTATACTAAATATGCATTTTTCAGCTTTGTGAGCCAACCTCAATATTAACAACATAGGACTGAGATTTACACATGAGTCCAGCACCGAAACCCTTCCTTTCTTGGATTTTTGTATCTCCATAAAGGATGGGGGTGAACTTTCTACTACAATCTATAGAAAGCCGACATCTATTAACTCGGTCCTGCACTGGAATAGCAGTCATCCGCTCCCCCTTAAGAGGGGGATTCCACGCGGACAATACTTGCATCTCTGTCGAAATTGTTCCGAAAAATCTGAATTTGTCAGACAGGCCAAGGACCTCAGAGTAAGGTTCCAGTCAAGCGGCTATCCTGACAATGTCCTGAGAAAAGCTTACCAAACTGCTATAGAAAAAGATCGTACAGAATTGCTGATAACCAAAGAGAAAGACACCGTCGAGCATAAAATACGTCTGATCACCACTTTTGATGGTGCTGCAGGCCAGGCTAGAAAGATTCTTAACAAACACTGGCCAATCCTTCTTATGGACCCTGACATTAGGGACAAAATGTATGAATACCCACAGATTACTTTTCAAAAGGGCCACAGTCTCAGGGATCTTTGGGTCCATAGCCACTACACTCCTGCACCCTGCAGCGGGACTTGGCTGGACCGAAAACCTGAGGGCTGTTTTAGGTGTAGTGGGTGTGTGGCCTGCGGCACCATACAATGCAGAAAAACCTTTTATAGCACAAATCTATAGCACAAATAGTACTTTCCCCATCCAGGATTTTATTAATTGCCGCACTAGGGGAGTAATTTATAAGATCACTTGTGAGTGGTTAAAGGAGTACTTTGGTAAGACCAGACGGGAATTCCGCCGATGTATAGGGAAACACTTGGGCGATATTGAAACTGTTAGGGACACGGCTGTGTCACAACATGTACACTTACCTAAAGAATTATTAGGAACACCTGTTCTATTTCTCATTAATGCAATTATCTAGTCAACCAATCACATGGCAGTTGCTTCAATGCATTTAGGGGTGTGGTCCTGGTCAAGACAATCTCCTGAACTCCAAACTGAATGTCAGAATGGGAAAGAAAGGCAATTTAAGCAATTTTGAGCGTGGCATGGTTGTTGGTGCCAGACAGGCCGGTCTGAGTATTTCACAATCTGCTCAGTTACTGTGATTTTCACGCACAACCATTTTTAGGGTTTACAAAGAATGGTGTGAAAAGGGAAAAACATCCAGTATGCGGCAGTCCTGTGGGCAAAAATGCCTTGTAGATGCTAGAGGTCAGAGGAGAATGGGCCGACTGATTCAAGCTGATAGAAGAGCAACGTTGACTGAAATAACCACTCGTTACAACCGAGGTATGCAGCAAAGCATTTGTGAAGCCACAACACTCACAACCTTGAGGCGGATGGGCTACAACAGCAGAAGACCCCACCGGGTACCACTCATCTCCACTACAAATAGGAAAAAGAGGCTACAATTTGCACGAGCTCACCAAAATTGGACTGTTGAAGACTGGAAAAATGTTGCCTGGTCTCGATTTCTGTTGAGACATTCAAATGGTAGAGTCCGAATTTGGCGTAAACAGAATGAGAACGTGTATCCATCCTCTGATGGCTACTTCCAGCAGGATAATGCACCATGTCACAAAGCTCGAATCATTTCAAATTGGTTTCTTGAACATGACAATGAGTTCACTGTACTAAAATGGCCCCCACAGTCACCAGATCTCAACCCAATAGAGCATCTTTGGGATGTGGTGGAACGGGAGCTTCGTGCCCTGGATGTGCATCCCTCAAATCTCCATCAACTGCAAGATGCTATCCTATCAATATGGGCCAACATTTCTAAAGAATGCTATCAGCATACTCAGCCCGGGAAGACTGCCACCAGCTTCTTGTTTGATATAAGCCCGATCCACTAATGGGATTATATAGGGTGAGAAATCAACCCGCAGTAGCGTATAACTAGGCCTAAACACGGACGTGGGAATTCGTGATTGAGATACCATAACAGCACAAGATTAAATTATATATTTAATTGCCTTAAGGGCACACTAGACATAACACAATATACACAGAAAATATATACAGTGGTCTGAGTGGTAAATACAGATGGCGTGGTACAACAGGGTTAGGGCTCGTTTAAGCAACCATATGGCTTTTTCAGTGTTTTGCTGGCTATTTTTAACGGATCCGTTTTTCCGTTTTTTGTTTCAGTAGTGTTTCCGGTTCCATTCCGTTTTTCCGTATGGCATATACAGTATACAGAAATTGGGCTGGGCATAAAATTTTCAATAGATGGTTCCGCAAAAACAGAACGGATACGGAATACATACGCACATTCCGTATGTGATCAGTTTTTTTTGCGGACCCATTGACTTGAATGGAGCCACGGAACGTGATTTGCGGGCAATAATAGGACATGTTCGATCTTTGAACGGAACGGAAAAATGCACATACGGAAGCAGAATGCATATGGAGTACATTCAGTTTTTTTGCGAAACCATTGAAACGAATGGTTCCGTATACGGACCGTTTACGGAACTCAAAAAACGTTCGTGTGAACGAGCCCTTAAGCAGAACAAAAGTCAGTTTACCAGATGGATGAGTCCTTTAGGTGGTGATGAATAATGGGTTTCTGTAAGGCTTGGCTGTAGTCACATGGGAGGCAGTGATGTCAGCCGTTTCCAGGTCCCTTCCAAAGACGTATGCAGCGTGAATGAGCCTTTTGACCTGTAGCCGGCAACTCCCCTCCTGGCCTCTGGGAGGAGTCCACTCCCCCTCTTTTGGTGATGGCAGCAAATGAGTCACAAATCCTGTCAGGTGGGCTACCGGGGTGAAAATGGAGATATGTCCAGGTTCAGCTCTGAACCCGGACAACCCCTTTAAGAAATTATTCTTCACAGAATGTTTGGACTTTTTAGATGGAAATAAACATGGACAGTTTTTAAGGCTGGGCATTTACTTTAAAGGTTCTGTATATACTACATTTCCAGATTCTGTGCGCTCAAGACATTTACATCTAATGTTGGCTTATGATGGATGCAATACAGTGTCCTCTATCACTCATAGGTTGCCATGTAAAAAAAAAGGTTTACTGCACTGTATACTTATTTTCTGGTGGCCCTCTATATAGCAAAGCACCACCTGATACTCTTCCCTATACAGTTGTCAACCTGGTATCTGTCACATACTGGCTAGATGGTTTATGGGGGCCTAAAACGTTTAACACATACTCCTGGAACTCTTCCCGATATACTTAGTGTGTACTTAGCCTAAGTTGGCCAGTAAAGGTCCAGTCACACTGTAAGGTTTCCTGATGCAGTTTTGGAAGCAAAAGCCAAAAATCTATTCAAAAGAGAAGTCATATCTGTTCTCTTACTTTCACTCTTTTTATGATCTACTTCTGATTTTGGCTTCCAAAACTGCACCAGGAAAGCTAACTGTGTGGTGGTAACCTAAGGGTATAAAAGAGCCCTATGTTTTAGTCAACTTACTATCCTAATGACTATATATGTCTGAGTGGTCGAGACATATCTCTGCAATAATGTTTTAAAATGTTCGTGCTGATCACAGCTGCACGCTAATATACAATAGTCCTGCTCTGGTCGTGGTCACGGGGGAACAAAGTGTAAAAATAAATACTAAATAAATCAAATCTAAATGAAAAATAATGCCATCACATGCAGCACGCAGCTTTTACCCCGTCCCCAGCAACCATAACCCATATATCCCGCATATCAAAGTGACCCTTATGGAAAGGGGACATAATAAATAATATTTTAGTTGCCCAATGTGCTCTTAACAAAAACAATAAAGATGTAAAAAAAATCCCCCCCACCCATTTTTATCCATTTTCCTGGTTATAAACAACAAAAGTAATAAACTAAAAAGAACATAAAAATAAAGCCCATTTATAACCGAAAAAAGGCAAAAAATATTTACATAATTGGATGAAAAAAAAGTTACAGCTTTCAAAGACGCACATACTAAAAAAAATGGAAAGTGAGCCCGGTCAGTATGTGGCGGTCTTGAACTGGTTAAATGGTTAAATACTAGTAGATACATGTTTCTATGTAATTATAGACATGTCCACTAGATGGAGATCAAGTTGAATGATACAGACACAATGCAATGATTCCTTGAAAGTAAATTGATTTTCCAGCTGAGCACATCCAACTTTCTCTTTCTTACCATCCAATAGTCAGTCCTAGGGGAGAAATTACAGCAGCAACAGCAAGAACAGCATCGCATCTGGCTGTGTATCGCAGGCACAGCACCATTTCTAAAAAGCTCCCCTGAGACCATTAAGTAAATACCTTGAACTTGGATGTAATAATTTGCTTTGCTATGAAAGGCTTCAAATCATTTCTTTTTCTGTTGCATCTCATTGGGAGCTTAATGGTAAGTGCATATATTATGCCTAAACTTTATTTGCTGTATATTAATTATAATACTTAGAACCATATACTGTTTTTAGGCACACAACAGTAAATGAGACAATTGTGTTGATTTTTTTAAAATTATTATTATTATATATTTTTTTTCCATTCTTATTAAACACTTGTTAAATCACATCTCCTGGCAGAGTTCTGTTTTTTTTTCTTAGATATTCAATCTTTGTTGGTTTACTTTGCTTCTTTAAAACATTGATTTACCAGACTCGCATTTTGCTGACAAATAAGTAAAATAGCTTCATTTAGGGCCTTCATTTCCCGATTATTCCCACAAATGATCGCGTGGTATACAGACGGGAGCAATAAAGTGTGTTACATCTGCAAATATTGGATTTTTGATACATTTTCAAAGCACATTTTATCTATAAAATACTGGGTTGAATTTAACATTGGAATTAAAGTCATTTATTTTTGTATTGATTTAGGTCATCATAATGTCGAATGCAGCTCAAGGATGGCATGACTTGGACAACACAGAATATGACTGCTGGCCACTGGAAAAGCCTGATGAATTGAATATGATCGACTGTGGAGGTAAGGAATGAATTTAGGAAGTTGGTGACATTAATGAGCAATGGGAAGTGTGAATGTGCAGAATTGTTTTCTTCCAGCAGATGCCCAACTCTGTGCCCTGTAATTCCACATATCGATGCCTGAAACTGGTCACTAAAAATTACCCTACGCCTAGTGCTTTGATTTTGCCCATTCAGGCACATAACTCACGTTCGCCTTTCCTAGAAATATAACTCTACATCTTTCTACCAGTTTGGAGCCACTTTAAAAATTATATTGAGAACTGAATCATTTGCAACTAATACAATGTATTATTATATTAATGGAATAACTTTCCTTGCAAGTGAAGGCAATCTGGTAATAACCCTGCAAGGCTATGGAGAATTTAAAACTCTGTCATTAGTGAAAAGCCAGGGTGGAGTTACAAAAATATTTGCCCCCTTCCAGAGGTGTTTTTTTTTTAATTACATTTCATTATAATACGGCTTCCAGTTTCTGATTTTCTATATAAAAAATAGACAACCTGAATCAACACTTATGCACATATTTACTTCTGAAAAAGGTAACTTTTCCTGGAAACCTAATCAAAGGTGCACTGTAGCAGCAATAATGCTGATTATTAATACTTATAATTTAAAGAGGTTTCCCCATCTGGACATGCATGGCATAGCCACAGGAATAGGAGCAGCGGAAATGAGTGAGCGCCTAGAAGTGAAAATTATACATTTTTTGGGGTGGAACGGACATACGGATGCGGACAGAACATGGAGTGTTGTCCGAATTTTTTGAGGACCCATTGAAATGAATAGGTTTGCATGCAGTTCGCAAAAAATACGGATCGGATGAGGACCAAAAATACGGTTGCGTGAATGGGGCCTTAGAGTCGGGACTTTAATCCTCCTGCCTCCCCTGCTCCACTGCCATCTCTTCACTAATACATGCCCCATTATTCTTTTGATGATGCAATGAAACAATATCCTGCTCCAACTTAGATTTCATGACAACAGAGAAGATGGCAGCTGTAATGCAACCTTCCTTTGATGTTACTAACCACCCCCACACACTCACACACACACACCTCTGCTTATTACTAATGTGTGCATACAGTCTACTGTACTCAAAGGAAGTCAATCAAGAAAATTCCATCTCCAGCCCCAATTGTCTCTAGATGCTAGAGGTCGTCATAGAATTGTACTACCCCTTTAGGTGAAGCAAGTGATGGCAATCCAACACGAATGAGGGTGGTTGCAATCCGCAGTTCTTAAATAAAATTCTTAACCAGTTCAGAAAGTCTAAGCATCTTCAGAAAATTATCTGTCTGGATGTATAGTCATGCTACGTTTTCATCCAACTTATATTTTCTATAGGTCTGGAGATGGCATGGGTGCTCCGGCCTCCTGCAAAAGTGTATAGCGGAGAAACCTTTAACGTCATCTACTCTGTGTCAGCCTCTGATGACTTTTATGTGTATGCAGTGGCAAACGGAATCCTATCACACAGGTAGACATCTTCATCATTTGTATCTTTTGTATGTATATTCATCAGTATAATGTAATAGATATGAAGTAATAACCATGTACACCTTTCACTAATAAATACATATGTTCAATGATGGCATACTCTTATTTTTTTATCTCAATATTTCATCTATAAAACACGCTCTTACATTTTCACTGCTGTTTGGTAATACATGTTGATCTATAATGTGTCCACATTTATTGAGGGAATACTTTTATGGCATATTAATTTGGTCCCCTCTGCATTAGACTATATGGATGGATCATTGTAATCTCTATGTGATGACTGTAAATGCAAAAGCCATATTATAAAGATTTCTTGTAAATTATGTTTATTTAAAATATATACAAGCAATCAGTAGCATCATAAATCAAAATTTACTTGAGTTACAACACTCAAATTGATACAAAATAACATTGTAATACGAACAAAAATCCTATACATGATGTAGCATCATATGTGGCATATAATCAAAAAAAACAAAAGGTAAAAAGGAAGACAAAACAAGGAAGGAAGGGGAGGGTGAGGGGAGAGTGAAATAGGGAAAGTAGGGGAATAGGAGATCAGTCAGGCATCACTTCACCTTAATCAGGCTAACACCCAAGTGGACTATGAATTCAGCAATAACGAAGAAGAAGAAAAAAAAAAAAAAGGCTGAAATTAAAGCAAGAACTTTATAAAGATTTCTAATGCAAATATAATATCTGTTTGCAAAATATTTATGTAGACATTTCAGAGAAGTGGTAGTTTTAAATTTAAAAGGAGAAAGAATTGTGGCTGCAATGCTTCTTTCCTGCACACCAGTGCCATGTATGCCAGGTAACCACTCCGAACTATGTAGCCATAGGTTTTTGTATACCACTGTATTATAGGAATATATTGCCTTATGTAATATGGCATCCAATAAAGCAGGGGTGGACAACCTTTTATTGTTGGGGGCCACATTGTCAGCCTGAACCAATTCCAAGGGCCGTAAATAAAACTTACAGGGGTATTACCAACTGAAATACTATATTTATGGCATATTGAACATAAAGTATATACCATTAATGTCTAGTTACACTTCTAGTACTCCCATCTAATGGGAGAATACATGAAAAATACCCCAGATGATTGGGGGCTGCACAGAATGGTATAGAGGGCCGCATGTGGCCCCCGGGAGGCAGGTTGTGCACCTCTGGAATAAAGCATGTCATGTTTTTTTCACTCTGATTCATATGGAATTCAGCACAAAAAAATCTCTGTAAGTCTCTATGTGAAATTAGAAGCAAACAAAGGAACGGTATGGCATCTTTGAAATTTTTGTGTAGTACAGAGCCACAATATAGATGCATACATAGGATCGAATAGTCATCAAGTCAAAATAATTGTCTGACAGATTATAGATGCAGTACCCTAGAGCAGGGGGGTACTTGCAAATTGTTTATTTCATTTATGTTATGTCATTTTATGCTCTGTATACCCAGTATGGTAATGTATGGGAGTGACAGAGTTAACCACAGCCCCTAGGGAAGCTGAAGTGTGGACTGTTAGCTCCACCCATAGCTCAGTCTAGGGAGACTAGTATTAGCAGGGAAGGAGATAGGAGGAAAAGTCTATGTACTCCTCAGTACTAGGTCTCAAGACACAGAGACTAACCACCTCTTCATGATCTACCAAGTGAGTGGAATACTGCTAAGATAACATCCACACTTAGAAACAGTATCTTACCAAAAGTATTACTGCCAGCCTCAGATTCTGCAGAGGGAGAGTGAACTAGTACATTGAATGTAAACATGTCCTATGTATATACCCATACAAAACCATCTGGGGGAAGATTTGCACTGTACATTGTTGGAACTGTGTTCTGAGAGTACTACAACCCTCATTTTGCACTACCGTAAATAGAAACATTTATTTTCTTAAATCTGGTCTGGTTACTGACTCCTACACCACCACCTAGACACCTGGTTACTTACTTTACAACGTACTGGCCCTAGGGTGCATTTCACCATTATATACTTTCCACAATCACTCCTATCCTCCATTCCAGCTTCTCAGGGGCTTGCTGCATAGATACATGTGAAAACGCAACATTCTGAGCAACTGACTATTTTAAAGGATTCTCTGGGAATAATAACTTTTTATCTAAAGCCTGCCTCCGTAAAACCAATAACTAGTTTAATTCAGGCCCCTGAGTTGTCATCTTGTCGACATATATTTTCTCCATCTCTTATCTGTTACTTTTTAGTTCTAATTTATTCTGGCAAATAAGGGTGACAAGACAACCAACAAGGGAGCCATTACAACCCCAACTTCCGTTGTTACATATAGTAACTTAGCAAAACTGCTATTCAAGAATGTGTAAGAGTGGAGAACCTGTAAAGGAGCTTTAATGGTGAACATATTGGTTGTCCATGAATGAATAGAATTAGTATTACCTTGACAAAAGTAGGCCATGCATTAATTATTTCTTCATCACAATAGGAGGAAATGCTCTTTAGTACTATGATAATAATAAGAGCTCATCAAATAAATATATTACAATTAAATAATTTCCTTTTGTATGTGAATAAGGGATGCTGAGTCAGCAAAAAGATTTTGTGAGGAGCAAGAATGTCCTGCCAATTGGAAAGATACAAATGGAGAAAACTGCTGTATTCATCATGCTAATATCCACTCCTGCCCTATAACTTTTATGGTAAGTGGACCGAACTTTGATGATCCAGAATTCTAAAGGCTACCTGTCAAAAATAGTATGTCTATCATGTTTCCTATCATCATTTTTAGAACTAATTCAAGAGTGCAGTTTTGTAGATTTTAAATGTTTATTTTATTCATTTAGGGGAATGGTGGAATTTGTGGTCCATGGATACCAGATGATGGACAGATATTCACACACACCTTATCTGTCTCTGGACAAATGACACAAGGGAACTGGTCTGCAAAGGTACACTAGTGTACATCACTTAATATGATTACTTTTAAATAACTATTGCCATCCATGGGCATAGCTATAGGGGGTGCAGAGGTAGCAGTCGCTACCGGGCCCAGGAGCCTGACAGGGCCCAAAGACCCTTGTGCCGCATAATAAGACACACAAAGCACTGAGGGAAGGGGGGCCCAAGCTGAACTCTTGCACCAGGGCCTATGAGCCGTTAGCTACGCCCATGCCATCTATTGTCCTATACTTATTAACAAAGAATAACACGATAAAGAGTTGTTGGAATCAAATCAAACTTTATATGTGTTAATGTAATGATGATATATGTAAGTGATTACAATATTAGGCTAGTTTCACACCTGAGGCACAGCATTCTGGTTGGCTGTTCCTACTTTCCGCGTGAAGTGGTTTTTGTCCAGCCGATTCCAGGCATTCTAATGCTGGAACAGCCTGATAGGTCCGGGTGAAAATTCTGTGCAGGAACAGTCCGACTGTACCACACATGTGAAAGTAGCCTTAGGGAAAAGCATAAGTTTATTGAGGAAAACTGTGCACCGTGTTGGGTTGCCTCTAGCCTGGATATAAGATGAGATACAGTGGGACATACAGGTTCAATATAGTATTCTGTGACAATTTGTTAACAGATGTTGCAGCAGAGCCTGTAGATCCTGCACACCCTCAGGTTATCGAAGCTGGCATCCCAGCTGGTCCCATAAATGTTTGGTTGGTGATTAATCTGGCTAAGAAAGTGTTGCAATCTGGCAGAGACATTTTTTGGAAACCCTTGCTGTGTGTGGTTGAGAATTAGCCTACTGAGAAATGCCAGTTGGAAGCCCTATCATGAGAAGCAACATGTGGTCACAGGATGTCCTGCATATATCTCTGAGCTGTTAGTTTCCCTGGTATCACTATTAGCGGTGACCGTTGTATGCAATGGCTCACCAGATCACCACACCAGTTGTTGGGGCAGTGTGTCACTCCACTGCAAGCAGCATTGAAGAGCTCACCATGAGGCCTCCATACTCAAACTTGACCATAATCTGATGCCAAAGAGAACCTAGATTTATTGCTAAAGAAAATATGCCTCCAGTCAGTAGTAATCCAGATTTCTTGTTCACAATACCACTGCAAACAAAGATGATGGTGACTGGCTGTCAACGGCACTGCATGTGATGGCCACTGTGACACGAAATTTTCTTCTGCTAAGCAGAAAATGGTCAAGGCAGAGAAAGGGGTGTGTAATTAAGGTGCCACCTGTGTCTAGATGATGGACAGTGAAACTGTGGGAGTTGTTCGTGCTTGTCAGCAGATGAAATGATCCTCTCTACTAATGGTCTGTCTGGGCCCTCCGGAATCAATTCACTGTGTGTGTAAGCCCTCTTGTAACCATTGCTCCCGATACCTCCAACTGGGTCAGAACAGCCTAGATGGGCATTTCATTGACTTCATACACTTCCCAAAAGTACCCTCTAAGGACCTTTTTAAAAGCTGGTGAAGCACTTTTATGCTCTCTTGTGGAAATACCCAGTTAAACCACACCTTTAGAAAATGACCTGTTTTTTTCATCCCTCTAAAAAGAATTGAAAAGTTAATCTGTAAGTTATGTGTAGTGATGAACGAACATCGGCGGGGATGGATTGCGAAGGCGATCGCGCGAACGCGATCAAATGTTTGCGAACCACAAGTTCTCGGCGAGCCCCATTCACTTTAATGGCAGGCGAACCTGAAAAACTTTCAGGTCATATTTGCAGCCACCAAATACTTAGTAGATGTGTACAAATAGTCCACAACATGGACAGTGACATATTAGAGGGGGATCAATGACAAAAATTCCAACAAAAAATATGTATCTTAATCAGGGGACATTTTTATGTGTCTTAAAAGGAAATTCTCTGAAATGTGCCCCTGTTGGAGTCTAGAAAATTTATATTTTAGGCCACAGGATTATGGCCAAAGAAATTGTGATTATGTGGCTCGAGGTACATTATGCGGTCACTGAATACCAATTCTACTGTAGGCCATTTTTTTTTTCCACTTTTTTGGGCGGGCAACTGGTATATCACATCAGTAGAAATTATTAGTTCCAATGTCGTTTGTCACTTTCAAAACCGCAAACAAATGCTGCACTACCCAAATGCACTATATGGAAAGTATATTATTGGTATATAACACCCCTGCTTCAATCAGTTTTTTTGGGGGGCAACTGGTAAATCCCACCAGTAGAAATTATTTGTTCCAATAGTGTTTATCCCTCTAACTAGCTGCAGTATCGCGGCAGAACCGCACACAACTGCTGCACAATAAAATTCTATGTTAGAAAGTATATAATAAGTATATTACACCCCTCAGTATGTCACACCTATCGATAGCACACCTATATTAGTCCTTAAAAGGACTTTTGTGGCCCTATTAGCTAGCGTTTGGTGTCCCTGCTCCACACAGCAACCTCTCCCTACACTGGCAAAAGACTGAATGTAAAATGGCGGCCAGATCGGGTTTATTTATAAGGTAGGGGGTATGTCAATGTGCTGAAACGTCTCAATTGGCTGTCCTGTACCACCTGATGGATGTGTCATGGGTCAAAGTTCTTCACAATGTAAAAGAATATGGCGGGCGCGAATATCGCCATATGTTCGGTGAATCGCAATCGTGCAAAGTTCGCCGCGAAATGACCGCCAGGCGAACCGCAAGGCCATCTCTAGTTATGTGTACCCCAAAGTGGTGACATTAAAAACTACAACTTGTCC
Organism: Bufo bufo; assembly: GCF_905171765.1. Lineage (NCBI taxonomy): Eukaryota > Metazoa > Chordata > Amphibia > Anura > Bufonidae > Bufo > Bufo bufo. Next base: position 401,054,864 of record NC_053390.1, on the reverse strand, counting down.
TGCAAAAAAGCCCTCCTATGTCTACATTGACAGGAAAATAAAAATGTTATAGCTCTTGGAAAGGGATTTGTCACTTCAGTAAGTGGCATTCCTCATGTAGAGAAAGCTAATACAAGGCACTTACTATTGTACTGTGATTCTCCATATTGCCTGCTTTGCTGGCTGATTTCATTTTTCCATTGCATTATACACTGCTCGTTTCCATGGTTATGACCAACCTGTAATCCAGCAGTGGTGACCATGCTTGCACACTATGGGACAAAAATGCCGGCCTCTTTGGTGGCCGGGACCATAGCGGCTCACATAGGCTAGTGCTTTTTTTTATAGTGTGCAAGCAGCACTAATGGATTGCAGAGTGTTGGTAACCATGGAAACGAGTATAATATGATGGAAAAATGAATCCAGCCAGCAAAGGAAGCAGTATGGACAATGACAATACATTAGTAAGTGCCTTGTATTAACTTTCTCTACATAATAAATGCTATTTGCTGAAGTGATAAAACCCCTTTAAGGCCCAAAACAGGCTAGCCACTAAGGGGTTAACCCCAAGGCACTATTACTAATGTCAAAGTGACAGTGACATATATGACTAAGGGTAAATTAATGGTAACCAGCAACAAACTACCAGTTTAAAAACACACTGCATTGTCAGATATTTTTTTTTTGCATTCTAAAGTTGAAAAATTAACCAAAGAATTTTCATTTATTTGTGGAAGATTTTTTGGAAATTCAAGACAAATTTGATTTTAGAATCGATTCACTCATCTATATCTGTGAGTGGTATACTCGGCTTCCCACTGTAGGCTGGCTGAAGAAATTAGGCACGAAAGGAACGAAAAAATGGAAATACGGAAATATGCAAAAAACGGCCCTTAAACGAAAAAAAAAAAACGGTAGCGTGAAAGAGGCCTTAGGGCTCGTTCACACGAACATTTTTGCGTTCCGTATACGGGCCGTTTTTTTACTTCCGTATAAGGTCTGTATACGGAACCATTCATTTCAATGGTTCCGCAAAAAAACTGCGTTCCGTTCAAAGATAGAACATGTCATATTATTGCCTGCAAATCACGTTCCGCGGCTCCATTCAAGTCAATGGTTCTGCAAAAAAAACAACACATACGGAGTGTACTCCGTATGTCTTCCGTATCCGTTCTGTTTTTGCAGAACCATCTATAGAAAATTTTTATGCCCAGTCCAATTTGTTCTATGTAATTACTGTATATGCCATACGGAAAAACAGAATGGAACCGGAAACACTACTGAAACAAAAAACTGAAAAACAGATCCGTTAAAAAAGGCCAGAAAAACACTGAAAAAGCCATACAGTCGTATGAACAAGCCCTTAGTCAGTGGCAACCAGGTTGGCAAATTGAGAGGAGACAGGCTTAGTCTCTCCGCAGGCGTTACACCCAACCTCCCTGCATGATGCCACACTAATCTCGAGTCTCCAACTGGTTGACAGAAATGAAGATGCCTTTGCTACCTTACAGTCCATGCAGCTGTTCTCTTAGCACAATCCATACATTCGGAACTGGCACTGATTCAGGTCACTGTATTTCTTTCCACAAGAAACGCTAATGCTCTCTCTGCTCTGGCAGCTCATCAGGTCGCAGTATATGACAGTAGCCAGGAGAGATTTGAAAGATTCCTGTAGTCCACAGGAAGTCAGACACACAGGAAAGACTGACCTTTTTACTGAGAAAAATGTCTTATCTAGCACAAAAGCAATCCTTTCTTCGATCATATTAAAAACAAGATAAGAGCACATTAGACTGATGAATGCCTAACCTATATGTTTCAGACATCTCCTCATTTCCTTAAAGGGCCCTTTGCACGGGCCGACAATTGAACAGATCATCGCTAACCAGCTTTACTAGTAACACTCGTTAGCGATGATTTTGCGGTGTAAATGCACCGCCGATTATCTGATGAATGAGCAAAACATTGGTTCATTGGGTAATTGTATCTTTTGTGCAGCACAAAAGATGATCATTTCCCAGTGGAGGATCGTGCTGTGCAAACACAATCTGCTGCCGGGAAATAATGAGACAATAGGGGGAAGAGCGATGGCATTAGCGATCACTCCTCCCCATACTCTGGAGGAGATTGCTACATGTAAATGCACTGGTCTCCTCTGCTAGCGATTAGCAGATTGTTGGAAAGGAATGCTTCCTTCCCGACAATCTGCTAGATCGTCATCCCGTGTAAAGGGACCTTTAGAATCCTAGTTGTGCAGCCAATATATGTTAGCCTGCACTTTTCACGTGTTGCAATTTATGAATATCTGTGAATAACTGTGACCCATGCTACATGATACAGTCGCCTTAGTTCTTGTCATGTAGTGGCACAGTCTACAGGTTAATACCGCAACTTTCTGAACCTACCATTCTAGACAAAGTATTCCTGTTTGACCTGTTTGGACTAAGGTAGAGACTGGAAAGTACCAAACTACCCACTGTTGTAGCCCTCCTGGCTACAAATTTAATCCCAGGAGACAAAATGTATCATAAGATGTGATCACTGTACAGTTTGAAAAGAATTCTCATCGCTACAACAGCACTTTGCATATCATAAATTCCCTGACTGGGATATTTCTGACTACATGCCTAGGATGGCAGCTGGTGGCATGTAGATCATCCTCAGGATAGGTCACCAATATCTGATCAGTCTGATTAGTGGATTTCTGGAAAACCCCTTTAAACTATGTACCAATGATGTCTACATGTTCATAAAGTATACAGTTCATACATCATTGTACATCTCAATGTAATACTTTGAACTCCACCTGTAGCTTGACGGTTTGCTTAAAATCAATCAGTTGTGCAACAAAAACTCTCAATGCAGCTAGACATTATTGAGTAACTGTCTGTGGAAATCTTGTGGACATTTCTTATTTGTGAAGAAGTAGACGTGCTTTGGTCGTTGGATGTTCATAAAATCCACACAAACCCACGGCTTTCATTCTCTGTGTTTCTTTATGTTATGTTATTGACAATTGTCTCCATCTTTTGTGAGTTGAAAATATGAATTTCAGTTTGACATTTAATTTTAGCAATGAATGTGCTTTTGTTTGAATGATAAATTCAGATGCAATGTTTTCACTTACAGCATGTAAAATTGTGTATTTTTCAATTACCAGGTTGCGTTAGTTCATGCTGGGGTAACTTCATTAATTGCCCATATACGCATTGGTAACATGCAAGTTGCTCTTGAAGCAAAAACACTGGTGCTGCCTATAGTAGGTATGATGTACTTTGATATACTTTACTCTGCACAATAGCTTGGAACAGGATGCTCCTGATGCTTTAACTCTAGAAGTAGAACAATAACTTAGCTGCCGACACTTGGAAAACAGTCCTACAAAAATTGGGATATGCAGTAGCTTCAAAATATGCTACACAGATTCTAATAACACCTTTCATCAGTGGGGTCACCAAGCACTAAAAGATCAATGATAAACCAATAAACTATCATCTATTATTCACAATTAAAGGGGTTGTCTCACTTCAGCAAATGGCATTTATCATGTAGAGAAAGTTAATACAAGGCACTTACTAATGTAATGTGATTGTCCATATTGCCTCCTTTGCTGGCTGGATAAATTTTTCTATCTCATTATCCACTGCTCGTTTCCATGGATTACAACCACCCTGCAATCCAGTAACGGTGGCAGTGCTTGCACACTCTAGGAAAAAACACCAGCCTATGTGCACTCCCCTGATCCCGGCCACCCGAGAGGCCACCACTTTTTCCTATAGTGTCCAAGCATGACTACCGCTGCTGGATTGCAGGGTGGTCATAACTTCTGGTTACGAGCCATGCATAATGCGGTGGGAAAATGAATGAAGCCAACAGAGCAGGCAATATGGAGCATCACAATACATTAGTAAGTGACTTGCATTAACTTTCTCTTCATGATAAAAGCCATTTCCTGAAGCTAGACAACCCCTTTAACATGCAGTCCTAAACTAGATTTCACTAACAGAGAGGACAGATTTGCAGAATCCGTTTGTCACATTTTATATTGGAGAAGGCACACTGCTTTTGTTTTAGTACAGTTTGTGACTTTAGATTTGATATATTTGCCTAATCTTAACTACAGTATGCCCACTTAACTAATGTGACATGCCAACAGTCAAACCTTTTACGGTAAATAATTAATATATCAAGCGCATAATATAAGGACATTATTTCTACAGAAAATGCCCGAAGAGTGGAGTTTTATACATGTAAATTGAGGGATTGAATAAAATGTAAAACTGGTTAGAGGAACTGGTTTATCAGTCACTGGTTTGTCTAGGTTCATTCTAAATGTACAATCAATGCTCCAGACTAAAAAAAAATACCTAAGAGCCATTGGCTCCTAAACTGAAAAATTTAGGAGCCAAATTAAAGTTTTAGTCGCCAAATTTAGAATACATATAATTATAATTAAAGACTTGGAGGAGGAGGTGAGACACAGGTTACAGTAGTGAGCCAGCTATAGTTACAGCATACTGCCTTCCAGCACTACAAAACATATAGTAGAATACACCACCACATACCCCTTACATCCGGTGTCATCTCCTATGATGTAGACATTCTCTTTCCTCGTCTCCTCCTTTTGATCCAGACCACCAGGAGAAATTCTTTCAGCCGTGTCTCTGCAGAGTTTGTTACACAGACATGTTTTCTCAAGATTTCTAAATTTTTCCACCAAACTCCCCACCTTTTCAACACAAACTCCCTATCCTAGTATTCCAACAATGTCATCCTGCTGCCACTCCCAATACTGTGTTCACCATTCTCACCAATGGCCCCAGATACTATACTGCTGCATAAATAGTAACCCCAGTATAAATAATGTCCCTAGAGTTCCTCCAGCAGTTAAAATGCCCCCTAGAGTGCCCCCAGTAATAATAATGTCTGCTAAAATGCCCTAGTAATAATAATGAAACCCTACATTGTGCACCCAGTAATAAAGCCTGTATAGTGTCCCCAAAAATAATGTCCCCTAATATGCCCCTGTAATAGAAATGCCCTAACAGTGCCTACAGTATTATCCACTATTTTACCCCCCAGTAAAAATGCCATTATGGTGAACCCAGTATTATTAATGTCCACTATAGATCCCCCAGTAATAATGCCCCTTTACAAAGAATTGTGCTATAGTGCCCCAGTATTAAAATGCCCCCAGTGCCTCCAGTAATGCCCTATATAGTGCCCTCATATTAAAAAACGCCCCGGTAATGCCCCCTATAGTTCCTCAATATTTAAAGTACCCAGCTCCACCAGTAATGTCCCTTATACTGTTCGCAGTATAAAAATTCACCTAGAGTGCCTCCAATAATGCTGCCAGTTATGTCCCCCACAGTTCCCCTCTAGTAGTAATGTCCCCACAGTGCCCCTCCATTAGCAATGCCCCCTAGAGTGCCCCCCAATAGAAATGTCCCCACAGTTCCCCAATTGCAATGTCCCCCAGTGCCCCCAATAGCCATGTCCCCCCAATAGCAGTGTCTTTCACAGTGCCCTTCCAGTAGTAATCATGTCCCCCATAGTGCCCCTCCAATAGTAATGTCCCCACAGTGTTCCTCAAAGTCCTCTTCCTCCACTTAAGTAATATCCCACTAAATGTTCCCTCAGTATTATGTCCCCCAGTGCCCCCAGCAGTGCTCTCCTATCGGCCCGGCCAGTAATGTCCCACAAGTAGGCACTGGGGAAAAAAAGCCAAAAGCTAAAGATGCAATGATGTCATCAGGCCCGCCTGCGCTGGGATTTACTACCACAGAGGCCGCAGGCCTACTAGGCCTGAAGCCTTAGGGCTATAAGGGTGATTGTTGGAGGGGTAGGGAACTATTGGCTCTAGTCGCAAATGGCAAAAAAACGAAAAAGTTTTATTGCCATTTGCAAACCCTACGTCGCATTGACGACCATTTTGGTCACCATCTGGAGCACTGACAGTGCCTTGAAAAAATATTCATAGCCCTTGAACTTTCCACATTTTTTCACATTACAACCACAAACGTAAAGGGATTTTATGTGATAGATCAACAGAAAGTAGCAAGTATGTGTGAAGTGAAAAGAAAATGAGACATGGTTTTCAATAATATTCAACCCCTCTTAGTTAATACTTTGTAGGACCACCTTTCGCTGCAATTACAGCTGCAGGTCTTTTAAGGTATGTCTTTGCACATCTAGAGGCTGAAATTTTTGCCCGCTCTTCTTTGCAAAATAGCTCAAGCTTAGTCAGATAAGATGGAGAGCGTCTGTGAATAGCAACCTTTAAGTCTTGTCACAGATTCTCAATGGGATTTAGGTCTGGACTTTGACTGGGACATTCTAACACATAAATATGCTTTGATCTAAACCATTCCATTGTAGCTCTGGCTGTAGGTATAGGGTTGTCCTGCTTAAAGTTGAACCTCTACTCTAGTCAAGTTTTTTGCAGCTTCTAACAGGACAAACCTCCAGGATTGTCCTTTATTTAGCTCCATCCATCTTCCCATCAACTCTAAACAGCTTCCCTGTCCCTGCTGAAGAAAAGCATCCCCACAGCATGATGCTGCCAACACCATGTTTCACGGTGGGGGTGGGGTGTTCAGGGTGATGTGCAGTGTTAGTTTTGTACCACACACAGAGTTTTGCAATTAGGCCAAAAAGTTCAATTTTGGTCTCATCTGACCTTCTCTAATTAGTGCTCTCCATGCCTGGGCTGTCAGTTTAGGAGGGAGGCCATGTCTTGGTAGGTTTGCAGTTGTGCCATGCTCAGTTGTGCCTCTGAGGCCTTCACAGAACAGCTGCAGTTATAATGAGAATAGATTACACACAGGTGGACTCTATTTACTAATTAGGTGACTTCTTATTTATTTGATTTAGGGGTATCAGAGTACAGGGGGCTGAATACAAATGCATGGCTCACTTTTCAGATGTTGATTTCTAAAAAAAAATAGAAAATACTTGCTACTTTGTGTTGGTCGATTACAGAAAATTCCAATAAAATAAATTTAAGTTTGTGGGTGTAAAATGAAAAAAATGTGGAAACGTTCAATGAGTATAAATGCTTTTTCCAGGCACAGTATCAGTTTAAACCCATTCAGTCAGGATCTGAAAAAACAAATGTGTATTTTTTTCTCCCGCAGTGTGTGGCAATAGTATATGTGAAGAAGAAGAGGCATGTGCTACATGTCCCGTAGACTGTGGGGAATGCAGTCTCCCATCTGACATTCGAATGGCAATAGCAATTCCTGTGGCAATTATTATAGCAGGCTTCATTTTATCTGCTGTGGTAAATATCTATATTCTGTTGTCTACAATTTTAATAAGCTAGTAATTATACTTTTTAAACGAGAGTGGCTATAAAGTATGTATGTCCACAGGTGGCGGATATGCATGGCAAATTGCAGGCAGAAAATCTGCAGCTACTGTACCAGCAGAAAGTTTTTACAAAATCTCATACACAAACTGTGAAAACAATCCACGGGGGAAATTGATCAGCAGTGCAGATTTCAAGGGGCTGTGCAGTCAGGACATATTGATGACCTATCTTCAGAGCTGAACTCTTGCACCAGGGCCCATGAGCCTTGAGCTACGCTCCTGGTCATCACTATTAGATCAGTGGTGGTCCGACATCCAGAACCCCCACAATCAGCCTTTACCTGCCGACAGAATTGCCACTGAGAATGCAGCAAGAAGTACATCTCTTTTCAAAGTGTAGTGGCCATGCCAGGTTACTGCACCTCTGCTGCCTTTTACTTCAATAGGAGCTGAACTGCAATAACCTGGCATGGCCACTATATTGGGCTGTGCCTCCTACTCCATCCTCAGTGGCAATGGTAAAAACTGATCGGTGGGGATGCTGGTTGTTGATCTGATATTGATGACCTATCCTGAGTATAGATCATACACGTAAATATCATTAGACCGGAATACCGTTTTAATTTGACTGAGTACTGTATAATGCTTACTTTTCCTGTGGTGGCGCTGCAGGGAAATTAAGCACATGCTTCCACAATCCCTCTCAGATTACAGCTGATTTCTGGGAATTGTAGCAGGCAGACTTTTTATTTTTTGAATAGCTTTATTATCAAGGGATCTTTGTAACAAGAAGGGATTTCGAAGGTTTGACCCTTTAAAGCAACTAATTCATCACCATTTATTATGTAGCCTTTGCAATGTGTCAAACTCAACTATATCCTAAAATATTGTTATGTTAGCTGGTATCTACTGTATACAGTGTATTGCATTGTTTTATGTGTGTGCAAAGATTAGCAATTCACTTTTGCTTGAAGGTTAGTATTTTTTATTTTATTTCTTTCTTATTCCTATTTATAGGGATTTCAGTACCAACGGCAAAGGATGTTTTGGGATGAAAGTTGGATCATCAAGTACAGTGATATAAAACAAGGTACGTGAGCAATGAGCTGTAAGGCTTATTATAATACTGTCGGTCGTCTAAAATGAATTTATAGGTTTTGCTTGAAATAGCACACATTTATACATGTATTTTGGAAATAAAATTATGCACAAATGTCAGGAGCTGTCATAATAGTGATTAGGCTTGAGCGAATCAAATAGATCCGAAGTCAATTTGTTAAAAAAGGGAGATAAGGATGGTACTAGTGGCTCACCAACTATCCGGATGGGCAGGTGCACGCACCTCAGCACCCCCCGTGCTGTGAGAGGAATTTAGGATGAAAGGGTGGGGGACACTCTATATCTGGCAACACATGGACACGCCGGGTGGAATGGGTTAAGAATAATTTAATTGAAGTAAAACTAATATAAACAAGTATGCAATAGATCAATAAACTCGACGGTTAAAAAAGGTATAAAATACAATCGCACTCAATACATAAATGCATAAAAATGTATAGAAATGTATAGTATGCGGCATATAGTCCAAATGGAAACAGGGTAGTAGGCTCGCATATAACATGTGGGTGGCGATGCCAACAGGTGTGTGTGAGACCAAATCAAAGTGTGATCACTGTACACCTGTTGGAAAAGATGCTCTGTGTCACGGTAGCCAGTGCTGGTGCCTGGCAAATGAGGTGAAAGTTATTCAAATCCCTGTGGAATATAGAGTGTGCAGGTCAAAGAATATAATGAGGTATTCGTACTCCGGAATTTGACAGTCGTATTAGAGTTAGTGTTGGAGTTTCCGGAGTACGAATACCTCATTATATTCTTTGACCTGCACACTCTATATTCCACAGGGATTTGAATAACTTTCACCTCATTTGCCAGGCACCAGCACTGGCTACCGTGACACAGAGCATCTTTTCCAACAGGTGTACAGTGATCACACTTTGATTTGGTCTCACACACATCTGTTGGCATCGCCACCCACATGTTATATGCGAGCCTACTACCCTGTTTCCATTTGGACTATATGCCGCATACTATACATTTCTATACATTTTTATGCATTTATATATTGAGTGCGATTGTATTTTATACCTTTTTTAACCGTCGAGTTTATTGATCTATTGCATACTTGTTTATATTAGTTTTACTTCAATTAAATTATTCTTAACCCATTCCACCCGGCGTGTCCATGTGTTGCCAGATATAGAGTGTCCCCCACCTATTCATCCATTCATCCTAAATTTGTAAAAAAAACTTTGTTGGTAATGCTATTTCCAGACAGCATTTAGATGTATTGGCTACGTGTAGCCATACTTCGTCTTGGCTGAAGTTGCGCGAATGACTACGGTATTCCTATCTGAGTATTTAAAAACATTTTAAAATAGGAATTTCGAAGTGGACTGTGGTACCGAGGTACCGGCAAGTACCAAAGCCTTCTTTGGATTCCTATTTTAAAATGTTTTTTCACTTTCACTTTCACTGCCATCGCCGTACATGTATGGTGCTGGAGCGATAGGCAAACATGGCACCCGCTCGCATGTGCAGAGGGTGTCATGGCCAGCAGGTCTCTGTTGTTTCAAACAGCAGAAACCCGCGGCTAATTACCTCAATTGGCTAGCGAGATCACGGCACCTAAAGGGTCTAAAACCTGGAAGCTCACGCTTCCGGGCTTCTTACCAGCATCCTCTGTGGCCAATGAGGATGCCGGTAATTGATTTAAATGCGCTCAGCCTCACTGAAGAGGCTGAGGGCATTCAACTGCAATTCTTAAGAAATGAGCAATAGTCAGTAATAGATGCATTTTAAAAACCCTGACTGTTCAAAATAAAAAATAAAAAATTGGATTTTGTACACTCAAATATGAGCTTCAAAATCATTACAAAAAAGTAAAGAAAACTGTTAAAAAATATATAAAAAAATAAAAAATAAATAAATCACCCCCCTTTCCAGATAATAAAAAATAAATACCTAAATAACAAAAAATATAAACATCATGGGTATCACCGTGACGAAAACGCCCGTACTATTAAAATCTAAAAATATTTTTCCAATATGGCGAATGGCGTAACAGAAAAAAGGGTCAAAATGGCCAATTTACCTTCTTTCAGTGCTTCTCTTACCCCAAAAAAATTAATAAAATGTGATCAAAAAGTCCAGAAAAAATTAAGCCCTCATACAGCTATGTGAACGAAAATATAAAAAAGTTATGACTCAAGGAAGATAGGGAAGAAATATGAAAAATAAAAAATGATTAAACCTCCGGTATCCTAAGGGTTAAATACGCACGGTTAAATACATTTTGTACAAACCAAAGGTGTTTTAACTCATCCATTTGTGGAATAAGGCATTATGTACACGTATATAACTTTTTGCTATAAAGACATACAGCCTCCATGTACCACATTATGGTTCTTCTGTATAGTACCGTATACAGGCATATTGTGCTCTACAAGAAATTCATCTAGGAGAGAATTCTAGTGTTGGGCGAGCATGCTCGGCCTAACACTTTTTTACTCAAGCATTGCGATGCTCGGCACACCGCGGTGTTCGGCCGAACACCGTGTGTGCTCGAGCGCGATGCTCGAGTCTCCTCCCCGCACGCTTGTTGGCTGCTGCATAGCCAATTAACCTGCACGGGGGTACTGGCACTCACTGTAATGTCGTAGCCATGTTGGCTACTGGCATTACAGTGATTGGCTAGCCGGAAATCGTAATCGGGTGCTATATAGCACCCGATGACACGTGGTTCGGCTCAGTCTTAGTCAGGGAGAGCTGCAGCAGAAGGGACAGATAGTGTATGGACAGGAATTGGTTTGTTTGTTAGGCAGGTTTTACTGGTGAATGGTGTTAGAGACCCAAAATTCCTTTTAAGGACTATTGTTGTATCTGGCTGCCATATATATTATTAGCGCAACCTGCACTAAATTGCGTGCAATTGTTTGGCCGCTGCTGACAGTTACAAAACCTCTTCTACATCTGTTGTGTTACATTTGCGCTGTGAAATGTTGCGCAATTGTTTGGCCGCTGGTGACAGCGACATTACATGCGCTACATCTCCAGTATAACGTTAGCGCATCCTAAATATCAGTGACATTCAGTCAAATTTTTTTGCCGCAGGTGCTAGCGACATTACCTGCGTTACATCTCCTGTATAAAGTTACTGCATCCTAAATATCAGTGACATTCAGTGTAATTTTTTTGCTGCTGGTGGCAGCGACATTATCTGCGCTATATCTCCTGTATAACATTTGCCCCTCCGAAATATCAGTGACATTCACTCAAATTTTTTCGCTGCTGGTGGCAGCGACATTACCTGCACTACATCTCCTGTATAAAGTTAGTGCATCCTAAATATCAGTGACATTCAGTGTAATTTTTTTGCTGCTGGTGGCAGCGACATTATCTGCGCTATATCTCCTGTATAACATTTGCCCATCCGAAATATCAGTGACATTCACTCTAATTTTTTCATTGCTGGTGACAGCGACATTACCTGCGCTACATCTCCTGTGTAACGTTTGCCCATCCTAAATATCAGTGACATTCACTCTAATTTTTTCGCTGCTGGTGGCAGCGACATTACCTGTGCTGCAGCTCCTGTATAACATTTGCCCATCCTAAATATCAGTGACATTGACAGTAATTTTTTCGCTGCTGGTGGCAGCGACATTACCTGTGCTACATCTCCTGTATAACGTTTACCCATCCTAAATATCAGTGACATTCAGTCTAATTTATTTGCGCATACACTTACAAAACCTGTGCTACTGTATGTGTGACATACTTGCAAGCATATATACCATTTAATATGCTGAAGGTGAGCAGTAAGGGACGGGGAAGTGGCCGTGATGCTGATGGTGCATGCAAAGGCCATTTGCAGCACGCCAGACCTGCAGGGTATAGCGAAGTGAGGTCACGGTTATGGGCAATCGAGGATTGCTCACTGTATTGGAGAACCCTGGGCAGGCATGCGGCAGTGAAGGAGAGGTAGACACAGTTCCTCTGGGGCACACTCGGTATGTAGGGACCAGGCCTGATGGTGGATGAGGTGCCCTGGATGTTACAGGTATTTTGAGTGCCTGAAGCAACGTCCCTTTTGGATTCGTGACGCCAGTGCCTGTAACGGTGGCACACCGATTTATAGTTGGAATAAGTGAGGTACACAGGTGGTATAGTGAACCAAATGTTGCTTTACTTAACAGTCCAACTTTGTACATGCAGATGGTAATACAGTCCTTTAGATCACAAGCAGGCTTATTTCACAAGATGGCAGGTATTGATTATGCAAGATACTCAGAGGGCAAATCCACAACACACTCAGAACCAGGCTGCACCCCTCCTCGGAAACAGTGCACACTGTTCCTTTCTAGAACTCCTGTCTGGTTTCAATCCCAAGGCCCGGATGCCTAAATGCTGGCTTAAATCCTTGGTATATATATATCTTCCTCTCGTATTAAATCCTTGCTTTGCTTCCTAAAGCATCTGCCTATCAGTGTTACTTATCTTTGCTTGTAATATCCTTGCTTGACTGGTGAAGGACTGTGGGTTTCTCCCAGGAGGTTCTGTCCTGCAACTGGGGTGTCTTCAGAGCTAACTGAGGCTCTCTTGGACTACAGGCAGGCTAGGACTCTTCACTAGCCTCCTGGTCATAGCTAGCAGCCAGGGCTATCAAGCTGCATGTCAGGAGGAGGCCCTCAGCATATCTCTGGCTGGTGCCTTCTAACTTCTGTCTTCACAGACTCCTGACTCTGAACTAACTCTCCCTGTCTGGGCCTGGACATTTATACTAGGGGCTCCCTATCTCCCTCTAGTGTCTGGGATGTCTAACTACACCCAACTAGGCCTGCTAAGCATTTACACAGGGAACATTGCATATAAAAACACATTAGAAAATACATTAAATGCATAATTAAATATAACATTTCTGTCCCTTGTGAGTAGAAGTAACATGCACACCAATTGACCCTTGTGTAGTGCCCACCTTTACCTAGTGGGACACTACACATTGCCCTGTGCACGGTGAAACTATGCCTGCTGCCAGAGCACAAGAAACATACTCATCCATGATACTTAGCTGCATGTCCCAGTTTTCAGGGCGGCGCAGGACACCACTCTCGACGTCACACCAGTGCGACCAGGTGGTCGGTTGGATTGCAGCAGATAATGCTTCCAGTCGGTTAAGCACCACCCTGTCTTTCACAAAGTCCAGTCTCAGTAGCCAAGAGTCTGGTCAACAGAATCCTCACCCTGATCCTCCTTCCTCCCACCATGGAGAGTCTTGGCAAACAAGTGATCCCACACTCTGGATATTCCGAGGAGCTCTTTTCATCGCCATTCCTTGATTTGGCCCTCTCGCCAAGTCCACTTGAAGAGGGACATGAGGAGATCTTGTGTACTGATTCCCAAACTCTTGAGCATCCACAGTCAGAAAAAGATGACGGTGGGGAACGGCAATTATTGTTTCACGAGGTGGATGATGATGATGAGACACAGTTGCCAATAAGTCAACCGCAATTAGTGTCTCAAGAGGTTCATGATGAGGATGAGACAAAGTTGTCAATAAGTGAGGTTCATGTTAGGTCAACAAGCCAGGAGGATGACCAGAGTGGGGAAGTGGAAGAGGAGGTGGTGGACAATGAAATCACTGACCCAACCTGGGTAGGTGGCAAGCCTAGCGAGGACAGCAGTACAGAGGGGGAGGGATCCGCAGCACCGCAACAGGCAGGAAGAGGCAGTTGAGTGGCAAAAGGGAGAAGGCGGGCAACACCAAATAGACCCGCAACTGTTCCCCGGAGCACCCCCTTGCGGCAATCTCCCTTGCCATGGGGTAGGTGTTCTGCAATCTGGTGCTTTTTTGAGGAAAGTGCGGATGATAAAAGAATTGTCATTTGCAACCTGTGCCGTACCGAAATGAGCAGGGGCTTTAAAACTAGCAACCTCACCACCACCAGCATGATCTGCCACATGGCATCAAAGCAGCCTAATAGGTGGGCCGAATGCCTGGGTCCACAATCAGTGTCTGCGGGTCACACCACTGCCTACTCTTCCCCTGTGTTACGTGCTGGCCAATCCCCTGTCCAAGACGCAGGCCTGGATGCATCCCGCCCTGCACCTGGACCTTCGCAAGCACTTTCATCTACCACATCCACTTCTGTGTCCCAGCGCAGTGTACAGATGTCCACACCCCACGCCTTTTATGAATGAAAGCACAAATACACAGCCACCCACCCACAGGCCATAGCACTAAATGTGCACCTTTCCAAATTGTTGGCCCTGGAATTGTTGCCATTTAGGCTTGTGGACACCGAGGCTTTCCACAGTCTGATGACGTTGGCCGTCCCTCGTTACTCAGTCCCCAGCCGCCACTATTTTTCCTGGTGTGCCGTCCCCGCCTTACACCAGCATGTGTCCCGTAACATCACCCGTGCGCTGACCAACGCAGTTATTGTGATCAGATGGCCAAGAGAGGAGAGAAGGCGCTCATAGGTGAGGGTAAACACAAGCACAGCAGCGCCGCAACAACAGGACACTCTCCAGCATCAATCATCAGCATTCCTTCTGAAAAGGACATCCAGGAGAGTGCACCAGCGGGCTCACGGTGCCAAGGATACAGACTTGATAAAGGGGTCCTGAGTACCCTGAAACGCGTCGTCTATTCAAAATAAAAAATCTCGTATCCAAGCTCGGGTTGTGATTTGCGCCTTAAGTCCATTGGCTCGCCGCACGTATCCAGTGCAGACGAGACCTGTTTTTATATATTCCAACGCAGTTATTGGGAAGGTCCACTTAACGACTGACACATGGACAAGTGTTTGTGGCCAGGGATGCTACATTTCCCTGATGGCACACTGGGTGAACGTTGTGGAGGCTGGGAGCGAGTTGTACCCTGGGATGGTACAGGTGCTACCGACGCCAAGGATTGTGGGCCCTACTTCCATCAGGATTTCCGCCACCACCTACATTACAGGCCGCAACCCCCCTTCTCCTCCTCCACCTCCTCCTCCACTTCCACCTCTGAGTTCTTATCTTGCAGCACCAGTCAGCCATCAGTCGGTAGCTGGAAGCAGTGTAGCACTGCAGTGGGGAAGCTGTGCTGAAACTTATTTGCTTAGGTGACAAACAGCACACCGCCGCAGAGCTGTGGCAGGGTATAAGGGACCAGACTGAGCTGTGGCTCTCGCCACTCAACCTACAACCAGGCATGGTTGTGTCTGATAATGGCCGTAACTTGGTGGCGGCTTTGGAGCTCGGCAAGCTCACACACATACCATGCTTAGCCCACGTTTTAAACTTAGTGGTTCAGCGGTTTCTCAAAACCTACCCCAATTTGCCAGAGCTACAGTACTAGTGAAGGTGCGCCGCGTGTGTGCCCATTTCCCAAAGTCATCTACAGCTGCCGCCGGCCTGGCAACGCTGCAGCAGCACTTGCAATTGCCAGCACACCGACTGTTGTGCGACGTGATCACGCGCTGGAACTCCACGTTCCACATGTTGGCCAGGCTTTGTGAGCAGCAGAGGGCAGTAGTGGAATACCAGCTGCAAAATGGTCGTCATCTTTCCAGTCAGCTTCCACTCTTCAGAAGCAACGAGTGGGCATAGATGTCTGACCTCTGTGAGGTTTTACGCAACTTTGAGGCATCAACACAGTTGGTGAGCAGCGATGCCGCTATTATCAGCGTAACCATTCCACTTCTGTGTCTACTGAAACGCTCGCTGCTCACAATGAAGGCATACGCTTTGCTTGTGGAAGAGGTGGAAATGGGGGAAGACAATACACAGGATGATAGCCAGACCACCCTCCGTTCGTTTTCTCAGCGCGAATTGGGTGATGATGAGGAGGAGGAACAGGAGACGGTTGCCTCCGCTACAGAGGGTAGTACCCATAGCAGGTTTATTCCATATGTTCAGCGTGGATGGGCCGAAAAGGAGGAAGAGGATGATGAGATTGAGAGTCATCCTCCTGATGAGGACAGCGAAGTCTTGTCTGTTGGGACTCTGGCACACATGGCTGACTTTATGTTATGCTGCCTTTCCTGTGACCCTCGCGTTATACGCATTTTGGTCAACACCGATTACTGATTGTTCACCCTTCCCGACCCCTGCTACAAAGAGAACTTCTCACCTCTCATTCCTTTGGTGGAGAGGACTAGCAAAATGGTGTAATACCAGAAAGTCCTTGTGGAAAAATTGCTCCAAAAATTTCCAGCTGACAACGCTGTCGGCAGAGTGCGTAGTTCCTTGGGCAACCAAGGAGGGGAGGGGAACATACAGCAGTTCCAACAGAGGCAAGACAACACTCTCCAAAGCCTGGGACAGTTTCATGACACTCCGCTAGCACCTTCACCCTGATGCGTGGCCTAGTGTCACAAGGAGAGTAAAGTTTTGGAAGATGGTGAAGGAGTACGTAGCAGACCGGTTTCAGCATCCTCAATGATCCCTCTGTGCCTTACAACTATTGGATGTCCAAGCTGGACACATGGCACAAACGGGCGCTCTACGCCTTAGAGGTGCTGGCCTGCCCTGCCGCCATCTTTTTGTCAGAGCGGGTATTTAGTGCTGCTGGGGACTTAATAACTGATAAGCGCATCCGACTGTCAACTGAAAATGCTGACCGGTTGACTCTTATCAAAATGAACAAGGCCTGGATTGCTCCTGACTTCTCTACTCCACCAGAGGAAAGCGGCTGAACATAAAGGCACTTTAAATGTGGCTTTTATGGTGTATTGAATACACTGTATTGCCATGCACCCTTTCCACCACAAAAAAGGCTGTATGGTTCAAACTCCCTTTTCTCATCCTCCTCCTCCTCCATCATATCAACATGTTTACATGTCTTAAAAGGTCAGCTCAGCAGCAGACCCTCACTCCTAATGTTTTAGAGGGTCACCAGCAGGCCCTCACCCTTAATTTTTTAGATGGTCAGCTCAGCGGCAGGGCCTCGCCCCTAATGTTTTAGATGGTCAGCTCAGCAGCAGACTCTCCCCACTAATGTTTTAGGTCAGATCAGCAGCAGAACCTCACCTCTAATGTTTTAGAAGGTCAGATCAGCAGCAGACCCTCACCCCTAATTTTTTGATGGTCAGCTCAGCAGCATACCCTCACCTCAAATTTTTTAGATAGTCAGCTCAGCAGCAGACCCTCACCCCTAATGTTTTAGAAGGTCAGATCAGCAGCAGACCCTCACACATAATTTTTTAGATGGTCAGAACAGCAGCAAGCCCTGGCCCCTAATGTTTTAGATGGTCAGCTGAGCAGCAGACCCTTACCCCTAATGTTTTAGAAGGTCAGATCAACAGCAGACCCTCACCCCTAATGTTTTAGATGGTCAGATCAGCAGCAGACCATCACCCCTAATTTTTTAGATGGTCAGATCAGCAGCAGACCCTCACCCCAAATTTTTAGATGGTCAGAACAGCAGCAGGCCCTCGCCCCTAATGTTTTAGAGGGTCACCAGCAGGCCCCTGCTCCTAATGTTTTCGAGGGTCACCAGCAGGCCATCGATCATAATTTTTCTTAAGGGTGTATATGGTGCCCTGCTTTGTGTGTAATAAAGGGAGTATTATAGTGCCTTGTAATTTTTGGCAGCCCTTTCACTTAGTGCATAGGCTTTATGAGTGTAGGAGTCCCACTACCTGAACAATTGTACCACAATGTGAATGAGGCCCTCCTTTATGTGATATACAGGTTGTATCGGAGTGCCTCTTCCTTGTAATTTTTGGCAGCGCTTGCACTTTATATACAAGTAAATATACAGGAAAGAATATTTCCTAACAAATTTTTCCTCTAAAATCGATTTTATCTTCGGTTTGGTGCGTATTATTGTCAGTCTGTAAAAGTGGCTTACTACTCGGACAACATCGTTCCCAGCAGCGACCTGGGAGTCCAAGATGCATCCAGACATCCTCCCCATGCTCTTTCCCGAACCATTTCAGTGGTGTTTCCATCAATTTCTGCCCTTTTCCTATGAACCAGACCCCCTCCCCTCTTCAGAGCAGGGGGTGCCTGGTCTAATGCTCTGGTTCTCCCTTTGACTTCCATTGTGCTCGGGGGCTCTGCCGAGCACCCGAGCATCCCAAAGTGTTCTACTCGAGCACCCGAGCACTTTGGTGCTCGATCAACACTAGAGAATTCCTCTTTTACAACATGTGATGGAGAACCTACAGTATCAGAGATCTGTACATGGTCTTGTATTCATTTGCAGGTACACAGAGGTACACGTGCATCTCTATTACGGCTCTATAAAACAGAAGTTGTACATTTTATATATTTTGTTAATTAGTTAAAGGGGTTATCTCATGAGTAATGTAAAAAATGAAATAAGATATCATAAAGTACATGACAGCTTTGTTCTAACTAACTTAGAACCAGCCCTGTACCTCACATGGATCCAAAGATCTGGCAGCTGAAGGGGGGTGCACTTTCTCAGGGGTATGTCCATTCTATTGTAGCTGTTGGCAGTTGAAGAATGGATCTAAGCATGTGCTTACATCTCAGTGAGCTGGACAAAGAATTTAGAAAAAAGGGCAAACCGCAGATGGCACTATAAAAATAGATTTCAGTGAATAACTCAGTGGCTATAGTAAATTTTTAACCCTTAGGATACCGTAGGTTTTTTAGTTTTCATTTTTCTTTCCTATCTTTCTTTAGCCATGACTTTTTTATTTTTCTATTCACATATCCATATAAGGGCTTATTTTTTGCAGGACAAGTTGCACTTTCTAATGCCATCATTTAATATGGCATACAATGTAGTGGGAAGCGGGGAAAAAATTCTGAATGGGGTGGAATTGGAAAAAAAAACTTGCTCCTATGGTGTCCTTCATTCTCTGGGTCAGTACAGTAACAATGATACCACAAATGTATAGGTTTTATATGTTTAAATAGTGTAAAAATAAATTAAAACTTTGAAAAAAATATTTTTTTACATCACTATATTCTTTTTTATGTTGTTATATCTACTGAGCTGCGTGGGGTTAATTTTTTGAGGCACGATATGTAGTTTTTATTGATACCATTTTGGAGTGTGTCTAGCTTTTTGATCACATTTTATAAAAAAAAAATTGGGTAAGAGAAGCGATGAAATAATGGCGAATTGGCCATTTTGACCCTTTTTTCCATTGGGGAAATATTTTTATATTCTAATAGTATGGGTGTTTTCGGACGCTGTGATGTCCATGATGTTTATATTTTTTGTTATTTATGTTTTTTTATTTTTTTCTACAGAAAGGTGGGTGAATGAACATTTTATATTTTTTATATATTTTTACCCGTTTTTTTTACTTTATTAAATGGTTTTGCAGCTTGTGTTTAAGGCTCTGCATTTGTTTTTGTTTTTTTTATTCTGTACCATTATGTTTATTATATATCCATATTGGTACTAGAATTGCTCATTTGTCATGTTGGCCTGTCACCTGCTGGCCAAAATAAGAATTGCAGCTTCAATACCCTGGATCTCTTCAGAGAGACCCAGCATATTAAAACCAATTATCGGCATCCTCATTGTGCCGCAGACGATGCCAGTAAGAAGCCCAAAAGTGTGAGCTTCTGGGTTTTTTACCCTTTAGATGCCATGATCACACTTGAAAAGGGCTTTAATGACCGCGATCGGCATTTAAACAGCGGAGAACCGCCGACCATGTTGCCCGCTGCACGTGCGAATGGGTGCCACGTTTGGCTTTTGCTCCAGCACCGTACATGTACAGCGCTGGTAGCAAAGGGGTTAATTACATGCAATTACAAAACTATTCAGATCAAGGTGCTGGCTTGGAAAAAGTTGAATATTTTTCTTGTTGCGACCCTTTTAAGCAATAGTATATTAATCTGATCAGTGCAATGTACTGTACATCAGGAATCTGTTGTTACTCAGAGTAGAGATAATGCAGCAGCCTTTGCTATTGGCCTAGAATAGTCTAGAATAGAACATTTGCTTGAAGAGCTCTTTCAAATGCATTTTATTTCAATTAAATTGAAACCGTTTTGATAACTAGATATTCACAGTCATTCACAGATACATTTTTAACTTTATGGCCTTTTCCATTGCTTAGAACCAACTGACTCTACCCAGTTCTACCATTATTCCATTTTTCCACTAGGCCATAATTGCAGATAGTACCTAGTACTTTTTTGGTACCACATCCAAGTTGGTTCCAAGGAAGCCAAACGAAGGACACATGACCACACTGCTAACTTTGTCTCTACACTTCTATCAGCTGCATTGAGGAGGTAGAATAACTGAGTAGAATAGAGAAGGCTACACCTGGTACCATGCTGTGAAAAAGTAGTAATTCAGGAATGCTTTTACTTTTAAAAAGGACCTGTAAGCTCTTCTGACATGTCTGTTTTGGTAACTACTTGTATTTCCTGTGTAATCTCATCATGACCTCTACCACTCCCAGCCTCTGCAGCGGCTCCCAGTCGCTCGCTGCACTTGCATTCCTCATGTAATAACAATTCTAGAGCATCTTTTCATATAACTTTAAGTTGTGCAATTCCTCTATTAGTCCTACAAGTAATTTATGAATCAACTGCCAGCAGTCCACAGTAGGTCCATCTCTGTATTTCCATTTAGGTTTGTGTCCATACAGTCCATCACTGGTAGCACTGGTTGGATAGTGTCCGATTGTGCAAGAACCCACCCCCACTGATAACACCCATATCGACTTTTATTGCAAACTGCTGGCAATTTATTCATAAACTTCGGACCGCATATAGCCGGCGCTAAATAGAGAATGCCTATTCTTGTCCATAATTGTGGACAAGAATAGGACATGCTTTATATTTTTTGCAGGGCCGCGGAACGGAGCAACGAATGCAGACAGCACACGGTGTGCTGTCCGCATCTTTTGCGGCCCCATTGAAATGAATGGGTCCGCACCTGTTCCGCAAAATTGCAGAACGGATGCGGACTCATTTATGCGGTTGTGTAAATGCATAACTCATATCTGACTATTCATCTCTCATATCTATCTATCTATCTATCTATCTATCTATCTATTTATATTATATCTATCTCTCACATCTCTGCCTCATATATTTTAATCTATCTGTCTATCTCTCATATCGCTCTCTCACAAATCTCTCTCTTATATCTATCTATCTATCTATCTTTTTATTCATGCTGATAATGAGCTTCTAGCTGTTAACTATAATGGGGAGCGGTGGAGATCGCAATATGCCGAAAATCGGTCAGAAAAATGCTGTTACACGCAGTGGTTTTAGTAGAGCTATTCTTAGCATAAATGCTAGCTTGCAGCCAGATCTCCACTGTTCCCCATTATAGTTAATGGGGCCATTGGGCATACAATGAGACAGTATAGGGACCAGCAATGCATTAGCGATCACTCGTCCCTATACTGAGGAGGAGATCACTGCATGTAACGGCAGCGAGCAGGCGATTGACGGGAGGAAGTGCTTCCCTCTTAACAGTCGCCTGCTCTATCTGCCCATGTAATAGGGTGCTAAGTGACAGATCACTACAGAGAACAATTGGTGATTTATCATGTTAAAGAGATTGTCCCAGAATGACAACTATCAATGAGGTAGGTGATGAGTGTCTGGTAGGTGGGGGTCTAACAGCTGAGATGATGAGAACAGGGGCTTTGTGTCCCTATTTGAATAGAGCAGTGTTATAGCATAGTGCAGTGCCCTTCCATCTCCAGGAGTCCGGACAACCATCTAAGGGTTTCCGTCCCAGAGGAAGCAATGGATGGATTAACATAACAAGTTAAGCCACCTACCATACTGCATATTCATATTGAACACAGCACTCTGATTTCATGATGAGTTTGCAAAAAAACAAACAACAAAATGTATGTTTATATATGGCAGTATAATGTGCATCTCTGGTACTGTTATCATTGTATAACTGTTATTATATTAAAATAAGTGTACATTGTGTCAAATGACCCTTGTGATGCAATTAAAAGATTAAATTCCTATCTTCAGATGACTCCACAGCTGGGAATCTTACAGGAAGCGCACTCCAAGCTGCCAGCACATCTAATGCAAGTTGTATCACTACCCTGAGCTCCTGCACAGCACCTGTCAGCACATCTAGAAAGCAATTCTTCACCAAGACTGGCAGATAGTATGTCTTTATCAATCTTCTTTTCTACTGCTGTAATTCAATTGAAATCTTTTTCCTTGCTGCACAGTCATCAATCTTGTTAAATCTGATATACCCTTCTTTCCTTGTAGGTTAATCGTAATAATATCAGAATAATCCATTCTAGTTTAAATCCTCATAAACTGGCAATAACACTTGTACCACACAAAACATAGCTAAAATAAATCTAAAAGCATGCCCGAATGGTGGATTTTCTCATCAGAATTTGGCTGATCCTCACATTTCTACTGTATGTTTGCAGTTGATATGGCACACATCTTCAATTCTACAAGTAGTGGAAATTTTAACCAATACAGCACATATCAATGGTAATTAAAGCTTTTACCAATGAAGGAGCAATGGTGACCCGTCTTGATGCTGCTCTTCTTCACCAACCAAAATTGTAAGACAGTTATTTCTAGTGATGGACATAGTGCAGAAGATGGTTTGACAAACACTTAGTGGGACATTTCCCGAGTGAAAATGTGAAAACAACAATTTTTTTCCTTTAAAATATCAGAATCTATCAGAATTATTTCTCAACATGCTAAAAATCATTTCATATGCAGTGTATTCAGACAGTTGGTATGAATGAGCACAATCATGTTCTCCATTGCAGGAGATAGAGATTTAAAAGATATCTTTGTCTATACTTAAAAATTATGGATATCCATAATCCATTGTATCCAGTCCACCAATCTGACTTTTATGACATGTCCTGATTTAGTGGAGAAATGGCTGCAGTTTCTTTCCACTGAAATAAATAGAATTTACAGAAACCTTAATCATTGGTTTCCATAATATGCAGATGTTTTCTTCCTTATCTTTCCTCTTGCTCAACACATTCCAAAATGTGTGAAGTGAGATCACATATATATATATTTTGTGACACGAGATGTCTATTCTATATCTGTCTTTGTAACCACCAAGTAGTTGTGATGTGAACTGCAGCATGTCAGGGGTATTGCTAGTATGTAGAGTTATGTTATTGAATTAGTTTCATCTCCTAAACCAAATTCTAATAAGTCAGCTCCCTAGCAAGATGGTTGGCCTCCAAAGATAACCACACTGAACCTCCACACTGGAGGACAGTATAGGGTCACCTTCCATATTACAGAAAGTGGTAGCAATTACATTGTACCACCAACACATCTGCCACCAGTTTATTGTGGTTAAAGTTGGCATGCAGCTATTAGGAAATATTATGGTCACCGTGCAGAATCACAGCCACCAAACTCAGAAACTGCTACAAGTCTTCCTTAACCACCCTGGTTGGCACGGCCGTTATGTGTACACCTCTTAATAAGTTAGGCACCTCTTCCATGCAATTGTCCCTCACTGCTGCTTCACCAATCAGCTTAACACTTAGCATGGCAGAGGAGAGAGAGGGAAATCACTCTTCTCTCTCCTCCTCTTCTGCCTTGTTGATGCTGCAGCCAGGGCCGATTCTAGCTTTTCTGCGGCTGAGACGAAAATTGTAATGGCGCTCCTCCTTTCCGTGTCATATTCTCAAGCCAACCCCATCCCCCCAGCTTACTGCTAAAGACATATTTAGATGGACATTACATACTGTGCAACAAAACATACAGGAACTATATACCTCTTACATCCAGTGATGTCTCCTCCTCTGATATAGATGTTCTCTTTCCTTCTTCATTCGGCCAAAACCGCCATGACAACGTCCTTCTGCCGCATTTTGTATATGCAGACTTTTTAACACAGACATCTTAGATAGTTACAGTGCTCCCAGACTGCTCTCAATAGTAATAGTGCTTCCCAAAATCCCACCAATAGTAATTCCCTCCCAAATTGCCCCTATTAGTAATAGTGCCCCCTACAGTGCCCCCAATAGTAATTACGCTCACCAAGACCCCTCTCTAAGGCATCCCTTTAAAACCCCAGTAGAAATAAGTTTGATTTATAAGGCATTGTTATAGAGCACCAGTAGGAATGTGCAATCACATTTAAATAACATCACTTCCCTCCCTTCAGCTCATTTAACATATAGTCCCAGGTACATAATGTCACCCCTCTCCCTCAAGCCCCCTCAAACACACAGTGCCATGTAAAAAAAAACATCACTCTCTCCCCCAGTCTCCTCCAACATACAGTCCCATACAAATAACATCTCTTCCTCCAGCATCTCCAACATATAGTCCCATGTAAATAACATCACCCCTCCACCATCCTCCAACATACAGTCCCATGTAAATATTATAAATCCCTTCAGTCCTTTCCAACATAGATTCCCATGTAAATAACATCACTCCCTCTCTCCAGCAACTCCAACATACAGTCCTATGTAAATAACATTACTCCCTCCAGTGCCTCCATCATACAGTCTCATGTAAATAACATCACTTCCTCCAAGCACCTCCAACATATAGTCCAATGTAAATAACATTTCTCCCGTTTCCCAGGCCACCTCTAACATACAGTCTCATGTAGTTAAAATCACTCCCCTTCCTCTAGCCCCCTCCAACATACAGTCCCATGTAAAAAACATCACTCCTCTCCCAGCAACCCCCTCCAACATATAGTCCCATATAAATAACATCAATCCCCTCCCATCAGCCCTTTCCAACATACAATTTCATGCTAATAACATCACTCCCTCCTGTGTCTCCAGTATACAGTTCCATGTAAATAAATGAACTACCCTCCCTTCAGTGCCTCTAGCGTATAATCCCATTTAAGTAACAGCACTCCCCTCCCCCAACTGCCTCCAACAATACAGTTCCACGTATATGACATCATTCCCCTCCTTTCATTCCTTCTTTCAGTCCCAGGTAAATTACATCACTCCTCTCCCTCTGGGCAGAGAGGGGGTAAGTATAAGAGAACTATAACTCCTAGCATTTCTCTGGCTATCACATTGAATTCATCATTCTCCACTTTATTCTCATGTCACATGATATCATCAGGGGTCCTTCAGCACCACTTCTGGTCTTTGCTGAGCTCTGTCAACTTCTGCACTGATCACATGATGGTGATGTCATCACAGGACCTTCGCCACCACTTCTCCGCTCCACTGCTGAGCTCTGCCTCTACTGATGTCATCACAGGTCCTTCAGTTTTTGCTCTAGTTGCTGCTGTTGTATTTTGAGCTCTCTTCTTCTCTCTGTTACCAGCCATTAGCAACCATTAGTATTAGTAACACCCTCCCCTCCCAGTGATCAGGTTGGCAGAGGGAGGGGAAGTGTGAATAAAAAAGAAAAATGAATAAAAAAAATACTCTCTGTGGTACTGCCCCCTTTCTGAATGGTGCCCTGTGCATGTGCCATTAGGTTCCTAACTGTAAATATGGCCCTACTGGTTGGTAGAAAACTAAGGGTAACCCTGAGTTCTTCACCAGAGCCTGCCAAAAGCTGGCTTCTAGAGACCCAGGTTACATCTGCAGAGCAAGGTAGCAGAAAACTAGTGCAAGCTCGCTCTAAGCAATCCTACCAGAATGAACAGGGTGCAAAGAGTAGTAGACACGCAGAGCTAAATCTGGACAGTGCTAAAACAGCAGATGAGGGGTTAATCCAGAAACTGACCACAATAAGAATACTAAGAGAATTAGTACAAGCTAATACAATAGATGAGGGTTTGATCCAGAAAGAAGCCACAGTCCTGATACTAGGCGAATCAGTGGAAGCCAAAACAACAGATCAATGGTTAATCCAGAAAACAAGCCAACATCAGTACACAGAGGGTTAACAAGCTAGTCTTGAGTACAAGTATAATGCACATAGGCACAAACAGAGCCAGGATACTTTACACAACCACTGGCAGCTGGCAATGATTGAGTAGCAGGCTTACATCCCCTGCCTAGCTCCAGGATTGGATGCTGAGCGACGAACCTGATTGGCATGGCTTCCAGCCTTAATGATAGATAGGTCGATCAGCCAAGTGTCTTGGCTACATAAACTCCAGGCATCAGTCTCCAGAACTGCTGTATGATATCAGGATACAGCACCCAGTAATATGGGTGTGTGCAGAAAGGGTTGTTCTTACTGTCTTACCGATTGCATTTCAGATTTGAATGTTTATCTTGCGTAGTTTTTATTGTTACATCTGAAATGTTATATTTCTTAGTGATGGCAGAATAGTGGCTATAAAGAAAATCCCAAAGAAGACATTTACACTCTCCAAAACAATACGGAGGGAAATAAAGCAAATTCGGTAAATGTTGCTGCATTCAAGCAGTAGAGTAGAAGTACAGTAGCTGCCGTAGTTATTGTGTTCAGTCTTGTGGTGTTTGTTCACATGTGTAATCCTTGTAGCCACGGCAAGCCTTTTGTACCTTGCATTGACACTGACTCATTCAGCCTATACCACTTCTATAGGGACCTGGATCATCCTAATCTTTGCAAATTTATTGGAGGTTGCATTGAAGTTCCTGATGTGGCTCTAATTACAGAGTATTGTCCCAAGGGAAGCTTGAATGATGTTTTGTTAAATGAAGACATTCCTCTGAACTGGGGATTCAGGTAATTTTATTGTTGTGTTATGCTTATATTACATATCTAATAAATTAGAAAATACATAGATTTATCAATTACAGTTGAAAACAAATTGCAGAAAGTGAATTTGTATATCACTGAAACAAAAGGCTATACTTACTGATACAAGATCAGGTTAAAAAACCAAGCAGGATGCAGACAAGTCACATAATTTAGAGTATTTCTAATAACTCAAGAGTACAATATGAAATGTGGGACGGATTTGCACCACAGTTGCATTTAATTTGCGTTGCATCATTTCATATACACAGCTGAGTCACATTATTATGACCACCTACTACTTTCGATGTCAGCAGCGTGTAGCTCATGAAAGAAGTCACTTGTCGTAAGCTGGCTTGGTGGGTATATAAGGTGTGTGGTAGGCGGTCTGCAGACATATCCCTTGTTTCTGTCATGAGTAAAGGGGGCCATTTATCAGAGTTGCAAAAAGAGATGATTATTGGTTTTCAGGCCAAGGCTGGCAGTATCTCTGAAACTGTGCAGTTTGTGAACTGTTCATATGCTGCTGTGGTGAAAGTGTATCATGAGTGGACAAATGGCACCATTGCAAATAAGTGGCATGGAAAGTGCAGAGCATAACATGCCATTAATGTGAGAGGTGAACTTCGGCTACAAAGATGTGTGAGGGTGGACCGACACTCTACAGTGGATCAGTTGACTTCCAAGATGAACCTAGGGGCTACCAGATGTGTGTCTAAAACAGCAGTTCAGTGAACCCTACTGTGTATGGGGTTCCTAAGCAGACGGATGGTTACTGCACCCCTGCTAACAAAGATGCCACATCAGAAAAGGCATTTTTCGTGGTAGTACCTGAATTGAAT
Organism: Bufo bufo; assembly: GCF_905171765.1. Classification (NCBI taxonomy): domain Eukaryota; kingdom Metazoa; phylum Chordata; class Amphibia; order Anura; family Bufonidae; genus Bufo; species Bufo bufo. The sequence goes on along the minus strand of NC_053390.1, from coordinate 401,027,085 downwards.
CTCCTCTAATTGGCAAGGGGTTGTCTTCTACTATGAGTCACTTTTTCAGCTTTGAAAATTGTTGATTGGCATTGGCATGTCAGGAGAGAAACATCAGAGAACAAATACTCTGCAACCAATACTGGAAGAACACAAGCTGGTGGGGGCAGTGTATTGGTCTGGGGAATGTTTTCATGGCATTCTCTGGGCCCACCCATCCATGTAGAAGACACTCTCAACCGGTTTGGGTATGAATCCATCCTTACAAATCACAAATGCCCATACATGCTGATTGTCTTCCCTGGGGTAATGGGATCTTCCAGCAAGACCATGCGATGTGTCACATAGCTAGAAACATCCGATGTTGGTTAGAAGAGCATGAACAAGACTTCTAAGTACTACCCTGGCCCCCTAATTCCCCAGATATGAACTCTATTGAGCATCTTTGGGACCACCTTGATCGTTGTGTTCGCTCTATGGATCCAACCCCACACACTCTCCAGGAGCTGTGGGATGCACTGCAGTCAGCATGGCTCCAGATACCTGTGACAACCTACCATGACCCTATTGAGTCACACAGCAGTTACTCTGGATATTAGCTGGCGGTCATAATAATGTGACTTGACTATGTCGGGTTAATCATACTTATAAACTTTTAGTCTCAATAATAATTTCCTGACCATAGATATTTCAGTCCTGATGTGACAGGACCAATATGTGAGCTGTCTACTAGAGCAATCAAATGTGAACAATGCTGTAGAAATTCTTATTGTCATGAGATTTCTCATTAACCATATACCGTATATAGGTCAGTGACAAATATCACCCTGAATGGCCAACCTAAATGGTATAAAAATGCTCAGACTTCTGCATATCAAAACAGTTTGAGTGAACAGTATCCTACCAATCTTACTGCTACATGTATTTAAGTAAAGGTAACTCATATCACGACTTCCCTTGTGTGCAAATATACTAATTTTAAGCAGTATCTAATGAGAACAAGCAAAATGGCTACCCCCCATGGTATTGCTTCAGAAAAGTTGCTTATTTTAGCAATGCGGTAGTAGAAAATTGCAATTATGCATAAGATGAATAATGACTGCAAAAAAAAGCAAACATTTGAAAAAAATGCATTTCAGCAGCCATGCTACCCCTAGAATATAAAGATAGAAATATATAGTCATAATTGTATGATGCTCACCTCTACCTGGAAAATATAAAGTAGGAGAAAGGGTTTTTTGGAAGTTGGGAGGGTAACGAAAGTAATACATCAAAATATACTTGTCCAGGCACTTTGTGTTGACACACCACTGTCTCTACAGAGAGTTTGTACTTGCTTACTTAGGCTACTTTCACACCTGCGTTCGGGGCTCCTCTTGTGAGCTCCGTTTGAAGGGTCTCACAAGCGGCCCCGAACTGATCCGCTCAGAATGCATCAGTCTGGCAGCGTTCAGCCTCCGCTCCGCTTAGCAAGCGGACACCCGAACGCTGCTTGCAGCGTTCGGGTGTCCGCCTGGCCGTGCGGAGGCAAGCGGATCCGTCCAGACTTACAATGTAAGTCAATGGGGACGGATCCGTTTGAAGTTGACACAGTATGGCTCAATTTTCAAACGGATCCGTCCCCCATTGACTTTCAATGTAAAGTCTGGACGGATCCGTTCAGGCTACTTTCACACTTAGAATTTTTTTTAAACTATAATGCAGACGGATCCGTTCCAAACGTCTACATTATAGGAACGGATCCGTCTGTGCAGACATCAGACGGACCCGCTCTGAACGCAAGTGTGAAAGTAGCCTAAGGGTTAGGGGCCGATGACCTATGCGTCAAAGGGAGCCTTTCAGTTATGCTTTGCATAGCAAAAAGTGTGAGACTCTTACTCTTAAGAAATTGGTTACTTGTGCTCACAGGCAAGTCTGGCTACTTTTACATGTGACTCCATTTTACAAAGGTGTTTTATAGTTTACATTTTATTTTTTTAATAGTTCTTTATGTATGTAAGAAGTATCTACTTATTTCAGTCTCTTTATATCTTGATGTCATGTTTCTTTAGGTTTTCTTTTGCTACTGACATAGCTCACGGCATGGCATATCTGCATCAACATAAAATATATCATTCACGTCTTAAATCTACAAATTGTGTAATTGATGACCGATGGGTTTGCAAAATTACCGGTAACTTTTATATACTAATTGTGTAGTTGATGACTGTTGAGGGAAGTGTTGGATTTAAAAATATATGTATATATATGCCCTTACATATATGCATATGTATTGACCCTTTTGCATGGGCCAATCCAGGTGGTATGGGTGTATACATGGAGATGTATGTATGCCCCCTTGTCAGCATACATCTCTATGTATAATATATCCATATGCAGGTGGGCTTATTACTGCCCATTTATGCCCCAGAATTATATTGTGTGTATATATACATGCAGGTAGATGTGCCCCAAACATCTATATGGATGTATATACCTAAATGTGGGCCCAGTATATGAATCTGTCCAGGTTGTGTGTATGTATATACATGTATACCTAAGTGCCCCCAGGTTGGGTGGGTATATATGTATACACTGATATGATCCCCAGGTTGTGTGGTGTGTATATATGTATGTATATATATATATGAATATATATATATATACAGTACAGACCAAAAGTTTGGACACACCTTCTCATTCAAAGAGTTTTCTTTATTTTCATGACTATGAAGGCAGTAAAACTATGAATTAACACATGTGGAATTATATACATAACAAACAAGTGTGAAACAACTGAAAATATGTCATATTCTAGGTTCTTCAAAGTAGCCACCTTTTGCTTTGATTACTGCTTTGCACACTCTTGGCATTCTCTTGATGAGCTTCAAGAGGTAGTCCCCTGAAATGGTTTTCCAACAGTCTTGAAGGAGTTCCCAGAGATGCTTAGCACTTGTTGGCCCTTTTGCCTTCACTCTACGGTCCAGCTCACCCCAAACCATCTCGATTGGGTTCAGGTCCGGTGACTGTGGAGGCCAGGTTATCTGGCGCAGCACCCCATCACTCTCCTTCATGGTCAAATAGCCCTAACTTTCAAAGTTTTCCCAATTTTTCGGCTGACTGACTGACCTTCATTTCTTAAATAAATGATGGCCACTCGTTTTTCTTTACTTAGCTGCTTTTTTCTTGCCATAATACAAATTCTAACAGTCTATTCAGTAGGACTATCAGCTGTGTATCCACCTGACTTCTCCTCAACGCAACTGATGGTCCCAACCCCATTTATAAGGCAAGAAATCCCACTTATTAAACCTGACAGGGCACACCTGTGAAGTGAAAACCATTTCAGGGGACTACCTCTTGAAGCTCATCAAGAGAATGCCAAGAGTGTGCAAAGCAGTAATCAAAGCAAAAAGTGGCTACTTTGAAGAACCTAGAATATGACATATTTTCAGTTGTTTCACACTTGTTTGTTATGTATATAATTCCACATGTGTTAATTCATAGTTTTGATGCCTTCAGTGTGAATCTACAATTTTCATAGTCATGAAAATAAAGAAAACTCTTTGAATGAGAAGGTGTGTCCAAACTTTTGGTCTGTACTGTATATATATATATATATTGATCAGCCTGGTTCTGTTATGACGTGGGAGTGTGTGATGTTATGGTGTGGCAGCTGGGGGGGATGCTCTCATTTAAACTTTGGGCAGGAAGTCCTTCTATTCAGTTCAAGCATTCCGTCACACGCCCACGATGATGTCATCACCCTCCTGTTGAAGGGGGGGGTGGGCTGCTTTTGGGCTATATTAGCCGAAGCCAGGACAAAGGCGCGCACTCTTGGAACTGGACTACAAACAGAGACACATGGGAACAGCTCCCTGAAGGAAGAGAGGCCACATGCCCCTGGAGATGGCTGAGTAACCTTTTCCCTCCAGCACTGCATAACCCCTGCATTATCCTTGCTCCACCAACCATCCTCTAACCCTGGCTGCTGACCTCCTGCAGCATTACCCTCAGCCCTGTACCCTTGAGGCAGCCCCAGTTACCCCTGTAGCTGCCCTGTTATCCTTTACCCCTTCACTGCTGCCTGCTTACCCCAGCAGCAGCTGAGTGTGTGTCAACCCTTTGTCTACCCCGTAGGGACAGTGATTAGCCAGGCGGGTGGGTTGCTGCTAATGAATGTATGTAAGTGTATTGTATAGCTAGTGTGTGGGGTGGAATTGGGAATTGTGTATTGTCTAGTGTAGTTAGGTTTGTATTGTGTTTTACTGTAGTGTTATTGCTGTACTGTGGTGTGTGCGTCTATATGTATATATATTTATAACCATTGATCTATAAATATATATAGATATAGCGTATAATTAGACTTGTATTGTATAATAAATACTTTATTGTTCATATACAGCGTATAGTGTTTTTAGTAGTCGCCGCCGTAGTATAGTAGTTAGGCTACTTTCACACTTGCGTTTTTCTTTTCCGGCATAGAGTTCCGTCACAGGGGCTCTATACCGGAAAATAACTGATCAGGCCTATCCCCATGCACTCTGAATGGAGAGTAATCCGTTCAGTTTGCATCAGGATGTCTTCAGTTCAGTCGTTTTGACTGATCAGGCAAAAGAGAAAACCGTAGCATGCTACGGTTTTATCTCCGGCGAAAAAAACTGAAGACTTGCCTGAATGCCGGATCCGGCATTTTTTTCCATAGGAATGTATTAGTGCCGGATCCGGCATTCAAAATACCGGAATGCCGGATCCGTCCTTCCGGTCTGCGCATGCGCAGACCTTTAAAAATGAAAAAAAAAAAAAAAAAACGGATCCGTTTTGCCTGATGACACCGGAAAAACGGATCCGGTATTGCAATGCATTTTTCTGACTGATCAGGCATTTTTCTGACTGATCAGGATCCTGATCAGTCTGAAAAATGCCTGATCAGTCAGAAAAAATTACATCCGTTTGCATACAGTTTGCCTGATCAGGCAGTCAGTTCAGGCAACGGAACTGCCTGCCGGAATCAAACAACGCAAGTGTGAAAGTACCCTAAGTCGCACGTAGTGTAGTTCAGTGGAGTGTATAGGTAACAGAGGTAGTTAGCTAGTTAACCTAGTATAGCTAGTTATATTTGATTTAGGCATAAATAAGCGGAGTCATCACTAGACGATTCACGCCTATTTATGAATATAAATTATTTAGATTTGCATAAATTCCAATAATTAATATCCCCTTTAACAATGACCGATGGGTTTGCAAGACAAAACTAAAGAAAAGGAACTAAGTTAGGCTCTGTACACACTTAATAATTGTCTTGTGTTAGAGGTATGCATCAGAAAGATTTCTCAAAGTATAGACACACAGAGGCATATACCGGTATGTGTAACATTGCTAAAAAAAAAACAAAAAGCAAGTGAAACCTTTAATTGCCTGTAGATCCCCCTTTTCTAGGAATCACCTACACAAAATATTTCCAGTACTTGAAAATAAAAAAATTTACACTCCTCAGCTATGAAATTGGAACACCAATATAAAAAAAGTCATCGAATTATTGAAGTCACAGGATCAATAGATATGCTAATGATATGCAAATGATAAAAAATATTCAAAACATCTCAATCGCATATGAGCAGCATGCACAGAAATACATGCACTTCCACACCTTGGTATGCTATCAGTGAGGTTATTAATGGTTGGCTGAGGAATGTTCTGCCATGCTAAATGTAGTTGGGCACACAAATTATCAAGATCAGCTGCTGGCAGCTTTTTTTGCAATTGCCGACCATCATTGGTCGGCAATTACAAAAAGAGCTGCCAATAGCGGATCTTGATAATTTATGTGCCCAAGTACATTTACTGTAGTATGGCAGAATATTACCAGATGTGCTCCATGGTACAGAAATCTGGAGATGAAGCAAGCTGTTGTAGCATGTTTAGCCCATGCAGGCTGATCACAGCAAGAGCAACATGCAGCCTGGTATTGTCCTGTTCAAAATGGCTCCTGAGACACTTTGGAGACATGGCCGTATCAGTGGTTTCACAACCAATGCAATCTAATGCCAAGCTGTTAGTGTACCTGAAAAGAAGTCTAGAGGGTCCCAGCTACTGTACATTATGCCATGCCACACCATAATCCTGTGAGAAGGACCGGTGTGACGTTACCTTGTGAACGCCTCCTTATGGTGTTGCGCATATGGTCTCCAGCCTAATCTCTGGCTATTGTTGCTTCAGAGACTAAAGCTGATTTCTCTGCTGAAGACGATATACCTCCAGTCCAGCCTCCATTACCACCTTGCTGGGAACTATAATATCCTTTGATTACTGTGGTGTGAAGTCAATGCAACACCTGTAGCTGGATATCTGGTTTATAGCTCAGTGTCATGCAAACCTCTTATGATGGTTTGTGTAGACACTGGTTGCCATCCTAGACTTGGGATGTGACATCCAATTTCACTTGCAGTGCAGAATGGATCACTGCAAAGAAAAAAAAAGGGGTCAGTCAGCACATCCCAATGCGCAGGTGCACGTTGCTATCGCTGAAAACACAACATACAGTAGAACAAAACATACAGTGCAACAGCTCTCTGCAAACCAAATAAAGTACAAAAATGCATTATAGTTGCTAATGCTATGCTTATAAATTAGAGATGCTCGGCAAATACATTTTGTACAAAATTATTTGAGCCCGTCTGCCGCACGTAAAGGCGATCTCTGTAAGAAGGGTCCTAACACTAAATAATACCTGTTATGTGCCATGACGGCTACCATACACTTCAGGGAGTGTAGGTTGCACATGCATGCTGGGCCCACTTTGATTTTTACCATCTTTGGTGCCAAAATGGCCTCCATTATATCCAGGGAATACAGGTACCAAAATGCATGCCGGGCCCACTCCACACCTCTCCTGGTGCCAAATGGCTTCCAGTGAGTGAGGGAGAGCAGGCTAAGCTTTATACTCACACTAACACCATGACGGCTACCATACAATTCAGAATGGATCACTACACACCATTTTTCTAATCAAATTATTCAAAGTGCCAAGAAAAGAGGGCGTCAGTGGGGAAGCGGGCGGGCCAGTGGGCCCGATTGATTCCTTTTTCTACACCAGTTTTTGGTTGAGTTAAGTCTACCTCTGCATAACTTTGACGCTTCCTCTGGCAGCACAGAGGGACTTGATAAATGACCCCCACCATTTTTTTATTTTGTCACTTTTTATAGTGTACTTTAAATGTACAGTACAGTTTTCTTCCATTATTGTTAAAAACAACATTCAGCCTTTTATTGTTTCTTGTCCCACGTGTGTTGCCACGGAAATTTGGTAAAATCCTGAAAGCAAAAATATTAATTTACTGTAAGCATAGCAACCAATCACAGCGCAACATTTGTCAAACTGCTCTAAAAATATGAAAACAGCTCTGTGAATAGTTGCAGTGAGAAAAGGTTGGATTTTTGTTAAATTTATATTGTGTAGAAATTTTTTAATTTGTTGATTTCAAAATTGTTTGAACTCCCTAAAGTGGCCCACCAGGCTCCCCCTTACTAGAGCCCTTTCTGTTTGGTATATGCATAGCACTTACCTGACAATCAAGTCCTTGCTGTAATATTATTGCACTCTCCATGCATTGACTTTCTAGTGAACATGTGATAGACTTTATATACAGTAGCTAATCTAAAACTACCGTACCTCAGACTCTATGTGCAGGCTTTGTAGCTGATCACAGCTCTGCCTTATGGAGCTGACATAGAAAGCAATCAGGCAGCAACTTCTGAGAAAAATAAATAGAAGGTAATCATCCCTAAATGGTAGTGACCTATATATTATTTTTGAGCTCTTGATTGGACAGTTGCTTTAAAGGGGTTTTCCTTGACTTACAAACTGATGACCTATCTGCCGATCAGGTGTTTGTGAAGGCAGCAGTGCTCACGTGGCCTTCTTGCTGCTTTCCCTAGGCCGATTGACTACACGGTCATCGGTCAAATGGCCTATGTGCAGCTTAGCCGCATTGAAGAGAATGGGGCTGAGCATGATACCAAGCACTGCCTCTATACTATGTATACCACTGTGCTTAGTGACTTCTCAAACAGTTGATCATGGGGGTCCCGGGTGTCGGACCCCCACCGATCAGGTACTGATGATCTATCCAGAGGTTAAGTCTTCAGTATTTAGATCTCTGAAAGCCATTTTAAATGCTATGTATGTAAACACAGGATATCACTGGTACACTCAATTGAAGGCATCTTATTTATATCCTACTGTATCTATCCGTCAACATACATGTTTCCTTTCAGATTATGGTTTGAACTTCTTCCGCAAACCAGTTTCAGTGGGTGATTATAATGCCTATCAAGATCATCCTGCTCAAGCGTACATACCCCCGGAGACTGCCTCCTGTCACGAGAAATCTGCAGCTCTTGACATGCACAGGTATAGCATATCATGAAACACAAGAGGTTGGTGGAAATTTGTACCTCTATTTCAACCTTAACACAGCTGTTCATCTGACACATGGCACGCTTTATTGCCTTTTTGTATCTTTTGGCTAATGGCAGACGTTTCTGGTATCCTTAGGCATGTTGTGTACAAGCTCCTGCTTAGCCACCTTGGCCTTTGTCTTCACTGTGACACCTATTTGATACATAGCACCTGTTGACTCCGATCTCAGTAGACATTCATTCATCTATTCAGCCATCCTAACTTTATACATTTTAACATATGAATCCCTATACAAAGGACATTTTAAGCCCACCTCCAATTTACTTATGAACCCCAAAAACGTCCACTTTGGAAAACGTCCACCCACCACTGTAGTCTTTTTTACAAGACAACCCCACAAAATATTTTGGAAAGTGTGTAACGCAATACCCAATAACCTGCTTGTTTCTTGAGTCTAGGTTCACATATGATTCCAGCAAAAATACAGGACACCAGACCGCAAACTATAACAAAACCTGATAGACCCCATCATAGTAAATGGGGTCTGGTGGGTGATGTTGATATCCAATGTATACCGTACCAGATCCGTCACTTCTATTTGTAAAAAAATATTTCTGTTCCTATACCAGAACAGAAAGATAAATGCTCTGCAGAAGTAAACCTAGCCTGTTTTGTTTCTGTCTTTGTTTTCATTTACTTTTCAGTTATGCCATTATTTTACTGGAAATAGCCATCAGAAATGATCCTGCTTCGGTAAGAAATATGTTTTATTGTATACCTATACACATGTACTAAAGAGATGTATGACGAACAGCTGTGAATTGAAATGAAACCGTTTTAATCTGGCCAGTAAAATTATTTGCAGCATAATCTAAGAGTGTATGGTGTTAAACAGTTGTCAAATGATTCTGTTTTGCTGTGTTGGTCAAAGAAGGTTATCAAACATGGGACACATTTAGCTGCATAAAATCGATATTGCTGTAGAATAGAACAGAAATAGACTGCAAGCTATTTCCTATGTGGTTTCCAAGTGTTCCCATAGTAGAAAATCAGTACGATTGTAAGATCTCTGCTCTGCACTGACTATGCTTAGGAATTATATATATTTATGGCAATTCTACAGGAGGTGGGATCTGCACAATCTCCAGAACATGATGATGTCTATGATAGGCCTTTAACCTTATGTGGTTGGCAACATCTATTTAGAAAGCTTTAGTTCACAGGATCCCAGTATATCGTCTCATGGGTATTTTAAAGGGGAACCCACATAATCTTGTTAATGTAAGAGGTCGTTGACTGTCTTGAAAGTCTCTTTGCAGATAAAAATACAGACATATTCCAGTTTAAAGTAGATGACAGAGTTTGGTTGATGGCTACACCATAGAACAAGGAGAGGTAGAGTCTGCAGTATAGTTATGAATAAGGCTACTTTCACACTTGCGGTAGCTTTTCCGGCGTGGGAACAGCCTGCTGGATCTGTGCTACTACAAGTCCACCGTGCCGCCGGAGGTCTGCTCCGGCCCCATTCACTATAATGGGGGCGTTACGGAGGTCTGGCCGCAGCACAACAAACATGCCGAGAGGCGCCCGGACAACAAAACGCAGCGTGATGTAGTTTTTGTCCAGCAGCCTCTCGGCATGTTTGCCGTGCTGCGGCCTGACCTCCGGACCACCCCCATTATAGTGAATGGGGCAGGAGCAGACCTCTGGCGGCACAGTGGACTTGCGGTAGCACGAATCCGGCAGGCTGTTCCCCCGACGGAACAGCCTGCCGGAAAAGGCTACCGCAAGTGTGAAAGTAGCCTAAAGCTTCTTTCAACAAGTGGTAGAGCAATCCAGCAGGCTGTTCCTGCAGAGGAACTGCCTGCTGGAGTTCTCCAGATGGAGATAGTGCTGTATAGTCTGGGTGCCCGCCGAACCCCATAAACTATAATGGGATCCAGCGGGAATCTGGCCGCACCCGAGCATTTATGATGGGTGGATCCCAGCTAATTCCCATTGCAGTGGATGGGTTCCAGCAGTGAACGGCCTAGCCGGATATGGAGAACTCTAGCTGGCTGTTCCTCTCCAGGCTCTGCCGCATGTGTGCAACTAGTCATGGATTGAACTGATTGAAATAGCTGAATTTAGAGGATTAATGGGTTTGTATTAGGAAAGGTCTTTTCACCGTAAATAACACCTTGCTTGACTATGGACTATGTCTGGTTTTGACGTTGCTCTAATTCTGGAACAAAAAGAGGACCCTTTTTCTAAAAGTATATATGCCTTTTGCTGTAGTATATAGATATTATTTGAAGGACTGACAAGCAGATGTGCATAAGGAATGATTTTACATTGTCTTTACCAATTATTTTGTTTTTAGTAAAGCCTCTACAGTGCTAGAAATGTAAATGTATTTTATTTCTGTCCTAATTTTTGCCACTTGATCACATATATTGCTTGATTTTCCACATATCAAGGAAGGGAGACGAATACGGCAATTGTTGACTAGTTTTTTGTGCCATGCTTGTAACTTATAATTTACTTTGCTATCTATTTTGTTATTTTTGTTACATAGAAAGATGAATCCAATAGTGCAGAGTACTGCTGCCTTCCTCTACCAGAGTTAATTAAAGGCAAAGCTGACAATACCTGTCCATGTCCGTCTGAATACGTTGATGTAAGTCACTATAATAATAGTTTGACCATAGTTCACTGTAACAACCACTACTGTATATGTTTTATATAATGAAGCCTCCCAGGACAATGTCTTGTATTTCAAAGCACACTTAATTTAGAGTTTTGTCACAGTAGTCTCTTCATTAATGGATATTACCTATGGTTTTACAATATGATAAAACAATTTGCTTATTTTTTTTTGTCTTCCAGAAACAACCCTTTTTGTCCATGGGCTGTGTCAGGAATTGCAGTTCATTACCAGTCATTTGATATAAGATACAGCCCATGGGCATGAATGCACAGTTTCTGGAAAAAATGCAGAGCCTTTTTTCAAACTTCAGATAACCCCTTTAAAGAAGCATTCCATAAAAAATGATTTTGCTTACCTAGTGACCATAGGTTATTATTAAAGAATAGTGTAGGGCGATCTTATGTATACATATACTGTATGTAGGGGGCTCTCATGTTGGCTCAGTTTTCACCTCTTGATTTGATTGCCATAAAGCAGTCTTATGTGCAGCCCTACAGTTCCCCTTACGGAGAAGTCTCATCACATTGCACTTGCTCTGTTTTTGTTTTATTTAAGGGAAGCTAATGATATATCTTAGTGCTATAAAACATATGTCCTTTAGTTTTAAAAACTTCCCTGGAGAATCACTGGAGAATCTCCAGTGTATTCTTTGAGATTTAGTTTCCCCTGCCTCCTACTTTTGTTTGATAATTGCCTCCCTGTCAGCTCTTACAAGATGGACACACGGGAGAGCAGTGTGAAGCTGTGTCTCATAGGATACACTGAACATTCTGCACACAGCACCCACAGAAAATAGAAATAGTTACTATGAGTAATGGAAATTTTATAGTACTATATAGTACTGTTTGAGTACATCCAGGAAGCATTTGATAAATGAAGATGTAATCATGTTGTTCACAGGAAGTCATCCAAACAGAGCAAGTTGTGTGTGTATGAGTACAGGCAGGCAAGGCTGGGGCTGTAATTAATGACAGAGACAGTAGTTGGACTCGAGCCCAGAATTTGGGGCAGAGTCCAGCTTTACTATTGCAATGGTGGCAATGAAGGGGCAGCACGACCTTAAGGGGGACACTAAGGGGCCACCATACTGTATGGGGGCACTAAGGGGCCAGCAATACTATAAGGGGGGGGGGGGCACTAACAAGCATGACTACTGTGTGGGGACACTAACAGGGTATACAGGCCCCAGGCTGCATTCTGTAAAGAAATCTCTTCGTCCCTGTCTAGTAAGCATTTTATTTTCATATTGTTTTACATGACTGAGTAGATGGAGGGTTGTCTGGTGAGCATGGGTGGTCTTTACAAACCATTGGAGGGGGGGTTATGAAGAGGTTGCTGGGGGAGGCGCCCATTAAATAGTTTGCTATGGGGTCCAGCCTTTTCTAGTTACACACAGGAATGTAGCTGAGCTGGGATGAAACAACATTGCACTGACTGAATATTGTTTTTGAATTACCATTATTAAATGTCCAAAAAATTGCTTGAGTACTTCTTTAAAAGGGTTTTACAAGATTTTTATACTGATGACCTATCCTAGGTTATCAGTATTTCATTGTGTTTGATCGTGGGGGGTCCGACACCTGGGACGCCCGCTGATCAGCTGTTTTGAGAAGGCACCAGTGCTCCTGGGCAGATGGAATCAGCACTCCTTCTCTCAGCTTACCAAGCACAGCGACGCACATTGTATAGCGGCTGTGCTTGGTATTGTGTTCAGCCCCATTCACTTGAATGGGGCTGAGCTGCTTAAAAGTCACATGACACATGAATATGTCATCACTCGGCCTAGGAAAAGCAGAGAGAAGGCCGTGGTGCTCACAGAAGCGCTGGTGCTGATCAGCGGAATTCCCAGGTGTTGGACCCCCAATGATGAGATACTGATAACCTATCCATTTGCCTTCCTAGTACATTATTGTTCGCAGCCCTCTTACTATCTGTCATTGCTCCTGTATTATATTTTTGTAGCCGAAGTAGGGAAATAGAGCTGTAATAATCATTCATTTTTTTACTGCCACAGAGGATATGATAACATTTATATAGGATGTAATCATTGCTACAACTATTATTTTACGTCTTGAATACAAATATGCTTTGAATATGTGAGAAAGATATAGGAAAACAGAAGGCCCCAGTCGGAAGCACTTGTGCTGTCTAATACTTAGATCACTTTATGCCTGTGTATTAAGTTAATCCAAGGTGACCTATTTCAGTGATATGAAAGCAGACAGTTCTCCCTCACATGGATGCTGTAATGTATCTGTATTGTGGATTTGCAGTTCATACAATTCTAGCACTGAAAAGACCCTGGATTTCCTTTTTATTTAATTTCTACTGCAGCTGATCAGACAGTGTCGAAGTCAGAACCCAGCTCAGAGACCAACATTTGAGCAAGTAAAGAAACTGCTGTACAAGATGAATCCAAACAAAGTAAGCCCGGTGGACATGATGATGACTCTGGTAAGTCTGCATTTCTGTGGCAAATTTTTTTTTTTACATTTGGCACGTTATATACTGTAACATGAAAGAGTTGTCTCAGTCTAAACAACCATAGCTTAACCCTTTCAGGATACAGCTTATTTTTTATTTATTTTTTGTTTTCGTTTTATCTGCTCCCATTTACAATACCATAACTCATTTACTTTTCCACTCACATAGGGCTTATTTTATGTGGGGCAAGTTGTCAATTTTAACGGCATCAAATCATTTATAGTACCATATTTTGCATGGGAAAACATTAAAAAAAAAATTGTGGGGTGAAATTGGGGGGGGGGAAACACAATTCCACTGTAAAAATTCCATCTTGAGGGCTTGATTTTGCAGGGTGAGCTGTAGTTTTTATTGGTACCATTTTGGGGTACATATGATTTTTTGATAACTTTTTATTCAACTTTTTTGTAGGGCAAAGTGACCAAAAATTGCGAATCTGCCATTTCATATTTTTTCTGTCATGATGTTCACTGCACATAATAAATATGTTTATATTTTAATAGTTCGGACATTTTTGGATGCACAGATACTAATTATGTTTGTTATTTTATATATAAAATTGGGAAAGGGGATGTTTTATTTACTGTAATTTTGAATCCCTTTAGGGACTGCTCCAAGTAAATATACAGTCGTGGCCAAAAGTTTTGAGAATGACACAAATATTAGTTTTCACAAAGTTTGCTGCTAAACTGCTTTTAGATCTTTGTTTCAGTTGTTTCTGTGATGTAGTGAAATATAATTACACGCACTTCATACGTTTCAAAGGCTTTTATCGACAATTACATGACATTTATGCAAAGAGTCAGTATTTGCAGTGTTGGCCCTTCTTTTTCAGGACCTCTGCAATTCGACTGGGCATGCTCTCAATCAACTTCTGGGCCAATTCCTGACTGATAGCAACCCATTCTTTCATAATCACTTCTTGGAGTTTGTCAGAATTAATGGGTTTTTGTTTGTCCACCTGCCTCTTGAGGATTGACCACAAGTTCTCAATAGGATTAAGATCTGGGGAGTTTCCAGGCCATGGACACAAAATGTCAACTTTTTGGTCCCCGAGCCACTTAGTTATCACTTTTGCCTTATGGCACGGTGCTCCATCGTGCTGGAAAATGCATTGTTCTTCACCAAACTGTTGTTGGATTGTTGGAAGAAGTTGCTGTTGGAGGGTGTTTTGGTACCATTCTTTATTCATGGCTGTGTTTTTGGGCAAAATTGTGAGTGAGCCCACTCCCTTGGATGAGAACCCCACACATGAATGGTCTCAGGATGCTTTACTGTTGGCATGACACAGGACTGATGGTAGCGCTCACCTTTTCTTCTCCGGACAAGCCTTTTTCCAGATGCCCCAAACAATCGGAAAGAGGCTTCATCTGAGAATATGACTTTGCCCCAGTTCTCAGCAGTCCATTCACCATACTTTCTGAAGAAGATCAATCTGTCCCTGATGTTTTTTTTTGGAGGGAAGTGGCTTCTTTGCTGCCCTTCTTGACACCAGGCCATCTTCCAAAAGTCTTCGCCTCACTGTGCGTGCAGATGCGCTCACACCTGCCTGCTGCCATTCCTGAGCAAGCTCTGCACTGGTGGCACTCCGATCCTGCAGCTGAATCCTCTTTAGGAGATGATCCTGGCACTTGCTGGACTTTCTTGGACGCCCTGAAGCCTTCTTAACAAGAATTGAACCTCTTTCCTTGAAGTTCTTGATGATCCTATAAATTGTTGATTGAGGTGCAATCTTAGTAGCCACAATATCCTTGCCTGTGAAGCCATTTATATGCAATGCAATGATGGCTGCACGCGTTTCTTTGCAGGTCACCATGGTTAACAATGGAAGAACAATGATTTCAAGCATCACCCTCCTTTTAACATGTCAAGTCTGCCATTTTAACCCAATCAGCCTGACATAATGATCTCCAGCCTTGTGCTCGTCAACATTCTCACCTGAGTTAACAAGACGATTACTGAAATGATCTCAGCAGGTCCTTTGATGACAGCAATGTAATGCAGTGGAAAGGTTTTTTTGGGATTAAGTTAATTTTCATGGCAAAGAAGGACTATGCAATTCATCTGATCACTCTTCATAACATTCTGGAGTATATGCAAATTGCTATTATAAAAACTTAAGCAGCAACTTTTCTAATTTCCAATATTTATGTAATTCTCAAAACGTTTGGCCACGACTGTACATCAGTGGTGCAGGAGGAGTGTATGGAGCAGGCTCGCAAGCTGAGCCCACTCCATACACGGCAGGTGACAGTCACATAATCCCTGAAATGCTGTGGAGAATAGCGACCACAGTATCGGAGAGGTTAGTCAGAAGCTCTGTCTAACCTCCAATTGGCACCCCGCAGTGAAACCATGGGGGTGCCGATCAGTTGCTATGGCAGCCTATGGCTTTGTGAAGGCTCCCAGTTCTGCCATAGTAAAATGTCTATTGAGCTAGCAGAAATCTCGTAGACTGCAATAGTATGCAACAGAAGCCTCTGGAATAAGCAATCAATTTATTGCATGTTCAAGTCTTCCATGGTTACTTAAAAAAGCTAAGAAAAACATTTAAAAATATATATTTTTTTAAATATAAGATTAAAATTCAATCACCCCCTTTCCAATTGTTCACATAAAAATAATCAATAAATAAACATAATTGATATCACCTTGGCCAAAAATTAAAAAAAATCTATTACAATATAAAAGTATTTGCAATGGGGAAAAATCAAAATGCCAGAATTTGTCTTTTTTTCTTTTTTTTTGGTCACCTTGTGTATGTACTCGAAAGTAAAAACTACAGCTTGCCCATCAAGAAAGAAAGAAAGTTCTGTAGACAGAAATAAAAATATAGAGATTTGGTATCACCGTAATCACACTGACACACAGAATAAGGGCCCATTCATACGTTCGCACTTTGGATCCGGATCCGTTCCACAATTATGCGGAACGGGTGCGGACCCATTCATTTTCAATGGGGACGGAAAAGATGCAGACAGCACACAGTGTGCTGTCCGCATCCGCATTTCCGAACTTCCGGTCCACGGCTCCGCAAAAAAATAGAACATGTCCTATTCTTGTCCACAGTTGCGGACAAGAATAGGCATTTCTACTGGGGTGCCAGCCCGGTGTTTTGGGGATCCGCAGTTTGCGAATCCGCAAAACACTGCGGATGTGTGAATGGACCCTAAGGCTGTATTTTTAGTGCACACAGAAATGCATATAAACAAAAGCTGAAAGACTTTTGGTAGAAGTGATTTTTTTTCACCCAACAAAGAATTTATTTGAAAAAAAAATTTTTATACAAGTTATTTTAAATTAAAAGATACAACGTGTCCCCAGGAAACAAGCCCTCATTCAGTTTTCATGAATTTCTCTAAGTTATGGATCTTGGAGAACTATACGAAAACTGAAAATTGGCCTAGTGTCGAAGGGCTTTCAAGACCAGTTGTGGTCAACTTGACACAAATGTGACCTTTGACCCCCATCATGCAGCCAAACATAGCATTACGCTAAGGCCAGAATAAAGCATGTCCAGATATACAGATGCAGCCGAGATAAACTTGATGGTTAACGATGTGTTAAGTAAAGAATGTCAAGGAAACCAAGATAATACTGTGCCGTGTGCTATCACAGTACATGTACAGCTACCAGAAATAAAATTGGATATCAACAGAAAAGAATAAAAAGTTTTGCACTTCTTCTTGATTTTTATAGTGGCACAACCACAGTGCCCCTGCTGCTTTATGGTTGCGAGAGAGTAGACAGACACTCTTTAGCAGGGTAAAGCCAATAAGACCACAAAAAGATATTCTGGATCTGAAACAGCCAAAGTGTCAGTTTTCAATGCCCCTCCAGTGTTATAATTGCTTCCAATGATTCCAAAGCAAAATCACCCCCAAGGCAACATCAGCACAATGAGAAAACCATGAAAAAACCATGGCAACTGATACAAAAGTATATAATACAAACCTAGAGGAATGTTTTCCTAAGGGTACTTTTCACACTAGCGTTATTCTTTTCCGTCATTGAGTTCCGTCCTAGGGGCTCAATACCGGAAAAGAACTGATCAGTTTTATCCCAATGCATTCTGAATGGAGAACAATCCATTCAGGATGCATCAGGAATGTCTTGAGTTCATTCTTTTTGACTTTTCAGGAAAGGGGGTAATACCGAAGCATGCTGCGGTTTTATCTCCGTCCAAAATCCCGCCACACTTGTGGCATATTTTTCCATTTTTCCGGATGACACCGGAGAGATGGATCCGGCATTTCAATTCATTTGTTATACAGATCAGGATCCTGATCCGTCTGACAAATGCCACCAGTTTGCATGCGTTTTGACGGATCCAGCAGGCAGTTCCGGCGACAGAACTGCCTGCTGGAATCCTCTGCCGCAAGTGTGAAAGTACCCTAAGACATATTATGTTAAATAACTCTACAATAGCTATCTGTCCTCAACAGTATATGAATGTATAACCAAATGCTGTTAACAGCATTCAGAGATAAGCTTTACAGCATCCACATGGACCATAGCACACAAAAGAGTGGAGATATTCATTGACCTCTATGGAAGAGTTTTCTAGACATGCTCGGTGACCTATACAGAGGTCTTTGTTCATGGAAAGGGAGTAGAGAGCTGTGACCACCACTTATTGTGATTGGTAGATCCTGTGTTATGTACTGTATATATGTGTGTGTATATTATGAATGGTGGATCCCATGTTATATATATATATATATATATATATATATATATATGTGATATCTGTCATTGTAATCCTCCTGTGATGATAATGAGATGACTGCTGAGAAGTGATCTGTACAGAACAGGAAGTTTCAATATATTACATAAGGCTCAGTGGTCAGTGTGAAAACTGCAGGGTTTTTAGCCATTTTAAAAAAAATATAGTTAAAAGGCTTTTCCAGGATTTTTATTTTGATGACCTATCCTCAGTATAGATCATCAATATCAGAACGGCAGGGGTCTGACATCCGGCACCCCCTGTTGATCAGCTGGATGAAGGGAAGGCCATGCTCCATGCTCCATGGTAAACTTATTTGTTTACCTGCTCACCATCAACAGTGCAGTAACGAGCAACTACAAGCTGTCCCATTCATTTCAGTGGGACGGCTTGTTCCTATATACTTAAATATACTTGAATATCAGAGAGGACCTTTCACTGACCCTGACATTACAATATTAGTACCTGGCTGTGTAGGGCATGATGAGTAGATGTCCGTGCAGAATTTTTTTTCTCAGATGCGCTGTTCTGTTCCCCCGCTGTGCCACCCTTGTTGTCTTTTGCAGCCCTGTATGCTAATTAATAGCATTGTTACAGGGAGGAGGAGACAGCCATGTTTGTCAAGGGGTGTCTCCTTCTCCCTGTGAGCTGCCCAATCGCAGCGGTGCATGTCATAGCCAGAGAGAAAAAAAAAGCTTACTTTCTCTGCTGCGATTGGGCAGCTCACAGCCAGGGAAAAGCAGACGCCCCTTGAGAAACACTCCTCCATGCTAAGTAGTTATTTGACCCTAGGCGGTCCACGTCCAACATCTTCAAAGGACAAGTGGCATTCAGCAATAACAGGTCTGTGATGCCCTTAGATGTCCAGGGCTGCATGTGCGTTACACTGAAGGGATATAAACCAAACAAAGAAGGTCAGCCCACCTATACAAAAAATCAATGAGAGAAGTATCTCATAATATAAGCTATCATGTTTTGCTCGAGTGAGCACATGCCTATGGTGAAAAACAATATAAATACCTATAAAAAAAACTGCCAGACCGCATGACATCAATAATAATCTTTATTTGCAAAGTTCATATAGATAAAATATTTAAAAACAAGTGCAGTGAAAATGGCGACATCACTAGAGGAGGACACAATGACAGTAATAATAGTTCCAAAAAGTGAAAAACTAGAAAACTAGAATGCATTTGCTATGATAGATTTGGCTCCACTGCACAGTAGAACAGGGTGAAATATTACACTGTCCTGGAATACGGACATAACTGTCTCGCTAACATAACGGATTAACTCTGAATGTGGGTGCAGTAGAACGTGCTGCACATGACGCTATATTACACCTGCCTTAGATACTGAGGCACCCTGGTGGATATGTATCAAAACTGGTGCAAAGGAAAACTGGCTTATTTGCCCATAGCATTCCACCTTCTTTTTCCAAAGGAGCTCTACAAAATGAAAACTGGAACCTGATTGGTTGCTATTGGCAACTAAGCTGTTTTTCTTTTACACCAGTTTATATAAATCTCCCCCACTAACTGTATGAGTAAAGTAATGGATTAACTGTGGGTTCTGTAGAACGTCATGCACATGGCGATAAACTCACCCCGCAGTCTCCCTACAGTCTCATAACAGTCTCCCTGCACTGTGCCTGCACCCGCCCTCTCCAGTATTCTTTTTTAAACCAGTTTTCAGCAACACTGTCCCTAGCGCATGAGTACTTGCCATGTCTCACCCTATGCTCAGCTCGCACCGAAATGGCGGAGACCGCAAGGGATGAGTCTTTTATAGGAGTGCGACATCAGAGAGAGATGGCTAACAGCAGATTGGCTGACTGCACGGCATTATGGATCATTTCATGTTCCTGGGCTTCTTGCTTTCACTTTGTAACACGTGCAGCCGCCATTTTAGGAAAAATGTATTTGTTACCACGAAGTGGGATCGAATTCGGATTCATGGCAAATCATGGTAAACTTCGGATTGAATTCCACTTTGTATCGCTCAACAATAGTGTTGCCAACATTAGTACCCTGGCTGCACCTCACCTTCCGCCAACATATTCTGTGTACAACCATGCTAACTTCCCCTAGTGATTTGCTGAAAAATTCCCACACTGCCGAGTATGGCATTTTTCTTCCACCACTGCGTGATGCCTGCCACTGCTTTTGTGAACCCCTGCACTGCTAGTGGGTTCCTCACAGGGTGTACCCCTCCCACTTATGACTGCACATCTCCCACTGCTTCTACGCTGCTATCTCACGGGCACATTGTCACCCTGATATCTCACGGGCATGCATCCACTGTCACACCCTGATGATGACAATGTCCTCTCTTCACCTGGCTCCCATGTGCAATCGACAACATCTACATCGATTTGTTCCTCACTGATGTCACGCTCCCCTGCCTCTTGCACACTTCCCTGACCTCTCACAACATGTGCTCCCACCCAACTTTTATAATCGGTAGTTGCATGCCTAGAGGAGACTGCAGCTGACCTCTCCTCCACATCTATGCTGGACTGTAACTGCTGACTTTCCTCAAAAAGCTCACTGAAAAACAGAGCCAGCAGCATACATTACTTGGCTAGCAGAAGGAGCTGCAAAAGCAAGAGGCAGGTTCAGAACAGGTGAGGGCACACAGGCAGTTCCTGGGCCATGCCAACTAAGCATGGTGTCAGAGAAACCCACCGATTCCTGGCTGTGTGTTTCTGTTGTCACCTGAGATGATGTTGCAGAGCTAGTCAACCATTCCAGTACAGGTGGATTGTTGGTCAAAACACGACCGCTGGATGACAGTGTCAGCTCTGGCCTGTTGCTGCAGCTGCTGCTACCACCAATCCTTCTTCTGCTGCTACTTGTGCTGGCTACAACAACATTTTTCCACTGTCAGTTCCTTTGGAGGGCCCAGGCAACTGTCTGTTGGCAACAGTGTACAGTAACTGTATCAGTAATATAACAGATTGACTATAAATGTCGTAGCAGTTGAACAAGATAAATGCGGAAATATATTAGACCTTCCTTTAATACTGCAGCACAGTTATTCTATATATAAAATAAGTGACGGCGATATATTACACCACACTTATACTAATACTGAGGCACATGTTTCTCAAGTTCATGTTACACATGTTACACATTTCTATGTATAAAAATCTGTGGAGACTAACAAGATTCACACGATGATTACACTCAACCTGCACTGTCCCTGCAGTCTCCCTATGCTCTCCCTACAGTGTCTACAAACTCTCCCTACTGTTTCCCTACATTGTCCCTGCACTTTCCCCATCCAATAGTCTTCAATTAAAAGCTTTCAGCAACAGCGCATAACCGCTTGTCACATCTCTCCCTATGCTCACTCAGCTCATAGTGAAATGGAGGAGCCTGTGTGGAATGAGGCTTTCTTTTAGGGCTGTGACATCACAGGACATGGCTATCTGCTGACTGGCTAGCTGCACAGCATTATGGGCCATATTGCGTTCCCGAGCTTCTTACTTTCATTGTGTAACACATGCAGCAGCCATTTTAGAAAAAATCTGATTCGTTACAGCGACGCGCTAAGAAATATGGCTTCTTGGCGAATGAAATTTTTCGGATGCTTTGATTTGCTCAACTTTAATAACCAGCAGGAATCTGCATTGGTTGACAGTATGTAGGGCATGTGAGTATTAAAAGAAGCTACTGTTAAAATGTCCTTTCAAGATGTACCCACTGCCTTTTGATAGTTATCACAGTAAAGTTTCTTACTGTAATACCATGAACCTCTGTTTAATACATACCAAGTTAGCCATATATTGCTCAAATATTTCAGAGCAATACACAATTTTATTATATGTCATCAATGTATGATTTAGTATATTTCTTATTAAAAATTACAGTGTTCTTAAAAGGGTTTTCCAACATTTTTGTTACTGATGAACTATCCCCTGGATAGGGGGTCTGATACCCGGGCCCCCGCCTATCAGCTGTTTTGAGAAGGCAGCAGCGCTCCTGTGAGCACCACGGCCTTCTCGCAGATTACCAAGCACCGTGCCGTACATTGTACAGGGGCTGTGCTTGGTACTGCAGTCATCTCCATTAACTTCTATGGGGCTGAGCTGCTCCTAGGCCACGTATTCAATGAACGTGTCTTCACTGGCCTAAGAGTGCCGCGGCCTTCTCAAACAGCTGATTGGCAGGGGTCCTAGGTGTATGCAGGTCATCTGTAAAAAAAAATAAAAAAAAATCTTGGAAAACCCCGTTTAATTGTGCAATAAACTTTTTACCATAAGAATTTATTTCCGCATTAAAATTTATTTAATCCTTTGATACATTCCTATCTTGAAGCTGAAAGGCGTACAGCATAAAATTTACAGAACAAATCCTTTGTTTTATGAAACACAGATGGTGCTGATTGTCTTATGGCATTTATGTACCAGTTATAATGTAGTATTTATGACAGCAGTGAAATGTGGGAAAAGCAGATGGCACTGTCACATTACACTGTATGAATTATGCAGCTTAGTCTTTCAGCCTGTATTAGAGGTAGTCTGATTTATTCCCTGAAAGACTTCCGTCTCACCAATTCACCAAACACTGATAATTTCAGTGCACTAAGCAAACACTTATTGCAAATAATTCTCTTGATACGTTCGTTATATCTGTGTCTGGGAAAGATAGGTGACAACCAATATACCTGCCATTACAGCTATCACTAGGGTTGTCAACTAGATTTTCAGAAATCCTAAGCAGCAGATGTCTAGAGTAAATGTATACCTTGCAAAAAAGTCTCTTGTACATAACCCTAATGAAGGGATAAATCTCTTACTCCAGTATATAACAGCATTAGGCCTCCTGCACACGGCCGTTTTCTTTTCCCGTTTACTGGCCGTTTTTTGCGGTCTGTATACGGAACCATTCATTTCAATGGATCCGCAAAAAAAACGGAATGTACTCCGTATGCATTCCGTTTCCGTACTTCCGTTTTTCCGTTCCGTTTTAACATAGAACATGTCCTATTATTGCCCGCAAATCACGTTCAGTGGCTCCATTCAAGTCAATGGGTCCGCAAAAAAAACGGAACACATACGGAAATGCATCCGTATGTCTTCCGTTTCCGTTCTGTTTTTTGCTGAACCATCTATTGAAAATGTTATGCCCAGCCTAATTTTATCTATGTAATTACGGTATACTGTATATGCCATACGGAAAAACGGAACGGAAAAACAGAACAAAAACGGAAACACAACGGAAACAAAAAAAGGAACAACGGATCCGTGAAAAATGGACCGCAAAACACTGAAAAAGCCATACGGTCGCGTGCAATGGGCCTTAATAGGATAAATTTTGGTGTATGAGCCTTTCATTTAAATGCTAGTTTACTGTGGGAACTAGAATGGCAGGTATATTAGTGGTCACCAAGCTTTCCCTGAAAGGATTTGTTCCCCACAAAATATTCCACACTTTTCAAAGCAGCACCTGGATCTGAATACTTTTGTAATTGCATGTAATTAAAAATGTAGTATAGACACTGATTGTATAGCACCACCTGGTGTTTGTTCATTTCTTTATTTCTCTGTCCACCTCAGTAACATCACTGAGGTGGACGCACATGCTCAGTTCCATCTTTCAACTGTCACCAGTCATATCTACTGTTCAAAGCTGTGACAGGACAGGGCATGTTCGCTGAGCTGCAGCAGAAAGAGCACACTCCTTGATAAAGGACACCCCCTTGAGCCTTGACATAGAGAGAGCTGCAGCAGAGAAGGACATGCCCTCTGTTCTCCACTGAGCACCCACAAAGCGCTGCAGGAAAACATTCAGAGAACATCTAAGATCATAAGGAAGCTCAGGAGATCTCTCAATGTATTCCAGCGGAGGTTTGTGGAGGCACAGCAGGAGAACGGGGAAGGGGAGTATCATAAAAATTGTAGCCCCAGTGCTTGGGGGACCTGGCAGATTTCCTTCAAAAGGCAATACACACGAGAAGTTTTTTTTCTTGAACAATTTAAAGTCACATATAACAATGAAGTGGTATAGCAGTGGATTATAGCTCATTATGACGCATTCAGTTTGAGCCGGGTGTCAGTTTTGTGTAATTATATAGAATTAGGTTTGTCTGGTCTGTAGCGTAATACAAATAGTGAAGTTATAAAATTCACCAGGCCTTACTACTTCCACTTATGATTAGCTTAAGGCCCCATGCACACGACCCTGGCGCTGTCGTGCCTATGTTGTGGACCGCAAAACACAGGCATCAGCTGTGTGCACTCTGCATCGCGGTGGGGACCCGCTGGCTTCAATGGGTCCACAATCCGCAAGATGTGGTGAAAGATAGGATATGTTCTATCTTTTGCAGTGCAGAGGCACAGACCCAGAAGCCCGTGGAAATACACAGAAGCCCTTCCCTGGGCTTCCGGGTGTGTGTCCCCAAACCACAAAAAATAGAACATGTCCTATCTTTTACCACATCTTGCTAATCGTAGACTCATTGAAGTCAATGAGCCCCCACCGCGACACAGAGTGCACTATGGTCATTTGCATAGGGCCTAATTGACTGGTTGGGAAGCTGAAACTTAACCTTCAATCATGTCAGTAAAATAAGTTAAAATTTACTTTCTCACTGCGTAAAAAATTAACAAAAAAATCACAATTAAACAGTAGCTCCAACAATTCTGCACATACAATATGGAGTAATTTAGATCTTACTGTGTTTCAGTATGGTGCTTTATGCCTTGTAAGAGGCCGTCCTTAGATATCCCTTCAAGGTATCTGAAAGGATTTGGGCCTTTCTGGACCTCTACGACCACCTTGGTTTGATGTCACTGACGTCAGGAGAGATGTTTCTCAGTTGGCAATAACAGACACGCACACAGGCAATCACTGAGAAACACTCTAATTTTATTATGCTATTGCTTGGCCTCATATAGGCAACAGAAAAGTTTGCACAACAACAGCGTTAAACCAATCATAAAATGGTAAACATTGACGCCCATACAGATACTATTGGAACATCCCTTTTATGGGTATGTAATACGTCACATATAAGAACGTACGTTGTTGTGCCCAATGACCCTGAGTGAATTAGAACATTTGTTCTAATTCTGGGAGATTCCCAGAATCTGTCCTGAGACAGATAAGTGAACCTAACTCACAGCGGGGGAAAATATGAAGTGCGTAGGTGAGATATTATAACAATTCTGAACATCATAGAGAAGACAACATGGAGTCACATTTGCCTTCAATCCCCTCTTAGAACCAAATTTCTTAGATAATATGGTTCTTACCCTTGCCCTTTTCCCTGTATACCGCCAGATACTTTCTATATCCTTCATGTGAGTTGTCTTCAGGATTAGGCAGCAGAGTCTCATAAAATGACATATTTGATACTCCTTTCATTATCAGTTTCCGTACACATGGTATGATACATGTTGCAAGTATTGCTATTACTATAATAATTATCAGGATAATAATTCCCAACTGTACAAGTGCCTGTTTCTAGTTAGTGAACCAGCCAAAATACTGATCCCAAGGGTTATCGATACCTGAGTTTCTCTTGAGCTCGAGTGATAAATCCTCGAGTTTCTTTATTGCCAGTGTGACCTTACCATTAGGGCCGGTGTTGTTGGGTATGAACGTGCAGCAGGATGAGGG
The DNA here is from genome assembly GCF_905171765.1 of Bufo bufo. Classification (NCBI taxonomy): domain Eukaryota; kingdom Metazoa; phylum Chordata; class Amphibia; order Anura; family Bufonidae; genus Bufo; species Bufo bufo. Next base: position 401,001,178 of record NC_053390.1, on the reverse strand, counting down.
GTCCGTCAATACCTTACAGACACCACCTCTTTCATATCGAGTACCATGCGGTTTTGAAATGTCATAATGGAATCTGCCTGTAACTGTTCTGCTGCACCCTGTAACGCATCCCTGGTGTAGTTTACAAACCTTTGTTGATTATAGTAAATGTAGTTGATCCAGTCTACATTTTTGTTGATTGTTATGTGGGGAATTATGGATTCAAATCCTGCTGCCACCTGACCTCTGGCCTTGAATTCATCAGGGACCCTCTTGGGACCCCAATTGCATCAATATACACGTGTGGGTCGAAGCTACCTTTTGGGAGGGCGCGACTGTTGCGTATATGTGTGTTGGTGTCTTTTTCATTTTCAGTGAAGATGTGTATGTTCATGATGGCTTTAGCAAGGGCACATTCACCTTTCCAGAAACCCTCTAGTCTAGATCTTATCTTTCCATCCCACAGATCCAATATACATCTCCAATCGAGTATACTTGATTCTGTGTGAGGGAGGTATCTGTTTCACTGTAAGTTGCACAGTATCCTTCAGTGAAATTACCCAGGAATCTTCCTTGATCTCCTCCTCTGTGGCAGGTATAGTTACCAGGATAGATATGTACAGGGAGTGCAGAATTATTAGGCAAGTTGTATTTTTGAGGATTAATTTTATTATTGAACAACAACCATATTCTCAATGAACCCAAAAAACTCATTAATATCAAAGCTGAATATTTTTGGAAGTAGTTTTTAGTTTGTTTTTAGTTTTAGCTATTTTAGGGGGATATCTGTGTGTGCAGGTGACTATTACTGTGCATAATTATTAGGCAACTTAACAAAAAACAAATATATACCCATTTCAATTATTTATTTTTACCAGTGAAACCAATATAACATCTCAACATTCACAAATATACATTTCTGACATTCAAAAACAAAACAAAAACAAATCAGTGACCAATATAGCCACCTTTCTTTGCAAGGACACTCAAAAGCCTGCCATCCATGGATTCTGTCAGTGTTTTGATCTGTTCACCATCAACATTGCGTGCAGCAGCAACCACAGCCTCCCAGACACTGTTCAGAGAGGTGTACTGTTTTCCCTCCTTGTAAATCTCACATTTGATGATGGACCACAGGTTCTCAATGGGGTTCAGATCAGGTGAACAAGGAGGCAATGTCATTAGATTTTCTTCTTTTATACCCTTTCTTGCCAGCCACGCTGTGGAGTACTTGGACGCGTGTGATGGAGCATTGTCCTGCATGAAAATCATGTTTTTCTTGAAGGATGCAGACTTCTTCCTGTACCACTGCTTGAAGAAGGTGTCTTCCAGAAACTGGCAGTAGGACTGGGAGTTGAGCTTGACTCCATCCTCAACCCGAAAAGGCCCCACAAGCTCATCTTTGATGATACCAGCCCAAACCAGTACTCCACCTCCACCTTGCTGGCATCTGAGTCGGACTGGAGCTCTCTGCCCTTTACCAATCCAGCCACGGGCCCATCCATCTGGCCCATCAAGACTCACTCTCATTTCATCAGTCCATAAAACCTTAGAAAAATCAGTCTTGAGATATTTCTTGGCCCAGTCTTGACGTTTCAGCTTGTGTGTCTTGTTCAGTGGTGGTCGTCTTTCAGCCTTTCTTACCTTGGCACTCCAGTGATGTTGCAGCTCTGAAATATGGCCAAACTGGTGGCAAGTGGCATCTTGGCAGCTGCACGCTTGACTTTTCTCAGTTCATGGGCAGTTATTTTGCGCCTTGGTTTTTCCACACGCTTCTTGCGACCCTGTTGACTATTTTGAATAAAACGCTTGATTGTTCGATGATCACGCTTCAGAAGCTTTGCAATTTTAAGAGTGCTGCATCCCTCTGCAAGATATCTCACTATTTTTGACTTTTCTGAGCCTGTCAAGTCCTTCTTTTGACCGATTTTGCCAAAGGAAAGGAAGTTGCCTAATAATTATGCACACCTAATATAGGGTTTTGATGTCATTAGACCACACCCCTTCTCATTACAGAGATGCACATCACCTAATATGCTTAATTGGTAGTAGGCTTTCGAGCCTATACAGCTTGGAGTAAAACAACATGCATAAGGAGGATGATGTGGTCAAAATACTAATTTGCCTAATAATTCTGCACTCCCTGTATACCTGCACCAGGGCGGGAGTTTTTATGAGGAGTGGGTATTTTTGCTTCCATTCTTCACATGCAGACTGGTTACTAGATGAATTTGAGAATAATTGCAAAAAACATTCCTCAACACTATAGGGCAATTTTAAGGACAAAGTACCTAGGTGAGGCTTAGCGGTCCCACATATATAACAATTACTTTTATTTACTGAAGCAGCACTGTACTTCATCCATTCTAACCATAGGTTGGCATCAGAGAACCCAGTTTCTTCTGCAAGAGCCTCCTCATATGTTGGGTCAGATATTGCTCTCATATTGTTAAAAGTTAAGATACGGGGTTTGTTTGTCTCTGAGGGTATGTCCATTCTTATAGTGGTTGCCGCATCTCGTGGAAGGACTGCACTTCATTATGCTGCATAAACAGAAGGAGTAAGTTGCAACGTGAGTACTGGAGGAATTGTACCAGAAGGTAATGATTCCACCTTTCTGCGTTATAGTAACTTCAGCTTTGTTATCCTCCAGCAGAGTCATTTGGATCGTCAGTAATCCCACAGTCCAAGTGGACCATCTGTGCCATCTTCCAGAATTGAGGGAGTGCATCCTGGTGGAGGTCAGAGCTGTCTGCTCCCATTAGTACCTCACTTTGTCCTTTTTCGAGGTCAGAGCTGTCTGCTCCCGTTAGTACCTTACTTTGTCCTTTTTTGAGGTCAGAGCTGTCTGCTCCTGTTAGTACCTTACTTTGTCCTTTTTCGAGGTCAGGACTGTCTGTCCCCGTTATTACCTCCTTTTGGGGTGCCTCCTTTAGCAGTTTCACTCTGGTGGCGTGGATCCAAGTAGGTGCTTCTTCCGTGAGTACTGCTGTGCGGGTCGCGGCTACCACTGTAGTCAGTGGTCCGTAGGTGAAGTCTCCTGCGAATTTTCCTTTCTTTAATTTCTTTATCAGCATGAGATCTCCCACTTGGAATGGGTGAGTTGGTTCCTGTGGAAGACAAGGAGACTTACAAGCAACTTTTTTCCTTAATTTCACTTAGGGTTTTAATCAATCTGGTTACATTGGTGTTTGGGTTGTTCCTCAAACATGTGATACACCTTCCCACATAATCTGACACTAAGGGCTGTTTCACACGAGCGGATGCCGTGCGTGGC